>NC_090447.1:117395905-117755071 GCF_031143425.1 Pleurodeles waltl | reverse complement strand
GCCATAAAGATATGCCCCCCTGCACAAAAGCAATCCTGCCCACAAGAGACAAACTTGCACTACGGTGTAAGGGTGCCTGCATTGCAGCTAGGCTGCCAAAACAGTGCCAGGGCAGGGGAAAATGTGACACATTCCTACCTGTTTCCTGTGATGCAGGGCAGCGCAGCAAGGTGTCTTACAGCACTGCCCTGCATTACAAATGTGATAAATATGCCCCTTAGTCTCTTTTTTGGAAGTTGAAAATCTCCAGATGGACAAGGCTGGAGGCTGTAGCTGATGAGGGCTCCACAATGCCGATACCCCTTCTGCGAAGGCCTGTGCAACAGGATTTGCTGCTACAGAGAAGAACGTAGCGGGAGCTACTGCAAACTCAGGCTGATCAGTGATGCACATTGGGTGGATAGATGAGCAGGTTGGCCCCACTCTCCTTTCGGTTCTCAGAGAAGTTTTTAACCAAAGTGTTGGATTTTGGCTATCTGGGCAACTTTAGCACCACTACTAAGTGTCTAAAACTAGAAAGGTAACACTTGGAGGGTCAGGACTCACTCAGACTGTGTCCAGATGCAGGTTCAAGTGGTCTGAAGCCTTTTCTCTCCCTTGGGTTCTGATGAAGAGGCCAGCCAACTAGCCCTTGGAGTCACTCTGGTAGTCCTCGGTTCAAGAAAGAGAACAGGGCTCATGCAGTAGGCAGGCCTCTGAGAATTCAAGGCAGGTGTCAGGCAGCCGAGCAATCCTTCTAGGTGCAGCAAAGCAGTCCACTGAAGCACACAGTAGGCCACAGCAGCATGTAGACCTCTGACAGTCCTCCTGCAGGTCCAGAAAGTGAACTGAAGGTTGGGTCTGAGGGAATTATTTTTGTACCGGGTGCCTTCTTTAAGTAGAAGAAGTGTCTAGAGTTTTCCCTTTGAAGTGCTTGAAGTTTCCTGCTTCCATTGCCCTGTAGCAACACAAATGGATGATGGACGGAGTGCTGAACAATGCATACACTCACCCCCCAGTCACAGATCTTGGTTTAATCCATCGTTCTTTTGCTCACCATGCCACCCCATTTTGGACCCAGCCATATGCAAATCAGTCTTGACCCTGTTCCTCATGGGAACAGTCCAACCCGAACTGCCAAGCCAGGTCCTCCCTGGACCGGAAACAAGCATTTTGGGACTGGTTTTAGGGTATCACCCTTCATCAGCCAGGCTAGTTTAAATCCAGTTGCACAGTGAGCAAGGGACCCACGTCTGGGCATACCCTTCCCACTTAGGGCAACTTTAGCAACACAAAAGGATGATGGACAGAGTGCTGAACAATGCAAACACTCACTCCCAGCCACAGATCCATTGCCCTGTCTACAGCGTGGCTGCCTTAAATAAATGAGGTGGTATGAAGTCCTTTGTGTGATGACAGGGAAACAGCCCATTGATTTGAAGTGGGGCTGTGCCAAGCTCAGCACTCCCCCCACATTCTGCCAGTGATGGCTCATCCAGGCACATCTGCCTCTATTGTGTGGTTGTATGGGACAAATTAACAAAATCCAAATGCCAACTACACTCCATAATATGACCCAGGAACAGTCTGCAGGCACAAAATAGCTAGAGCAGGAAAATGCCTACTTTTTAAAGTAGCATTGCCAAAATTGTGACTTAAAATCTGACTTAACCATTAAAGAGGATTTTAAATTTAAATTTCTTGGACATCAAACATGAATTTTCTACCAGCTTCTAATCAACAGTTAGCACTTATTAAATGTAATAAGCCAACCATTGCCAACCTATCTGAGAGGTAAGTCTCAAGCAGTGAAAAGCGAATGTAGGAGTTCTTCACTACCAGGATATGCAAATCTTAAAAAGTACAAGAACCTTTTATTTGCAATGCACCCTCTCCTATGAACTGCCCAAGGTCTACCTTAGGGGTAACTAATAGATAATAAAAGGGAGGTTTAAGGCTTGGCAAGGGAGTTAATTTGTCAAGTCGAATCGGTAGTTTAAAACTGCAATCAGGCTGCACCGGTAGGCCTGGGACATATTTAAGGGACTACTTAAGTGGGTGGCACAATACGTGCTGCAGGCTCACTCACAGCATTTAATTTAGAGGCTCTGGTTATATGGTAAATGTTAGAGCTGACAGCCTTAGGGTGGTCTTCCTCCAGACTTTTTGCCTTTTACCTCCTGTTTTTGCTGAATCTTTTTGTTGGCCTTAGGACTCTGGGCATGTTACCACTGCTGACCACTGCTAACATGCATGTGCTTCTCCCCCTAAACATGGTAACATTGGTGAATCCACAGCTGGCATATTTATTTACTTTTAAGTCTCTTGTGTCCCATGTAAAGCCTTGTAAAGTGGTATATCATATACTCACGGTCTGTAAATGAAATGCTACAAGCATTCATCTGCATTCTGATGAGCCTTCCTGGGAAGAAAAGGGTGGAAAGGAGATGTCACTTACACTTGAACAGGGAAGTGCCTGCCCCTACACAAAGGACTGATTACCCCTACTAGTAGGCCAGATCCAGGGCTAGGAAGAAAGGATATCTGTGTACTTCAAGGAGCTGCTTTGAGGTTGCCCCCACTTCAAAGGCACATTTGGTTATAAGTACTGGGTCTCTAACCCTACCAAATCAGCTCACTATTGGACCTGGGAAGAACTCTACTAAAGACTGCTGTGCTGTGAGGACTGCCACTTTGCCTGTATTGCCTGTTCTGAGGAACTGCTTCCTGCAGTCTCTGGAACATCAAAACATGCCTGCAACTCTCCTAGAGCAGCTGGACTCTGCCATCTGTGAGTCTTACCCTTGCCTGAGGTGCCCTCTCCAGTTTTGGGCCTCAGAAGTGGGTTTCTGCAGCTTTTTCCACCTGGATGTCAACACATTAGGAGCTTTAAATCGACCGGAGTTAATGCATCACCCTCCGATGCCGAAGCAGAGGCTGCTTGAAGACATCGCCTCAACAAACTGTGCAAGTCAATGCAGACGGACAGCACAGCTCAACATCAACATAGCACCTGCATCATATGGTGATTGAATGCTGAAGCTTCATCGACTGCGCAGATCAGCACTAACATTTCCCCTCCATCCACAACATTGATGACGACTTCTTGCATTCAATCTACGACGTCAACACTTCCTTTATCCATAGTAGTTTGCCAGCGGGACCTGACGTCGTGTAGCCGGCATACCCTCAATCACAGTTGGCTAACTTTGGATTTGCACTGGCCCCTTAAGACTTCAACTAACCTTTTGACTGCTAGTGACTCCTAAGCACTATTTTTAGTCTAATGGTTAAAATGTAATATCTCAATTTCTATTGATTGGAATTTTGTCGTTTTGGTCTTGTTTTACTCAGATAAATATTCTTTATTTTTCTAAACCTGTGTAGTGTCTTTTTGTGGTGTCTTCATTGTGTTACACTGTGTGTGTGTGTTTCACCAATACTTTACACATTGCCTCTTAAGTTAAGCCTGTCTGCTCTCTGCCAAGCTACCAGAGGGTGAGCACGAGTTAATTTAAAGTGTGTATCTGACTTACCCTGACTAGAGTGGTGCATACTCTGACAACTAGAAACCCCCATTTGTAACAGTATATCACTTTACTAGAAACTTACAAGTAAATTAAATATGCTGATTAGGTGTACGCCAGTTATATCATGTTTTAGTGGAGAGGATAAGCACTTTAGCACTGGTTATCAGTGGTAAAGTGCATAGAGTCAAAAAGCCAAAGCGAGTTCAGGAAATAGGCGAGGCAAGAGCAAAAGGTTTGGGGTTGGCCCTGCAGAGAGGGCTAAGTCCAACAAGGATGCTGAAATCAAGTAAGATTACTAACTTCCTCTGCAGAAAATGTGTATTTGTATGTGTTTTGAGGTTCTGGAAAGTCCAGGAAGTGGAGTTGAAAAAATCCTCTGCAATACTTTCTTATTATGACAGTTCTGTCTTTGCTGTACAAACAATTCAGGAATAGTTTAGACAACTGCATTTATTGCCTTGCATTTATATTTTAATGTGAAGCATATCATGTTTTAAGGTTTTTTTCAGTTATTACTCGTCTTGGCATGAAAATACCGGCCATATTGGTAAAATATTGTAGAGGTGGCAACTCTAACACGAAGCAAGAAGGATGGTGGAGTAAAGTCGTTCAAATAGATTTAAAAGATGCATTTATAGTTTTGTTTGCAAAATCATTAGGGTCTTAGAACATGTTTAAACGACTCAGAGTGTATGCCATAAAGAAGAATTTCCATCAGAGAAGGCATAGATTGCAGCTTTATGAGTTTTAAATATGTTAGCTTCCAGACCTGTTTTGCAGATAACACCTATGTGCCTATTAGCGCCGCACAGCTTTAGTTATGGTAAAATATAAACAGGTTGCTGTAGCTGATTTAATGCAAAAACAATGCAAGGCAGTTTGTACTTTCTTCTGGATTCGAGGGGGTGTCAGTACAGTTCCTTAAGAAGAAGGACACTTGTGGCAATAACATTTCTTAG
This sequence comes from Pleurodeles waltl, assembly GCF_031143425.1. Taxonomy (NCBI): domain Eukaryota; kingdom Metazoa; phylum Chordata; class Amphibia; order Caudata; family Salamandridae; genus Pleurodeles; species Pleurodeles waltl. The sequence goes on along the minus strand of NC_090447.1, from coordinate 117,750,603 downwards.
GATTGTTAAGTGCTATCATTTAAGTAGACACTGGGGGCTATTGCCAGTGTGTTCCAATGGAAAGTGTTTGCAAAGACCACTGTGAGACTCCACAATTCAAGACAAGCAGCACAATTCTTTTGCAAAGGTGGTGTATCAAACATGCTAGCTCAAATTGCAGTTCTGCAAAGATACACATCAAAGGGTAGACCTTCACAGTACCACAATGTTTTCTGCATGTACCTTAAAGTGATTTACTTTCTGTTAGTCGTGGAGGAAAGCTGATGAGGTTTCAAAGTAACTGCTACATGGACCCACCACCCAAAGAATGAGGTTACCACTGTGAAAAGGCTCCTTGTTTGATGGCTTTGGTAATATCTGGTGAGGTGATCGGGATCTGAAGCCCGGTGTGAAGAACACAGGGTTGTGGAGACTGACAAGCTATTAAGTTTTGGGGGCAAAACTGGCTAGGGTACCAGCGCACCCTGAATGCTCCTTAGTGGTGTTGTCGGTTTAAGGATTGGTGTCTTGGAGTCCACTGTTCATTGTCTAGATTTTCCTGTGGCGCAGGCCCCCTAGCTTTGAGGCTCAAAGCTAAATATCACAGGATTTATTCACAATGTTAAACTTACCCATGTCAATTTACTAAAAGTACATTTATTCTTATACTTTTGAATTACTTTACTACTTCTGGCTTTTCAACATAAGAGAGAAAGGTTACTCAAAACTGTAGACTTACATTTCACCACCCTTTGAAATCACGGGTGGAGTAAGTAAAACCATCAAATACAACCATAAAGTTCCCACTAATAGTGACTTTATAATCATATTTAACATTCTGTACACTTAGCAGAGACCTTTGAAGTCGATGTGAAGAGCTCCCTCTCATAAAGCCTAAGGAAAAGTTTAAAAATTAGTGAACACATTTTTAAGTTAAATATTAATGTTAATATTAATTCATCCCATGTATTTATTTTAAATGTAGAACCAAACTAAAATTGTTACAGCATTAATAATACAATTTTTATTTTTTTCAATTTTCACCCAAAGTAACACAATTATATTTTTGTTATGCATTAACAAATACATACTTGTGATGTCTAGAATTAATTAAAAGTATCTTGATTATTTCTAATATATAGTAATGTTACATTGAATTTTACATAAATGCACGATACATAGTTGGATAGTTGTGAATATATTCACAACTATCCAACTATGTATCATGCATTATAAGTATTATAAGTAAAACCTAAATTTGAGGTTACCATAGAAAGACATAAATTCAAACTAAAACTAAACTAACCAATAAAATCAAACTATAAACAACATTACCTAATAAAATCAGACAATTAAATCAACAATATAAAAGGCATGCAAATTCTATCAACCAAATACTTCTAAAATGAGGAACGTTGCAAGATGAGGAAACTCTGCTGAATTCTCTGACCAGACCCTTGAAGATGAAATATATTCATCAGGACAAATACCTACCCAAGTAAGTAAAACTTATCCAACAAAGTTAGACAAACGATTAAATCAACACTATAAAAGACATGCTAATTTTATCAACTAAATACTTCTAAAACAACAAATCCTGCCGGATGAGGAAACTCTGCTGAATTCCCTGACCAGACCCTTAAAGATGAAATATATTTATCACAACAACTGTTTAACCAAGTAAGTAAAACTTATATTTAAACTAAAACTTACTTGTAAATAAACGTAAAAATGTAAAATAGCAAATAATTAACAAAACACTCTCCAACTTCTATCTTTTTACTTGTACTTCCTAAAAGAAAAAAAACTATGACTTTGAAAAGTGATGAGCTGCCAGACAAAAACAATATCACAAACCAGCAAAAAGAAACAATGTAATTATACACAAATTATTAAAAAACATAAACTCACCCCAATAGTGAGCAAAAATAAACCCATTGGTCTCAACCTCTACAAATTACCAACGAATAAACATTTAAAATGAAACTGACACTTTTTTTCTTCCAACAGAAAAGAAAGCACCTGCTCCACATTAGAACACCCTCAATGGAAAAGCTGCAAGACAGTGTGAAACATCTGAAAAGAATATACATGTAAGTATTAAAAACAGAAGTAGTTGCATAATTTTAAATGGAAATAACAAATGTATAAACTTTAAAATATTGTAAACATTTGTACTATCATACTACTTTCACATACACTGACAGAGAAAGCCAAATATATAACATCCCAGAAAAGAAAGCAGATAAAAAAAATTAAATCTAAGTTGGAAATGTACCAAATATTATTTTAATGCATGCTATGGGAGATGATGTTATAATTGATGTCGGAGAGCACAATAATCCCCAAATGTTACAGAAATACAAGTAAGGGAGTTATTGCATGATATAAGAGAGACTAGCACTAGCTCCTATGAACCCACAACCAAAATTCTAAAAGATATAGGGCCTCATTAGGAGTGTGGCGGTCAGGACCACCGCTGATGCAGTGGTCCAACCGTCACGTTGCAACCCTGGCGGTCAGACTGCCAGGGAACTACCATCTCTGCCAGGATCCATGGTCCTGGTGGCCTGGCAGTGGCCGAGATCATAATCCGCCAGGGCAGCGCTGCATGAAGCACTGCACTGCAGATTATGACCTTGTTCTCTGCCAGCCTTTTCATGGCAGTTTCACCGCCATGAAAAGGCTGTTGGAGAACAGGTGCAGGGGACCACAGGGGGGCCCTGAATTGCCCATGCCAAGTGCAGCATAGACAGTGAGCATTCTGAGCGTGCTGGCAGGGGAGCCCCTGCACTACTCATGCCCATAGCATGGGTAGGGCAGGGCCCACCGTGGCCCTCAGCACTGGCTTTCCACCAGCCTTTCTATGACAGTTAAACAATCATAGGATGGTTGGGAGAAAGTGGACTCATGATGAGCACAGCACTGCTGTCAGGGTCACTGCTTTGGCTGACAACGTCTCCGACCGCTGCCACCCCCTCGGGATCCATGATCCCAGCAGTGGCAGTGGTCCCCTGGCAGTCCCCCGGCAGTCGACCACCAGGGTTGTATTCTGGCAGTCAGACAGCCAAGAGTGCGGCAGTCTGACGGCCACTGGGAGTTTTGCAGTTGCAAGACTGCCAAACTCGTAGTAAGGCCCATAATGAGGAACTTACTAAAACAAATCCATTCCCAAACCTAGATGATAGATGGGACCTTCAAAATGTGTCTCAACCCATTCACTCAGATATACACCACACACGGTGAATATCAAAATACATATTTGCCCTAGTACAAAATAAATAAAGCAGCACTTACTATGAACTCTCAAACACCGTTAAATATAAAACAAATAACTACTAACCCAAAAAGTACACATAGACTTTGTGCTAGGCCATACAAGGCTTACTATAATTTCAATCAAGGAACATGGAGACATCTCCAACATTCTGCACTAATTGTAAAGTATATCATGTAACAGCCATTTTGCATTTGAAGTAAAAGAAATTATAGTACTATCCTATGTCACTGTCACAGAAAGCCCTTTCTACCAACAAAAGACAAACTAACACTCCCTGATGGATTATTTTGAAGACACTTGGGTTGGCAGACTGCATCACTCTGGTACAGGTGCCAACCCAAATTCCAAACACAATGATGGAATGTCTATGACAGCACTTTGGCCAAAATAAACAACTTACTGGAAGGATTGCAAAATGCCTCCGAATCCACACTAGGCAGAACCCAACCAACACTATAAATTTATAGACGCATAAAAAAAAAAAACTACCAACAACTATGAATAGAGCAATCTGTTAGCCAAACTGCACCTAAAGTCAGCAAACAAACCAAAAGAATGGATGACATGCTACAACTGAAAGTCAAACTCTTATAAATAACAAGTAGTAGATTACTTAGAAATAATATCCTAAAGCATGTTATAAAATAAATTGTAATCCACAAAAGTCCCAAAAAAGGTCACTAACCCCTTCGCTGCCAGGCCTTTTCCACCTCCTGTGCCAGGCCTTTTTTGGGCTATTTGTGGCAGTTTGCGCTTAGGCCCTCATAACTTTTTGTCCACATAAGCTAGCCAAGCCAAATCTGCGTCCTTTTTTTCCAACATCCTAGGGATTCTAGAGGTACCCAGACTTCGTGGGTTCCCCTGAAGGAGACCAAGAAATTAGCCAAAATACAGCAAATATTTCGTTTTTTTTTTTTAAATGCTAAAAAAGGGCTGCAGAAGAAGGCTTGTGGTTTTTCCCCTGAAAATGGCATCAACAAAGGGTTTGTAGTGCTAAAACCACCATCTTCCCAGCTTTCAGGAACAGGCAGACTTGAATCAGAAAACCCAATTTTTTAACACAATTTTGGCATTTTACTGGGACATACCCCATTTTTACTATTTTTTGCGCTTTCAGCCTCCTTCCAGTCAGTGACAGAAATGGGCATGAAACCAATGCTGGATCCCAGAAACCGAAACATTTCTGAAAAGTAGACAAAATTCTGAATTCAGCAAGGGGTCATTTGTGTAGATCCTACAAGGGTTTCCTACAGAAAATAACAACTGAAAAAGAAAAATATTGAAATTGAGGTGAAAAAAACATTCATTTTTCTCTATGTTTTACTCTGTAACTTTTTCCTGCAATGTCAGATTTTTTAAAGCAATATACCGTTACGTCTGCTGGACTCCTCTGGTTGCGGGGATATATAGGGCTTGTAGGTTCATCAAAAACCCTAGGTACCCAGAACCAATAAATGAGCTGCACCCTGCTGTGCGTTTTCATTCTATACCGGGTATACAGCAATTAATTTGCTGAAATATAAAGAGTGAAAAATAGCTATCAAGAAAACCTTTGTATTTCCAAAATGGGCACAAGATAAGGTGTTGAGGAGCAGTGGTTATTTGCACATCTCTGAATTCCGGGGTGACCATACTAGCATGTGAATTACAGGGCATTTCTCAAATAGATGTCTTTTTTACACACTATCTTATATTTGGAAGGGAAAAATGTAGAGAAAGACAAGGGGCAATAACACTTGTTTTGCTAATCTATGTTCCCCCAAGTCTCCCGATAAAAATGATACCTCACTTGTGTGGGTAGGCCTAGCGCCCGCGACAGGAAACGCCCAAAAACGCAACGTGGACACATCACATTTTTTTAAAGAAAACAGAGGTGTTTTTTGCAAAGTGCCTACCTGTAGATTTTGGCCTCTAGCTCAGCCGGCACCTAGGGAAACCTAACAAACCTGTGCATTTTTTAAAACTAGAGACCTAGGGGAATCCAAGATGGGGTGACTTGTGGGGCTCTGACCAGGTTCTGTTACCCGGAATCCTTTGCAAACCTCAAAATTTGGCTAAAAAAACACTTGTTCCTCACATTTTGGTGACAGAAAGTTCTGGAATCAGAGAGGAGCCACAAATTTCCTTCCACCCAGCGTTCCCCTAAGCCTCCTGATAAAAATGATACTTCACTTGTGTGGGTAGGCCTAGCGCCCGCGACAGGAAATTCCTCAAAACGCAACGTTGACACATCACATTTTTTTTAAAGAAAACAGAGGTGTTTTTTGCAAAGTGCCTACCTGTAGAATTTGGCCTCTAGCTCAGCCGGCACCTAGGGAAACCTACCAAACCTGTGCATTTTTGAAAACTAGAGACCTAGGGGAATCCAAGATGGGGTGACTTGTGGGGCTCTGACCAGGTTCTGTTACCCAGAATCCTTTGCAAACATCAAAATTTGGCTAAAAAAACACATTTTCCTCACATTTTGGTGACAGAAAGTTCTGGAATCGGAGAGGAGCCACAAATTTCCTTCCACCCAGGGTTCGTTCCCCCAAGTCTCTCGATAAAAATGGTACCTCACTTGTGTGGGTAGGCCTAGCGCCCGCGACAGGAAATGCCCCAAAACGCAACGTGGACACATCACTTTTTTTAAAGAAAACAGAGGTGTTTTTTGCAAAGTGCCTACCTGTAGATTTTGGCCTCTAGCTCAGCCGGCACCTAGGGAAACCTACCAAACCTGTGCAGTTTTGAAAACTAGAGACCTAGGGAAATCCAAGATGGGGTGACTTGTGGGGCTCTGACCAGGTTCAGTTGCCCAGAATCCTTTGCAAACCTCAAAATTTGGCTAAAAAAAACACATTTTCCTCACATTTCGGTGACAGAAAGTTCTCGAATCTGAGAGGAGCCACAAATTTCCTTCCACCCAGCGTTCCCCCAAGTCTCCTGGTAAAAATTATACCTCACTTGTGTGGGTAGGCCTAGCGCCCGTGATAGGAAATGCCCCAAAACACAACGTGGACACATCACATTTTTTGAAAGAAAACAGAGGTGTTTTTTTCAAAGTGCATACCTGTAGATTTTGGCCTCTAGCTCAGCCGGCACCTAGGGAAACCTACCAAACCTGTGCATTTTTGAAAACTAGAGACCTAGGGGAATCCAAGATGGGGTGACTTGTGGGGCTCTGACCAGGTTCAGTTACCCAGAATCCTTTGCAAACCTCAAAATTTGGCTAAAAAACCACGTTTTCCTCACATTTCGGTGACAGAAAGTTCTGGAATCTGAGAGGAGCCACAAATTTCCTACCACCCTGCGTTCCCCCAAGTCTCCCGGTAAAAATGATACCTCACTTGTGTGGGTAGGCCTAGCGCCCGTGATAGGAAATGCCCCAAAACACAACGTTGACACATCACATTTTTTTTAAAGAAAACAGAGGTGTTTTTTGCAAAGTGCATACCTGTAGATTTTGGCCTCTAGCTCAGCCGGCACCTAGGGAAACCTACCAAACCTGTGCATTTTTGAAAACTAGAGACCTAGGGGAATCCAAGATGGGGTGACTTGTGGGGCTCTGACCAGGTTCAGTTACCCAGAATCCTTTGCAAACATCAAAATTTGGCCCAAAAAACACTTTTTCCTCTCATTTCGGTGACAGAAAGTTCTGGAATCTGAGAGGAGCCACAAATTTCCTTCCACCCAGCGTTCCCCCAAGTTGGATTTTGACCTCTAGCTCAGCTGGCCCCGGGGGGGGCAGAAATGGCCTAAAATAAATTTGTCCCCCACCCCCCAAACCCCTGCCCGGGAGCGACCCTTGCTTACGGGGTCGCTCCCCCTGCGTGACATTGGCAACAAATAAATCCCAGGTGCCTAGTGGTTTCTGCCTCCTTGGGGGCAGATTGACCTAAAATCGGCCAATCTGCCCCCAAGGGGGGCAGAAATGGTCTAAATACAATTTGCCCCCCAGGGGAGCGACCCTTGCCTAATGGGCCGCTCCCCATCTCTAAAAAAAAAAAACAACAAAAAAAAAACACACACATTTTTTTTTGCCCTGGCGCCGAGAAGTTTTTGCCCCCCCCCCCGGGGGCAGATCGGCCTAATAACAATAGGCCGATCTGCCCTCAGGGGGGGGGCAGAAATGGCCTAAAATAAATTGTCACCGCCATGGCTGAACATGACTTTCACTGCCGCCAACCCATCAGGATCTGTGATCCTAGCGGTAGTGGCTGTGTGCTAGCGATTCGATTGCCAGCATTTTAATGTGGTGGTCAGATCACAGTTGCAGTGGTCTGACCGCCACCACGAGTGTGGTGGTCCATGGACGGCCATACTTGTAATAGGGCCCTTACTGTTCTGTGGCCACAAATCTATCTCCGTATCCATGTAATCAAAAATAATATTTCACAGAAAAAAGGGAAAATATTGTCCAAGAAGCCCAAAAAATGCAAAAATAAAACAAATCCAATAGACATCCCTTGAAGCAATCCAAAGTATCTAGGACCCATAAAAAACATGAAAAAATGTTTAAAAAAAGGAATGCTCCTGAAAACCAGAAAAAAGGAAATGAAAGTAAAAAAGTTTTGGTTTATTATAAACCAAAAATTAATTCCTATTCTGGTAACTCCCTATTTCTCTAGGACACATACATAGAAAATAATCTGTACATGTATATTACACTTTATCATCCTTAAATAATTAACATAACACAATGTAACATAACTTAGCAATACATTACTAAAATAGTGTATGAAAACTGCAAACTAAAAACTAGTGACAAACACTACTATTAATAAAAAATAAATCTACAGAAAAACCCAAACAACACTATAGGCCTTATTACAAGTTTGGCAGTTCGACCGTTGGACTGCCACGGTGGTGGTCCTTTGAACAGCACCTGGCCCACGGTCCTAGGACCGCTGTATTACGAATTCTACAAGGGGCTGGATGACTGGAGGGTGGAGGCATGGGGCAGTATAATGGAGCTACTGCTGGCTATGCTTTTCTACCTGTCAGCATGATGGGCAGCCTGTTTTCCATGCACCATACTGTGCACGGGACACAGAGCACCCCCAAACTCCAAATTTGTTGGGGGGCCCACGGTGACCCCTGCATCCTCTGCCTCATGTGGCCGTATCCCCGGGGGCTCCTCGTTTTGGACCCTTTACCTGCCAGACCGCTAAGCTTTGTATGGCTTTGGAACTTTCAATTAAAATTTGGTGGTCCGGCAGGTCGTAATAGCGTTGGTGGTCTTGATGCCGAGATCTCTAACACTGACCGCTGCAGTGAAGGACAGCCGCAGTCCCTGCCATACTCACTGAAAGTCAGTATGGAGGGGCTGGCGGACCACTGGCAGTCTTTTGGCGGCCTCATAGCCAACTGGTAATACGGGGGTCGGACCGCCAGAATTACGGAGGTCGGACCACCAATATGGCGGTCCACGGACCACCAAACTCCTAATGAAGCCCTATAACTAAACTCTAGACCTCCCCCCTAAACGTGCTATCTTCAAAACCCTTCACAAAACCTTAAACAAGGACTTACCTGTTCTGACAAAAAGCAGCAACCTACAGCCACCTTGATCTGGGGAAATAGAATAACAATTACACAAATACACTACAGAATAGAAGGTAGCAGTAAAAAATGGCAGCTAAATGAAACAAAAAAACACTATCTCCCCATGGAAAAGAATGGGAAATAATTTAAAAATGTTAACTAAATATACAAAAAAACTGTTAAAATTATTAAACATGCGAACGATGTAAAAACATTGTAAAGTATAAAATAAATAATAGTATACAATAAATACAATGATTTATTATATACAGCAAAAACTTGTTAAAATAATATTGAAAATATGTACATAAAACAATTTCAGAAATGTTAAAAAAGTTAAACAATGAAAAAAGTGAAAATGGTATACAATATAAAATGCATTCAAATGTTTTTTGTATTTATCTATGTGTAAATGTTCATTTTTATGTTGAAATACATTTTTAAAAATGTAAAAATATGCATTAAATAAACTTTTAAATGATAAAATTAGCGAAATGTTTGCATTTTTATTATCCACAAAAATAAGTAATTAATAACAATATTTATCAGAAACATAATACTATTTTTTTATTATACTTCTAACACCAACAATACTAATTCAGTGACAAAACCTATTCCTACTACATAAAAATACAATTTAAACAAAGGATTTCAGAATTATAAAATAAATTACCAGACTCCATTGTAATCCGTTTTGAGAAAATGTTGTACACTAAAAGGATGACATTTCCTATTTCCACTCCAATCTAAAACAATGTTTGTAAGTTGTTGGACACTAAAAGGGTGATGTATTATTCCCTCTCCAACCTATACCAATTTGAGGAAGGTGTTGGACACTAAAAGGGTGACATTTACTATTCCCACTCCAACCAATACCAACAAATACCAATTTGGGGAAGGTGTTGGACACTAACTGGGTAACATTTACTATTCCTACCCTAATCTATACCAATTTGGGGAAGGTGTTGTTATGTTATGTTAAATAAATTTATGATGTGCATAGCAGTCCCAGCAATGTGGATTCCCAGCGATAACCACAGGACTAAAGTACCACATCAAAAGAGCAGCTACAGGGAGAGAACCTCCTATTTGCTGAAGAGCCAAGGTTTGGTCTTTTTTTAAAATCAAAATGATTCTTTGTATTTCTTAGCTCACGAGACAAACTGTTCCAGAGGGCCCGAGCTGTTACTCGAAAAGAGCAGCCGTCAGAACCCTTTCCTGTGAACTGTGGAGTAACCTCCAGGTTTAGATCACCCGAACGAAGTGCTCTGGTTGGAAGATAAGATTGTAAAAGTTCACACAGGATAGGAGCACCTTGAGTGTTCATGATTCTATGTACCATGCTAAGGCCTTTGAATTGCACTAGCCCCTCCAACGGAAGCCAAAGGAGCTTGAGAAGGAGTCCTGAGGCAATGCAGAAAAACAACAATCTGGCCCCGCGTTTTGGACCAATTGTAACCTCTTTATGATAGATTTCTTCTACCTAAGATAGAGGACGTTACAGTAGTCTAGGTGGGATAGAATAAGAGATTGAAAAATCAACTGGCAAGTATGTGGTTGGATAAGCCAATGATAGCCAATCTTCTCAGAACACCAAAAGAACTACCCACCAGAGTGGTTACTTATTTCACGAGACTTAGGTTATCCGTGGACCGCCATGGCGGTGGTCTGACCGCCGTCAGGTTGGCGGTCGGACCACCGTATTAAGATGCATGCAGTTACATAGAAGAAAGACCGCCGCGGTCCCACTGGCACCATCAGGCAGTACAGACCGCCGCGGCAGCGAGAGCAGCCAATGAGGCTGTTGAAGCCAGTGTTTCCACTGAACACATTATGATGTTACCATCCTCTGCTGCTACTGTGGCGGTCCAACTACCACCTCCTAGCTTGCTGAAACTGAGTCATAGAAGGCACAAACTCACCTGTAGGCAGCATCACACATCCTGTGCTGTCATGGAGCCGATTACACATGTCCTGCTACTGCTGGTAAATGGTGTCCAAAATCAACGCTGCCATGGCTGCAACCGACGGTAAGACCAAACACATACCCGTGTCCTCAAACACAACAATAAATAAACAAGTTGCCATTGGCCTGGTATGGGGCTGTGCTCCGTGGATTGAGTATAATATTGTGTGTGCTAGGTCAGAGATGGACACAATGTATGACCCAATCACAGCACCATTACGCCCCCTGTGGGCAGGTCACGAAGACTGCACCGCTACACTCCACAAAAACAAACGTCTGCACATCACAGTTTCAGGGTCAGTGAAGTCTACACACGACTCTCATACAACAGTTTAGCAAGGCTAGATGTGGACTAAGTGATCTGTGGGACTATACACATTGCTAACGAGATCCTCAAATGACTCAAACAATATGCATACACAGCTCCTGATGTAATGCATATACAAGTTGTATTACATTTAAAAACATCATATAGAAAGATATGTCATTGTAGGGCTGCAAAGTCTCCTTGCCTATATATATGAATGCAACAGAGGGAGGATCTAGGGCTTATCACACACATAATGGTAATGTGAAATACATAGAGTACTTGTCTCCACTACCAGCACCATGTACATATCATGTATAGAACACAAAATGTGACAACAGGCACCCAAAAAGTCTCACTGGCACTCAGAGGCACATTGTAGCCCATGAGGAAGGAAAGGATGGTGTTGGACAGAATCCAAAAGCCTATGATGTCCTTATCTGCTCCTCTGGTGAGCCATAAAGCTGACCATACAGGGGAAGGCCCTCCTGAGAAAGTTTATCCACCTCGTCAGGAGAGAAGGCAGTGGCCCTTTCACCTACCTGGCCTGGCAAGATTGCGCTCAGAGGCAGCCCACAACAGTTGAAGTGGTGGTGGTGTTGATGGCAGAAGTGTCAGGAGTCAAGTAAGTGACTTAGCAAAACGTGGCATACATGTATGCTACATACGTGGTCATCGTCACCAACGGCCAAAGCCATTGGCCTGCGACTAACGCAGTCACTAACTTTAGTCAATAGCTGTGGTCAACTTTCGCCGGCAGTCATGGGCGGTTCCTAATGAAGCAGGTCAGGCATCCACCATTTTGGCATTTGAAAATACAGTATTGGGCCATGATAAATGGGTCACAACCTCAATGTATGGGTATGATCATTACAAACAATATAAAGTAGCCTTGTTATGTAGGTTCTCCTATACAATTTCCAATGTCGTGTGCTGCTGGTCACATATGGCGTATTACAGAGTAGCACTGTTCACTGGTGGTGACAGTATTTTTGGCAGTCGGAACAGAGTGTTAAATTACGAGGGACACATGAGGAGTTGGCTGATGCCCAAATCCATGTTTTTGACACGTGTAGACAACCCTGGGGGTCACATTTGGCCCTTGAGTAGTAGACAATTTGATGTTCAATGGGTATGATGTTTTTCCAGTCAATAATGCTTAGTCACATGGTCCTTCCAATATACAGTGGTATGTCCCAACCTATGTTCAGTGGTGTGTTAAGCGACGTGCTAACAACCATGTTCAAACACATTGACAGCTATATCATGTTCCCCAGACGTGAGAATTTAACCAATGTAAAGGCTGACATCTATGGTTTGGGTTGCATCCCACATGTGACGGGAGCCATTGAAAACACACATATTGCATTGGTGCCACCGCAGGCCAGTGAACAAGCCTATTGCAACAGGAAGAACTTTAATTCTGTCAACGTGAAAGTTGTCTGCTTGTCAGATCTCTGCATCTCAAATGTCTGTGCCCAGTCCCCTTGTTAAGCCCATGATTCCTCTGTAATGCGAATGTACCCCAGCTGATGTCACAACTGCAACCAGAGAGGGCCTGGCTGGTTGGTAAGTCACATCTGTCCTGATTTCAGTATGTACAATGTCAGGTGCTACAATTATGAAGTCAGTGACTCATTGTGGCACGTAAGTCTCATTCCAAAACAGGAGACTCAGCATATCCAAATCATCCTTGGTTGTTGACACCACTGAGGAATCCAACTAAGCCTGGGGAAGTCCACTTCAATGAGGCCCATGGAAGATCATAGCGGGCAGTGGAGGAAGCTTTTGGGCTCCTGAAGGACAAGCCTAGGGGAGGGGCCTTCCCATACTCACCTGGGAAGGTGTGTCAGATGGCCGTGGCATGCTGCATGCCCCATAACATCATCCTGCAGAAGAATATCCCTTACATCCCAGAGGAGGGGAAGCCTGAGTTGCCATTGGGTGAGAATCCTGTAATGCCAAATGAAGATGATAGTGGTGAAGAGGAAGTAGCTGACGTGCGACAAGATCTCATCGACAGCTTCTTCTTACAAGTGTAAGTATGGCATGAGATGTCATGACTTTGACTCTCCAATGAACTGTAGTTGTGATAATGTGTGGAGTGTACTTTTGGAAACAGGGAGCTGATGCTCAAGCAACATCTTCTAATGGGTGTTTGATGAGCTAGCTTTTGACACATTCACATGTTGATGATGTTGCTTTGGTCGTGCAAGATATTTCTGAGGTACTGTGGGCCTGATTGCAAGGCTGGCGGTCTTGAGACCACCAGCCTCGGGGTGGTGGTAAGGACTGCCACTGCTGTGGCTGTCCACCCACCACATTATGACCCTGGTGGTCAGACCACCAGGATACCAACATCACCCCTGGAATTGGTGATTCCAACGGGCTGACGGTGGCAGAGGTCGAAATTAGCCAGGGTGGGGCTGCATGCAGCACTGCTCTGCTGATTATGGCCTGGTTCTCCACCTGGTGCTCTGCCAGCCTTTTCATGGCAGAAAGGCTGGTGGAGATTCAGGTGCAGGGGGCCACGGGGGTGCCCCTGGACTGTCCATGCACTTGGCATGGACAGTGGAAGGGTCCCCGTGCCCAATATGCTCGCAATGCTTGCTGTCTGCAGTGCAGTGCTGGTGTTCCCTGTGGTGGCAGCACGAGCCAGCAACAATGCTGCCGCCACTTTACTGCTGGACTGACAGCCTAGTGGAAAAGTCGTAATGGGCCTGGCGGGAAGGTAGCTAGCATGACGGCAACCTCACTGTTGGAAGTTCGGCCGACGGGTTTTCCTGTCCGCTGAGCTCATAATAAGGACCTTTGTTCTTCAGATGTTTGCTATGTGACTTGTGTCATATGTATGTTTTCATAACTATACGTCTTGTTTTGATTCTTTGTTCAGGTACCATCACCATGAGATCACCATTTGGCCATTTCAGAGTTGTTACATTGGCAGGTATATTGTGCTTTTGGGACATGCAAAGTGAACATGAATTGTTCCTGGGAATATATTTGGCAGACTTTGGGTGTAAAAGACATGTGTCACAGTTAATGGATGGAAGGGCAGAAGCCTCTCTTGGACTTGTTTATTGCTGTGTGGTGGCTGTGATGGATCATGTGTGTCATCATGTAGTCAGTAAAAATGTTGTTGTAGGCCAAATTCATGTCAGTTCCCCTTCATATTGGCTAAACACTCTTTTTTTTTCTAAACTGTTTGTATCTGTCAATGTGTTTCGTCATTGTAGGTCAATGTGCCTGTGACACAACCCTGACAATTGTTTGAGTCACACCACCAGATGCATTTGCACTCGATTGTAATGGCCCTGTGATCAAGGACTGTTGTACAGCCATCTGTCTTGGTGTTGCATTCCAAGAGGTAGGCTTCCTTTTGAGAGCCAGGGGTTATGTCTCCAGCTGATGACATCAAATATATCAATTTTTTGCCAACTGAACAGGACAATGTTTGACATGTCCATTCCTACAATGTCTTTGGGGGTCTGTACCAGTATATTTTGTGGCCTACACAGTCTAATATGACCATGTTTGCTTTCCTATGTTTCTGACATCTTGACAGCCTGTGTGCTGAACAATGTAATAAAATCTCTTCTGAAACAAGCCACTTGTATGCATGTGTTGGTGTGTGAAGGTTGGACTCATGAGCTGGACACTGTGTGCATGCAACATATCCCTGCTTGCACAAGTAGCCTGTATCTTCATCGCATATTTCACATAGACTCACATTTCTGCATTGCTAAATGTGAAATGTAAGACAGCAAACAATGTGTTAGTGATTGGTGAATTTATAACAATGATAACTAAACAAATACATGCGTCACCTGAATAAACAAAAATTGTAAAGTGAAGGTCAGTCATGGTGAATGAAATCATTGGAGTAGATGCCACACCATTGGCAGTCTAGAGTACACCTCCCATTGGCACTGGAATGTGGTTCAGGAGCAGTCCTCAGAGTGAATGCGTAACACAAAGCAGCACATAAAGGTACAGGTTTGTTGCTGGCAGTGGTGGGTGTCTTGAAATACGCACCTCCTGGATTCTTGCATGGACGTCCCCACTTGCGAGATGGCGGGGGATCAGCTGCTGCAGAGGCAGGGGTGTCTGAGGCTGGTTGTGCTCTGGCAGGGCCTTTCTTCCTGTGGCTGCCACATATGTACTCAGCTGTGGGGTAGTTGGCCCACAGGAAGGGGTGGATGTTGGTGTAAAAGCTTTGCTCAGGGATGTGTGGATGCCCATCATCACTCCTGTTAGGGTGCCCATGTTGGAATTGTGTTAATCCAATGTCATGCATCATGTCCCTGTGCAGCTGCTTTGTTTCCCGGAGTTCAGTTAACACCTGTCCCATCATGCCTTGGGATTCCTGACAGACACCCAAGACGTGGCTGATGGGATCCTGGTCGACAGCAGCCCTAATTGCCTCACTCTGCTGGCCCACAGCATCCCTCCCACACACCCTACCCCCACAAGCCTCTGCCCTTGGCACAGGGTACCCTCTCCAACTGGGTCTTGGACCCTCACGATCAGGAATGTTCAGTTGCACCTTAGGATCAAGGACTGAGAGGCATGAGATGGTATAAACTGTACTAGGTACACAGGTTGGGGGTGCGTTGTCTGTGTTGCAGCAGGGCTACGAGGTGTAGTTGTGGGCACAGTGAGACTCACTGTTGCTGTCTGACCATGTTACCCAGATGTGCCAGGCCCGGCCTCCACACCAACAAGTACAGGAGTGTCGTCATCACTGAGGGCTTCATCCGAGGAGGATTGGGAGCCTGGTCTTTGGACAAGGTCTGCCCAGGTGCCGTGGCAGCTCACTCTGTTGAGAAAGAGAGCACATTATTATTGGTTGTAATGTGACATATACCTCCAAAGGTATTGTGTTACTGTAAGTAGAGACACTGGATATTCTTTTTTTGATAGACCATTGTTATTAGTTTTATATAGAACAGCTTAACAGCTCAATAGGTCACTGGTACAATTAACACAGGTAAAGTAATGCGCCATATAGATCCAACGCATGACGCAATGCACACACAGGAAGCACCACCCCACTCGTCAGATTGCACACATCCCCCTATGGTAAAACTAGGCTTCTTGCCCCATCCCAACTCCCCCACACCTTTGTGTATTTAGCTGGGCACCCTTGTGCGTCATAGACCACCTTCTCCTGCTGAGCACACCAGTCCACCCCCAACACCACTTTACAATCACAGGAGCGGCCTTGGCCTTCCAGTTCGCTGCAATGTCTCTTTTGGCCATCAAGCAGGCCACCCCCACGAATGTCCGATGTGCTCTGCTGGAACCCACCCCGTCGATACACCCCTAGGAGAACTAGTAGTGGAGCCACTTCGACTTCCACCTGTATAACTTTTGAAATCTCTCCGAGCACTGCGCTCCAATAACAGGTTATATGGGGGAAAGTCCATACCATATGAAAGAAGTCTGCATTGGGGCTTGCACAATGAGGACAATCCGCCTGGGATGATAGGCCCGCTCTATGTAACTTGTCAGGTGTGAGGTATGCCGTATGAAGAAAGTATGTCTGCACCACTCGGAGTCTGGAGGTCGTAATTAGAGACTGTGGGGCCATCAACGCTTCCCTCCAGTTTCCATCATCGATCAGGCCCACCCACTGCTCCCATTGCTCTCAGAGCTTGTCAGGTGTTTGGGTGGTGTGACTTACTAATGAGCGGTAGATGCGTGACACTCCCCCCTGCCCAGGGCGTCCATCATAATTTTGGCCTCTAAGGGGCTGAATTCCGGGAGTTCTGTCCCTGTCTGATTATGTGCCTGCAATGCCTGCCTGAGCTGCAGAAACTTGTGAAATTGGGACTTATGCAGCTTAAATTGCTCCTGGAGCTCCTGAAATGATCTCATGTGGGAGCCAGTCCAAACATCACCCAGCTTGGAGATACCTATAAGGCCCCATTTATGGAACCCCTGAAGCGCTGAGACTTCCCCCAGCCACAGTCCCTGCCACATCGGCGTCTGCTGGGTGAGGCAGCGCCACCACCCCGTTGTTCGCTGTGCAGCTCTCCACGACACTGGATATTCTTAAGTTGTAGGTTAGCCTATTGTGCCATGTTACCATGGTATTGGAGTATTTGACAGGACATTTGTGAAACTTGCCTATACTATCAGACTTAAGCGGATCATTAGATACTCTTCGAATGAGGGAATGAAAATGAAATCTTACCAACTGTGAAACTAACACATTGGAGAGGCAACAAGTGCTTTTGAACACCTAGTTGAGTGGGATACAGGCAAACACACAACTATGTTGTATATATGACTGCTGTCATCATGTGTGAGGTGCTGTGTCAATGTGTTCGCTGCCGCTACCAATCTGGTGATATAGCTTGAGGCCTTAGGAATACTTGGTGTACACACTTGGTAAGGTGTAATTCATGTCCTCAATAGTTTTATCTTGGGATACCAGATCAAGATGGAGCTAGGCAGGCGGACAAGTCTCTGAGTTCAGCATGATCTGTATATTGCTCACTCCCAGGTGAGTAAACTTAATTTGAGAGTTAACAAACAGATGTATTTGGACAAATGAACAGTGGGCTGGTGTTTGGAGTTACAGAAACAGGGGCTATTAGGCTTTGCAGTAATGTCAGCCCCTCTAGTTTACACACTTGACAAATGGTATTCTCCCAGGTGAGTAAACATTGTTTGAGAGTTAACAAACAGATGTATTTGGGCAAGTGAACACTGGGCTGCTGGTTGGAGTTACAGAAACAGGGGTCCCTGGAAGTTGCAGTCAAGCCACTTCCTCTACTTCATTCACTTGCAAATGGTATACTCCCAGGTGACTAAACTTCATTTGAGAATTAAGAAACAGGTGTATTTTGGCAAGCGAACACTGGGCTGGTGGTTGGAGTTACATAAACTGGGGGTATTGGGCTTTGCAGTCATGTCACTCCTTCTACTTCCAACACTTGGCAAATGGTATACTCCCAGGTGAGTGAAGAGCATTTGAAAGATTGCAAACAGGTGTATTTGGGCAAGTGAATACTGGGCTGATGGTTGGAGTTATTGAAACAGGGGCTATTGAGCTTTGCAGTCAGGTCACTCCCTCTACTAACCAACACTTAACCAATGGTTTACTCCCAAGTGAGTGAAGAACATTTGAGAGATTAACAACCGGTGTATTTGGGCACTTGAACAGTGGACTGGTGGTTGAAGTTACAGGAGCAGGGCCTCCTTGGAATTTCAGTCATGTCACCACCCACTTCACACATTAGACAAATGGTGCTTGAAGAGCATGTGAGGGAAAACAAACGGATATATTTGGGCAAGTGAACACTGGGCTGGTAGTTGGAGTTACAGAAATTGGGCCTCCTTGAAGCTACAGTCAGGTCACTCCCTCTACTTCACACACTTGACAAATTGGATCCTGTCAGGTGAGTAAACTTCACTTGAGAGTTAACAAACAGGTGTATTTGGGCAAGTGAACACTGGGCTGGTGGTTGGAGGTACAGAAACAGCGCCTCCTGGGAGTTTCAGTCCAGTCACTCTCTCTACTTCCCAACACTTGACAAATGTTGTATATTACATATCTGTAGCCAGACTGCATTTAGGTTGGAGCATACATTTACATGTTGAGACATACCATAGGATGTTTTTAAATGTTGAAACACTTACAGGCACCATTTCAACTTATCGCATGTGATGAGCCTTGGTAGCTGTGATGTAATGTCCAACAATACACATTGACAGTCCTACATCTCTGATACTCTGGGTATTGAATGTTGGTAAAGTGAATGAACAGCACAGTGGCAAAGGTTAAGCTGTGAGCATGCAGGCCATTCCATTTTTGCAACAGTTTTTGTGTTGTGACTTACCAGACTCTGCTCCCCCAGGTGTTGCTGTCAAGCCCTCAGGGTGCAGGATGGCCAAGACCTTCTCCTCCCATGGAAAGCATTGGGAGGGCCACCAACACTCTTCTGGGCCTCTATCTGTTGCCTGGAGGCCAGGGACCACACCTTGCCCTTAGGTTGTCCACTTCTTCCTAATGTCCTCCTTTGTGTGTAGGGTGGTGTCTACAGCAATCACTCTGTGGACGATCCTTTGCCTCAATTTTAAGCAATTGTCATCCATCAAACTGGCCACTGGCATCATACACCTCTGAAATTTGGTAATGTCCTTAGAGGAGTCAGTAGAACAGGAGAAGATAAGCTTTATATCATCTGCCTATGAAATAATTGAGACCCCAAGATGTTTCACTATCTCCGCCAGAGGTCTGACATACAAGTTAAATAGTGTGGGGCTCAAACAGGAGTCCTGAAGAACCCTATGTCCCAGATGTCTGGGAGATGAAGAAAAGGGAGGGGAAGCAACCTGGATAGAATGGTGGCTGAGGAAGGATTTGACCCAGGAAAACACTTTGCCCCAAATACTTATATGGTAAAGGTGTTGTGAAACTGCAGGACTGCAGAGCTGCCTTCGTCCACTGTTCTGTGGAGTGTCTCAGTGACAGACAGAAGGGCACTAAAAGGGTGATATTTACTATTCCCACCCCAACTGATATCAATTTGGAGAAGGTGTTGGACAGTGAAGGGATGACATTTATTATTCCCTCTCCAATCTACACCAATTTGGGGAAGCTGTTGGGAAATAAAGGGGTGACATTTACTCTTCTCACACCAATCTAACCCAACTGGGGCAAGGTGTTGGATACTAAAGGGCTGACATTTACTTTTCCCACTCCAACCTAAGACAATTTGGAGAAGGTGTTGGATGCTAAAGGGGTGAAATTTACTATTTCCTCTGCAATCTAAAACATTTTATACAAGGTACTACAGACTAAACATTTTATACACACAATCAATTCTCCATACTCACACATAATTTTTGATCCATAAAATAAACTAAAATTTAAATTCAAACACACTAACCAAAATTACATACCTATATAATCATACCTGAACATTAACAAATAAAATATTTTTTCATCACTGATAATTATTAATTTTTAAAAAATAATTATTACCTTTCCTAAACTTTGAACCATAAAATAAAAAATAAAATCATTATAAAAAATGAGCAATTAAAAAAATATATAAAACCATTTTTATATACAAAATTTAAAAGATATATTTTTATGACATTGTCATTCTCTATAAAACAAAAGATATTTTAATTATGATGTTTTCTCAAAACTTTTAACATTTTAACAATTATTTTTTTTAAATTCCAATTATTTAACTTCATTAAAGTTGAGTTTTATATATTATTAACATTTTAAAATTTAAGAAATTTAAATATGAGTTTTAATATTTGAAATAAAATATATATTTTTACATTTTTAATATAATTAAGATATATTTTAACACATTATAAATTATGTTACATTAACAAAACACATTTACATTTGTTTGTAGTATCAATGTGTGTGTCATTAAAATAATTAACATTAAATTTACATTATAATATCACTTTTTGAAAATCTCCTCACCCTTATCCCCTAAAACCTAATATCCTGCTGCTACAAAACAGAAATACATGTTTGTAAATAAATACAAGTAAAAATACAATTTTGAACCATTTCACAATAAAAAAACGTTCTTACTAACAGCACAAACAAAAAATAAACATATAGAATCAAACACAGTACAATAAATTACATACTAATTAACACTTACACAAGATATTTTCTAAATTGTTATTTTTTACAATTGTAAAAAAAAATTAACATGATATTTTTACCTTAGATATTTCTGTCAACGTTATTTTTGACATATCCCAATATTCATGACATATTTTTGTATCACAATATTTTTTTCAATATTTTGTCCAAACACCATTTGAGAGATGCAGGCATAGACCTGGACATAGGTATTGAAGTAGTAGGGGTTCAGATTTAATTTATTTTATTCATTTGGTTAGATTACCACACCAGTGCTAACTAACCAGTGTTTCGGTTTTTTTAACAAAATCTTTTTATTGCTTACTGCAGAAAACAACAAATAAACATGTGGCCAAGTGAGTATGTATTTTTGTAGTTGATCTCCTTAACACATTATAATCTGGATGTTAAATTTTCGAGGTACTTTATAATCTACAATTTTGTCGAATAAATCCAGTTGATACTATCACTGCAGGGATCCCCTTATTTTTAAATCTGGCTATAGACAACTTCAACTGTCAGCTGCAACTTGTGTCAGCACAACCTACTGCATACATCAACATGCAACATGCATAAAACATATAGAAGGGAATTTAGGGCAGCCCTCTTCAGTCATTAACTTGTGTCGTTGAGCATCCTTTAGCCATTTGCATCCTGGATTTTCATCCTTGGATGTCATCCAAACACAATGATGACAGCTTCCATGATTCTGAAACATTATTGACACAACAAAACAATGAACCTCTGTAGCAGCCCAATAATACAATCCTTGGAACCAGATCACATCAGCATGTAAAGACATACTCACCTTCAAAACTAGAGCTAATTCAAACATTACCATTCAAACACAACACTAACCAAACCCTAACCAACTCCATTATATGCAAACTGAATTAAACACTCTACAAGGAATTCACAAACTTACTCTGCTTCCTGTTCCACACTCCTGATAAATCTTCCTATTCATACAGAAAAACAATTGATCCCAGAGTACAATCAGTCAAAATGTGTGACCATAGCCCTAAACATTGCAGGGCAATACACTTCTCAAAATTTTCAATCCACAGAGTACTTTCCCTTTTATCATCTTGCAAAATGGCACCTCTCTTCTTCCACATCGCACCCATGAGGTACTACTCCATGCAGCTTCTGACAATAGAGTACTACTCTTCCCCTACTTAGAACACTATGGGACACTTCTCCACGCAACTTTTAATATCATAGACTGCAATTCCCCAACTACTACGGGGTACTCCTCTCACACATCCTCTAGAGACAGGGTACTACCTTTCCCCAATTTTGCATGATTTAATCCCCCATGCAATGTGTAGTGACAGGATACTGCTCTTTCCCCAGTACACACCAGCACATACATAGTGCTCAGTTGTATCTCTTGTGATGTAGTACTAATCTTCCCCACATCTGCAACAATTTGAAACGCATATTTAACATGTATCTACACAATAGGCTAATGGCTATTACATCCTCTTCCACAAACTGCTAAACAGACTTCAGATACCAAAACATATGGAGTTGAAAATAAATGCTCACATTGTACTCCCATAAAAAAACTATGGTTTATAATCATACTTCCCAACCTGTCGCCCAGCATACAGCAATCAGCAGACACAAACATCATCAAAGACTGAAAATCCAAATACAACAGAGCTCTAGCTCATATCGAAACTTACTAAACATCACACATGCATCAACAACAAGATGTATACAACATGTCAAAACATAAGAATAACAAATGAACATGTTTCTCAACTTAATGAACTTCACAGTTAGTGGGAAAAAAGGCACATTTCTTAACAGATGTATATTAAATGATATGAACTCCATGTATACCAAATAACGGCGTGATTAATTGACATAATGTCATATTTTAGCTAGGCCTGGGTGAAATTATAATTACACAAAGTAATCAGAGTAATTTAAGTAATTCCACATTATTCTGTTGATGCAAAATCACGGAATATTACACAATTCAAGCCGGTTGCTTAATTTGCAATCTGGCACAGAAGTCCGACTGCATAATCTCCTGTGGTTTTTCCATAATTTTGTGTAATTAGGCTACAGGAAATTACAGCCTGAACTAGTATGTGCCACAATCATCTTAATGGAGAAATATTACTGCCCACCCTTCAGTGCTCCTCCTTATGTCATGGTCACCACTGAATACATAATCACCTCATTTGATAATCACTTCAGCTTTCTCCTAGTCCTTGCCCGTCCTCCTGACTGGACTGGACTCCCCTTGTCCAGCAGCAGAGATGACACCACTTGCTGGTGGAATTGAGGATGGGTAGCCCTAAACTAGTTCTCCATAGCTACACAGGCCCATTTTCATTCTCATGACACACCTCATAACCAGAAATGTTGAAGTTAGAGAGCAGGGTCTTCAGACAAGAGTCTGGAGTCACTCATTTAAGGGTGCAATTCTTTACTGCAAGTTGTTACAGAAAAAGCTGGCAGGTCCTCCATCTTCTCCCCGACTGTCTCTATCTACTATTTTCTACACCATACAACACACCAACGTTTTATTACATAATTCACCCTCAGGAATCCAGACACCAGCTGAGGACAGTGAGGATACCACACCCTCTTAAGTACTGTTACACCATTCACAGTTCCTGGTACTAGCAAATCATTGCTGGGAATATGGCTCAGTAAGTTCAATGTTTGTAGCTGACAAAGGTGGTGATATGGAGGACTTGGGTTTGATTCCTGACTAGGTAGACTTAGTCTTCCATTTTCCAGAGTGTGGTTAGGCCTACTGTCCAGAACAGGAAAGGCCCAATATTGCCTATGTTGAAAGGGCATAAAAGAATCTCGGAAATAGATTGTTTAAGCTTGGAATTGGCTGGTGACTAGAGAGTCCTATCAACTCAGACATTGCTTGGTAGTGTGGCTTCGTTGGATGCCCCCACTTCTTATTACCCAAAATACACAGTGTTTAAAAAAAGAAATTCCCAAAAGAATGTCTAAACATTTTTATGAAGGAAGGGTCTGGAGCTTTTGGGGAACAGCAAAACTCCAATCGCCCCCTGTATCCAAAATTCTTCAGATAAAAATAGTGATTTCAGTTGTGCCTTTCATAATGGACAATATGCCAAAAATGTGACTCTGTCAATGTGGTCTGCACATGGTCAAAGCATTGACCCATTTCTGTCCTGTGCAAAGGTGCGCTTACACCTGTTGGGTGCCGTTGTTATCAGGACGGAGGAAGCTTTGCATTTTGCTACAAATTCTTCAGTTTTATGTTGCCAGAAAGTGTCGAAATTTGTTATGTTTTTTCCATACTTTGAAATTTGCAGGGCATTCTGGGTAACAGTATGCACTGGGAATCATACAAGCCAGATAACCCTGAATTCTTCTGGGACACTACATTTTAGAAATGGCTGGAGAATATAAGTTTGTCTGTTCAAACCAGTTCAAATTTCACCCATATCTGGTACTCCTACTTTCTTGCTGCCCAGTGAACACAGATATGGCACAAGCCTTGGCAGTGATACCATCCTGTCTGAGGAAGACTAAAATGAATTACCATGTTTTGGAGAAAGATTGCTGAAAATCTGACAAATCTTATGCTAAAAGAGAGAGGCCTACATCCAACGATACAAACCATAAGATATGTTGATGCTAAAAACATGTGGATGTGGTATATTTCCATGCAACACAGGGGTGATACCCAGGGGCTTTTATTTCCTTTCTAAATTTCCCAAATACACTGCACCCAGTTTACTGCCTGTGGACAACTAAATCCATACAAAACTATGCATGTGTGGTACTCCAAGGCTCATGAGTCACTGAAGAATGCCCCTCGGGGTCAATCTTTGATAGGGATATGCTCCTGTAGAAGGGAAACTGGAAGAAAGTTTTGAAAAAAATCTTTAAAAGCTGACAATTTGACATCATATTTGGTATTATACCGGCCAGCCCAGTAGGGTAAGGTAGGTTTGGCTTGCATCAACAGATTTCTTAGGGATTAAAAATGGAAAATGTATAGTTTTTGTACTTTCCTTATAGTTGTGAGTTTGATATTTGTCATTAAATATACAGTGCACAATAAACAGTGATCCTGCAGAATTTAGGGTTCTGCGTAATTGACGTGCAGGGATGCAGTCTGGAATCTCGTGGTAGGAATATTAAATGACTACAATATTTTGACTAAAATATCGAATTTCAAAATATCGAGGAAGTCAGTGCACAGATGGAGATATACGTTACTATTCTTAACACCACATTTACCTACCTTGAAGATGTATATATCATCAAGGTATGTAGTTATATGGAGGTATGTATAGAAAATGTATACATGCTCTCCTGCCAATATTTTGGTCCTCCATATTCTGGGCACAATATTATGATCACTGAGTATTCCTTATGTGATACTCTGGACCCACATAAGTGTGCCGACTACACTCCTTAGGAAAACCCACCCGTTTAGTAATGGCAAGCTGCAGATATTCAGGACAACATTTCCTCGGTTAGCTTCCTAGGATTTACTTTCACATTTGAGAAATGCAACAAAATACTGGGGCAATTTGTTAAAAAATTAAAACATCTCACCAGTTTTCATTATATCTTCTGCCTGCAATGAAATATTGATGGGGTGTTTGCACAGATACATAGCCCTGACTGTGCAGAAAAAAACACTACTTTATATGTGGGTGCACAAAGTGGCCAAGAAGTGCGTGTTAAATGATAAAAACTAAAATAATGAAAAAATTATGAAAAATTATAAATGAATAAACAGCCTATCACGGAGTTTCGCAAACAATCTGGCAGTGAAAAAGATAAGGAACCTACACAGTTTTAATTCTGGAAGTAACTTATTTGAAGACATTCTTTCACAATCCACGTGACTGACCTGAAGTCAACCACTGGTTTGTGTCTAGGGTTGGCGTCCATTTTAATGCAGATATAATGCAGAAGAGGAAATCATTTCATGCTTTCTGGCTGCTATTTTCACGTTGTGACAGACAGATACACTTTTCAAACTTAAAATTGAAAAGAAGAAGAGTACTCTCTTGGTCACGGGTGGGCGGTGTTCTTTTCATGAGAGTATAAGCTTGCCTAGTTTCCGAATATTTGTAGTTCACAGAGTTTCTTATTTTCCATTCCACCATGTGAAAGCCGCAGATTTCCCCCAACTCTTGAAGTTATAACGCAATAAAACAAGTCCTGAACAACTAAATTATTTTTATTTTCACTGTTTTTTCATATTCTCATATTATGTAAACGGGAGCTTGCTGGTCAGTATTTTATATTTTAGAGCGTACCTTGCGTGGTTTAGGACCAAAATTACAGTAATATAGCAGATGGTCAAAATGGAACGTATGAAATATGAATATTGTAGTGAAATGTTCGATTTTCATCCAACAGCTCGATCTAGTTAAGCTTGGCAACCTGTACCTATTTTTGGGATTTCTGGCACAAATATGCAATGGTTATTAGAAACAATCCCCGTAGATTCACACACCCCTACTCCTGCTCTTAATCAAGCATGGTATCTTCCACAGCTGGTATGGATTAAATGCCCCACCCTCGCTCTACAGGAAGTGCGCGTTGCAGTGTGACGTCTTCTGTTTTCACATGGATGCGCGTGAGTCAGCTTGGACAGCACATGCTGTCAAAGGTTAGCTCTAAGTTCCTATAACTCAGAGATGGAAATCTACTAAGTCCCTTTAATGTGGCATAGAGAGTTACAGGGAGTTAATATCTGCGGTTTTCGTGTTTGTTCAACCAGGCTCAGTGATCAAAGCACAGCTCTAGCAAACTTGATGTTTATGGGTTATCTGGCCTTCCTGAGGCAAACTACACTGTGCTCCACTGCAGTCATTGTGCTTGTGTTTATTTAGCTTCTGTAAACACCAACCATTGGGGGGGGGGGGGGGGGGAGAGGGTGGGGGGTTCAGTGCTTAATCCACAAAGGGATGACTAGTCTTGCAGTGATGTGTTTTTTTATTTTAATTTTTATTTACTGTAGTCAGCTATGTTACATAAAATATTCCTCAGATGTGCCTTTGATTATACGCGTTTCCTGGGGGGAAATAAATGATCTGCAGAGCTGAAACATTCCACAAAAAGAGAATCATCAAGTGCAGATGCAGCTTCAAAATATTGGTTGAACTAATGTTTAGAGCGCATTGGTCATTATATGGGCATTAGCTGCCTAGGCCCTGCGAAAACCAGGTAAGATTTATGGACTTGAGGAGGGTCCATCCTCAACAACTGAAGAGTAGTTCATTCAGGGGTTACATGTGTTTCATCGACAACAACAGCAAAGTGTTGCCCACATACTAAGCTTGCAAGATGGAAAATATTTGTGTGGGTGGTGAAACTATTGACTATTATCTGTTGTGGTTGCCTCAAGACCGCTCCCTCCGCCTACATTCCATTCCGTAGCTGAACCGTCCCCACGGTCAGGCAGTGAGAATTGAGAGGACAAAGCATAAAGTTAACATTTTACCTCCCCATCTACCTACCCTACATTTAACACCTGCTACCCTCTCACCTTCCCCTGCCATATGTAATGCATGCCATCGTTCACCATTGTTATTGACACCTAATCCCCCATGGCCGCAACCACACAACACACTGTTTCACTACTCCTACCCATCCCAGTTGTATCCTTTCTATGTTCACGATCTAGAATCCTTCCATTTTTCCATATAGGTTTGCGCTCCTTACCCACCCCAACATGCAGATGTGGATGCTGCATCAATGTCACTTTCAGGGCAGAGGGCAGCAGGGCACCTTATCTATTTCCCCACCAATATCTTCCTCTGATCACTATTCATGTACACAGCTCTGCCAGGTAACAAGAAAACATTTGAAAGTCTCACAATCAGTGAGAACGTATAGAGATTTTGTGGCATTCAACCTTCAGAGATTAAGCAAGGATGCTACTCTATTTATCTGGGCTCCCTGCTGCCTCCCTGCTTGCTGCAGAATCTGCTTGAGTGAAGGAGCCTATCATATGTACGAGGTGCCAACCGTGGATCCAAAAATCACCTTCACAGTTCTTTGCATGCGGAGGATTAGATTCCATTGCTCCAGAGGAACTTCATGGATATCAAGAAAACCAGGTGATCAAATAACAAGCAGTGCCAATTGGGCCTGCTCTCAGACCTTTTCCCTTTCCATGAGAAGCCACACCCCTCCAAACCCTGTGCCAGATAGAGCTTGCATCCTTTGCTAATTCATTCTCCCGCTTGCTGGCCTCTTGATAGTAAATTTAAATAAACTCTTCTAACTCCTGAGCTCATTTGGTAAAATACGCACTGAAATCAGTTCTGTTGTTTAACAACTGGTACTCAGGAGATTTCTTCTGGAAACCATGGCAACGTTTGGGGGTCGTAATTCCTCAATGGATAGGTATTATATCCGAGTTGAACACCTAAACCACTTTTTAGACTAAGCACTTACTGCTGGACCACAACTAGTAGTGGAGAGTCAAGTTAAACCCATGGAGTAAATGCTATTTGTGGAATACATCACCATCTAGTTTCCTAAATTAGTGAGTGGATATGACTGGATAACTGTTGCTTAATTTTTCCTATTTGCCAAAGAACTTGTACTTGCAGTGTTTCCAAACGCTTAGAAAATTGGACGAGGGACTGAATGGTGGAAGATGGCAGATTAGGGAGACATCTTGCTTGTTGAATGTTTTTGATGGCAAAGTTCATCTACGATTGTACTTTTTGGCATTAAGAAAATGCTCATAAAAAACTGCAACTTTTTTCTTTTCTCTATCATGCATTCACAGTTGAAAACAAAAAGAGATTCATTGGAACCAAACATGGCAGACATTATTAATTTGTCTCTAGCTTCAAAAAACAAAGGCCCTGAGTTATACTTTTTGGTGCAAAACTGCACTAACGCAGTTTTGCACCAAAATGTTTAGCACCGGCTTGCACCATTTCTGAGCACCAGCCGGGCACCATATTTGTGGAATGATGCAAGCCGATGCAAAGGGTAGGCTAGCGTAAAAAAAAAAAAAAAAAAAAAAATGACATTAGCCGGGTGGGGCTGGCGGTATGGAAGAAGGGGGTTTTGCACCAAAAAATGGCAGTAGGCAGGTTAGAGTAAAAAAAAGACTCTAACCAGCCTAGTGGCATTTCCTGACGCAAAACTATCCATATCACATGACTCCTGTCTTAGAAAAGACAGGAGTCATGCCCACCACCCCAATGACCAGCACAGGGGATCCGGGTCCCCTGGGCATGGCCACTGCACCCAGTGCCATGTAGGGGGCCCATTTCAAGACCCCCAATTGCACTTTAAAAAAAATGAATAAAATACTGACCTGTACTTACCTATACTTACCTGGGATGGGGTCCCCCATCCTCCGCTGTCCCTCTGGTGTGGATGAGTGTGTCCCTGGGCCTGGGGAGGGCACCTGTTGGCTTATTCCATGGTGTTCCACCATTGAAATAGGCCCACAGGCCCCCTAACCTGCCCTGACCAGGTGTTAAATAATGGTGCAAAGCTAGCCTTGCACCATTATTTGGCCCCTCCTCCCTCCGTTCGTGATTTTGGCATGGGGGGATAAATATGGCGCTAAGGCTATAGAGTCATTTTTTCACGGGAACGCCACCTGTGCATCTCATTGATGCAAAGTAGGTTTCCACGTCCATAAATTTGGCGCTAAACAGGTCTAGCGCCAAAGTATAAATATGGAATTTGTTTTGCACTTAATTTGCATTAAAAAAAGACACAAATTTGGTGCAAAACAAGAATAAATCTGCCCCCAACTACCTGTAGCAACACAGGCGATGGTGAGAGCTGAAGAATTCCAAGGCCCAATCCATCAACTTCTCAATTTATAGAATAGCATTAAACCTGCTCTGGGAAAAAGGAAAATGGTATGAGTCAAGAAGGAAGGCTCTCTGGAGTACGCTTGCTGCCTACCTCAACATTAGTCCTAAGAACATAACAGGAACACTGCCAGTTAATGTAAGATAACAACTGAAATCCTTGCTAGATGAGAGAAGGACTGCACCAATGACTAGCTAGAGACTATTAAGCACTGCTGACCTTTGCTATAGTACGGTTAGTGAGGACCAGTAATATAGCAATTAGCCTTCAAACAGATTTCGGCACTGCAGCGACATATCCAAAATTTCTCCATTAGTGGCTTACAGCCCATTCAAAAAGATATGTTACCCAAAGGGTTCTCGCAGAAAGTCAGCAGGAGCTTCTAAGCACTTGGGACAATGAATGGTCTAGAAGGGTCAATTTGATCTACAAATGCAGGATTGTAGAAAAGCTTATTTCAGAAATTGAAATTAATGAGCTTGTGATTAATGGACTCTAGCTAGTTGGATTGGAATCAAAGCACCAGATAGTAGATGGAATCTCCTCCCACAGATCAGCCTCCCACAATGTTTTTCCAGGGAATACAGATGGGGACACTTGTTCTGTATAAAGGTTATATAACCTAGCAGTCGAGCCCCTGGAGCTCATTAGAGTAAACATTTGAGCCAGTGGGCAGAAGTTGTCAGGCTCCTGAGGGAACATTCCCCTATGGGTCATTGCAGCCTGTTGAATTTGAATGAATGTAGATATGTCTAATGCATTAGTCATTCCTGGAATTGTTTATTCGTGATAAAGCTGCTGTACGGAAAAAGCTGCACCATTTTACGCAGTTGTGGTTAATGCAACGTAGCCTTTACTAATTTGTCCAATGTCAGGGGTAGAGCAGGGGTGTCAGCAATAAGCAGTTCTGAAAAGTACACCTTCAATTTCATAGCTTTATTAGGAACCACTCAGATTGCTAATGAGTTCATTTGACCGTTTCTATATGTTTGCAAGGCTTAGGTAGTTGGGATGCTAACACAGTATGCAGAGTCCAAACTTCTATTTGATCTCTCTGTATTGATAAAGCAGGAAATTACCAAAAGGCCAATCCAATACGTAGCAGTATGCAATTATGCAGCAAATGAGCATTTTCCGAAACCAGGCATTGTTGTAAATGTACCTTTTCTGCAGAATTAACCTGCATTTTTGGCTGAACACTATTTCTGCTGGCTATAGGACTCTGTACACATTACCCCTGATAACCAGGGGTAATGTGCTTCTACTCTGCCTTTAAGCATGATGAGATTGTCACAGCCCTAATTGGCATATTTAACTTGCTCTTAAATCCCTAATATATGGTGATCAAAATATACCCCGGGCCTCTAAGTTAAATGTCTTCAGTGGGCTGCAACACTCATTGTGCCTCCCAATACAGTGACGATGGAAATATGACTGCAGGTCTGCCAAAAGTAGCCTGACCATACAGGATTAAACTACAACTTTGACCTGAAAAACGAATCCCTTTTGACACTCTTAAAACCCTCCTTTTAAATATTTGTAAGTCACCCTTAAGTAAGCCTTACTGCCTAATAAGGCAGAATGCATAGTATTCAAAAGTAGGACACATGAAAGGCTACAGGGACTCCTTTACTATTTAATTGACTGAACGTCACACAGACCCAAGAGTAGAATTTAGGAGCCAATAGGACATGTTCACGCATCATATGTACTGTCAGGGCTGTCTAGGTTCTCATTTGGAACAACCCGCAGACACAGGAGAGGTGCGGGAGAACAATATCAATGACCCTGATCTGTGGGCAAATCAGGCTGAGTGCAGGATGACAATGGAAGGTCAGGAAAGGGTTAGTGATACCTCTCAATCCTGGGAACATTTGCACCTTTCTCTGCCCTTCAAAGACCCTCATTGTGCATCATCATTATGTAGAATTCCCACCCTTGCACGAATTTCACCTCTATTGAGATTGGGAGGCATTAGGGCACAGCTGGCTATAAAAGCCACTTCCGCTAATATATACCGTCCATTTTTTAAGCTTACCTGCAGATGCAGTCGAGTCTTCCTCAGTGGTTGCCTCCAGTGCTTCAGTGACACCTATCATTCTCAGCGATCAGCTTCACCATCATTATGATCCGAAAAAGAAAGAAAAATAACAGACTACCATTCTTTAAACTAAGGGGCACATTTACAATCCCCTAGCACCACCGGAGCTTCACTTTTTGTGATGCTGTGATGGTGCTGTGCACTGCTCCATATTTACAAGGCGGCGCTAACACCACCTTGTATATATGGGCCCCTCTGATGCAGTTTTCTGCAGCGGGGGGCATGCATTCAGCATCACACATAGACGTGCCAAATCACTATTGTAGATTATTTATGTGCAGGAAGGGACACTGTTAGAAATGAGGTCTTTGGTTGGCAGTCAGGTTACCCCCTGTCCAAGCAAGGATCCTCACTCTAGTCAGGGTAAAGGAGAATCACACTCATTTAACCCCTGCTCACCCCCTTGGTAGCTTGGCGCAAGCAGTCAGGCTTGTTCACAGATGATGTGTTCAGTATTTGTACAAACACACACAGTAATACAGTGAGCCACTACAAAATGACACAACACAGGTTTAGAAAAATAGTTATTATTTTATCTAAATAAACAAGACCGAATACAACAAAAATCCACAATATACAGTTAAAATACGAATGTAACACTTAAAAGCATGAAAACAGTGCCTTGAGGCAAAAATATTGAACGTTGGTAACAAGCGGCGTTGTGACAGAGTCGTTTCCTCCAATGGAACACCAATGGCTGCGTTTACTGAGTCATTCGACCCCCGGGTGCAGTACCTTAGTAAACAAGTAGAAAACAGGCCAGTGCATGAAGTTGGGGAGAGCAGCGTTGCTGGATCCGATGCGGCGTTGGTTCCTGTGACACGGGGCAGAAGGGCAGAGGCGTGGCGCAGTGGCGTCAGGTCTTTACTGCAGGGCGGTGGAGGTGAAGCGGCGTCAGATGCGAAGACGGTCCCTTGGTTCCAACAGATGCGATGTTTGGCGGATTCACAATGCTGTGGGGCAACCTCACAGGGTGGCAATGATGTCACAGGGCTGCAGGTGCTGCAATGGCGTCGGTTCATAACCGGTATTGAACTTACGACACTCTGGTGTTAGCGACGTCTGGCGGAATTAGCAGCTGCAGCAACACAAGGCCTACAGGGTCATCAGACTTCTACGAGGTCCACGGCATTGGGGCAGGTGGCATCACGGTTCCGGGGTAGAGGCGTCACCCTACAGGGTCAGCAGATTCATTGCACTCAGCAAGGTCCATGGCCTCGAAGCAGGCGGTGTTGCAGTTCCGGACAGCGGCATCCTTTGCGAAGTTGCACGGTGTCGTCCGGCTTCGATAGACTGTTTTTTCTCCAGGAATTCACTTTCAGTGGTCCAGGAACTGGAATGGCACCCTCTGGAAAGCCAGAGTCCACAGAAAGTAGACTCAGGTCTGGCTGGTGAAGCCTTTGCTGTCCGAGATGCTTCAAAACAGGAGGCAAGCTCAACTCAAAGCCCTTGGAGTTACATCTTAAGCAGGAATGCAACAAAGTCCAGTCTCTGTCCCCTTTCACAGGCAGAAGCAGCAACTGCAGAATAGCGCAACACAGCACAGTCACAGGCCAGGGTAGCTCTTCTCCTTATCTCACAGCTCTTCTCCAGGCAGAGGTTCCTCTTGAATCCTTGAAATAATCCAAAGTCTGGGGTATTGGGTCCAATACTTTAACCCCTTCCTGCCTTTGAAGTTGGCAAACTTCAAAGTAAAGTCTCAAGTGTTTGTAAGATCCTTTCTTGTCCAGGCCAGGACCCATCCACACACCAGGGGGTTGGAGAGTGCATTGTGTGAGTGCGGGCACAGCCCTTTCAGGTGTGAGTGACTACTCCTCCACAACCCTCCCAGCACCGATGGCCAATCAGGATATGCAGGCTACACCCCATCCCCCTTTCTGTCACTGTCTCGAGAGAGAGGTGCCAACAGCCCAACTGTCCAACTGACCCAGGCAGGGAATCCACAAACAGGCAGAGTCACAAAATGGTTTAAGCAAGAAAATGCCTACTTTCTAAAAGTGGCATTTTCAAACACACAATCTAAAAAACAACTTCACTAAAAGATATATTTCTAAATTGTGGGCTCAGAGACCCTAAACTACATATTTCTATCTGCTCCCAAAGGGAATCTACACTTTAATAACATTGAAAGGCAGCCCCCATATTACCCTATGAGAGGGATAGGCCTTGCAACAGTGAAAAATGAATTTGGCAGCATTTCACTGTCAGGACATGTAAAACACATAAGTACATGTCCCACCTTTAACATACACCACACCCTGCCCATGGGGCTACCTAGGTCCTACCTTAGGGGTGCCTTACATGTATAAAAAGGGAAGGTGTAGGCCTGGCAAGTGGGTACACTTGCCAAGTCGAATTGGCAGTTTAAAGCTGCATACCCAGACCCTGCAGTGGCAAGCCTGAGCCATGTTTACAGGGCTACTAATGTGGGTGGCACAACCAGTGCTGCAGGCCCACTAGTAGCATTTGATATACAGGCCCTGGGCACCTCTAGTGCACTGTACTAGAGACTTGCTAGTAAATCAAATATGCTAATCATGAAAAGCCAATAACACATACATTTTATATAGGAGCACTTGCACTTTAGCACTGGGTATCAGTGGTAAAGTGCCCAGAGTATCAAAAACAGCAAAAACGGAGTCCAGCACCTCCTGGGAAACAGAGGTAAAAGTTAGGGCACACCACGTCAAGGATGCCATGTCTACCAGACACCTTCATGCACATAAATAATCATTCCCTTCAACACAGACACTCTTGCACTTTGGTGCAAGGATGCCTGCATTGTCAGATAAATTTAGCGGCAGCGCTAGCGGAAACACAGGGATGGGACATATTTCTGTAAATACAGTGCATCCCTGCTTTTCAGAACTGACGCAGCACGGCATATCCAGTTCCTTGCAAATCTGGCCCTAAGGGTAATACATGAATTTGCAATGCAAGCAAGGCCATACTTACTGTACTTGGGAGGGCTCTCCCTCCATTGATTCGTCTTGTACTACAATCTGTCAGTACAGTTTCTGTTTGGTCTTCTTGGACTCTGCAGAGTCCAAAGAAAAAAGACAGAGTTGGCTAGTCTGGCAACTTTGAACTTGTAAGCAACGCACTGTGATTGAACAGTGCATCTTTAAACTTGTAAACAGCTGACTATGATTTGACAGTGCATCTTTCAACTCATGATCTGCGCATTGTGAGTTAACAGCAGAGCCAGAGAACAGCAGACATGAAATATTTTGTGAACAGCTGTTGTTGGTATTTTACTTCCATGTGCAGCATAGCACTGTGTAAAGGCATGAAAACCTATAATGTTCCAAAGAATGTAGTTCACTCTTGATGGTGAACCTTATGGCATAAGTCCCATTGCATACTGCTGGTATTTAGAAAGGAAAAGTTGGTGGAGAGCAGTGGGAGTTAGGTAACTCCAAGTACCTACAGATAATTATTGTTTTTCCTTGTATTTTAGGAGTCCCATTCTTATTCTACATCAGCATCCTCAACATCATAGTGGCAAAAACTGAATGGAGAGGTAAGCTCCCCTAGCCCAGTCATTTGGAGAGTTGATCAGGGCGGGGTTTCTAGGTCACATGCAAACTCCTAATTTGTTACTAACATCCAGTTAGATGACCCTCCTTCTCAGAACCAAGAACAGCTAGTGATGGCGAGAACACTCATGCATGATAAATCCTGACTGATGAGACGCATTTTCTCTCTAATCTCATTCCCAGTTCCCTAGAGGGCTGGCTGATCCTCAAGTACTAGAAAGTGTTGAGAGCAGCTAGTCCTTAGGATGAGCTGGGAAAAAGTCCTTGGTGACATTATCATGCCTCAACAACACGTCAAAAGGTTAGTACCCCGAACCAGACAAAAGTCGCTCCCAGGACAGGGATAAAAGGCCTTCATTTTGGGAAGTGTTGTTGTGCCCTTGACAAGATGACATGTGGACTGGCCCGATGGGCTTGATTATCTTCAAAGAGCCATACCCTGTTTACAAACAGATTTAGCTAACAACAAGCCTGCACACTTCTTTTGTACCTCCAGCTAGGCCAAACTCCATCACAGTTTGACAGGTCTGCTGGTTTTTTTTATGTGACATTGGGGATGCACTTCAAAGGAGGGAAACAGAATGCCAAAACAGTTTGTGTGTATCCACTGTCATGCTGCAGAAAGCTCACCCTTGTTATGGCGTATTGCTGTCTCTTAGTTTGCTGGGGGTAGAAGAACTACGTAAAACTGTATTTTCGTGATGGATGTGGGAGGGTACCAGGATGACCATAGTACACTTAGCACACAATGATAAGACCCCCCTCCTAATCCGTCTCTTGCCTGATTCAACCACGCAACATCTGTCTCTGCCACATAGTCAGCAGGAAAGGCAGCAAGAACTGGAAAAAGAAAGCAAACAGTCAAGGGAAAGTTGGTGGGCAGAAACTACAGAAACACCAACACTAATGACAAACTTCTCTCAGCAGGGAAGGAGGGCAGGACCAACAGGCCTAAAAAGCCAGCCAATTATACACGGAGGGAGAGAGTAGCAGGAAGTGACGTGGAACAGGAGGAGGAAGGAGAGAGGAACACCAAAGCCGACATTGCGGAGCAGGAAGAGGAAGGAGAGAGGAACACCAGCATCACGGAGCAGGAGAAGGAAGGAGAGAGGAACATTGACAGTGGCATTGCGGCACAGGAGGAGGAAGGAAAGAAGAACACTGATGTCGACCAGGAGGCAGAAGGTGAGAGACAAGCTGATACCACGGAGCAGGAGGAGACAGCCGAGGAGGATGAATGGTGGATGCCACCAGAGACGCTGCTGCAGCCCATCACAGCTCAGAAGAGCTGTGACTAGTGAGGCGAGTGAAGAGAGCAGGGTGGGGGAAGCCCCATACAAAAAGGGAAGAATATCGGTAATAAAAAAGGGGAAACGTTTAAGCCGCATGTATTGATGGAGAAGGTGTCACTTAGAGTAATGCTTGTAAACACAAAGGGAAGCACTTGAGGTACGTGTGGTGGTGAATACTGTGTCACTATGGGGAGCACCCTGGGAATGCTCCTCTACCTTTAAGTGTTGGAGCTGATGATATATCCTTTTCCTTTTACTTACCTAAAACCTCATTGTATTACTTTTTGGCACTTTCCCTGCTATATCCTGATGACCCTGCAAAGAAAAGAAAACACACAGAGTATAAGATTACACACATTAGGCAATTTGGTGATGTGAAGGACTAGTAAGAAAGTAACCTACTATACTCACTGTACTATCCCTATTTTTTCAGAGGGCTCTGGCGGGAACACTAAGGGGGTGATTCTGACCCCAGCGGTACTAGACCGCCGGGGCCAGGGTCGGCGGAAGCACCGCCAACAGGCTGGCGGTGCCCCGCAGGGCATTCTGACCGCGGCGGTTCAGCCGCGGTCAGAAGAGGAAAACCGGCGGTCTCCCGACGGTTTTCCGCTGCCCTTCTTAATCCTCCATGGCGGCGCAGCTCGCTGCGCCGCCATGGGGATTCAGACACCCCATACCGCCATCCTGTTCCTGGCAGTTCGCCCGCCAGGAACAGGATGGCGGTATGGGGTGTCGTGGGGCCCCTGGGGGCCTCTGCAGTGCCCATGCCAATGGCATGGGCACTACAGGGGCCCCCGTAAGCGGGCCCCACTTTGAATTTCACTGTCTGCATTGCAGACAGTGAAATTCGCGACGGGTGCAACTGCACCCGTCGCACCTTCCCACTCCGCCGGCTCCATTCGGAGTCGGCTTCCTCGTGGGAAGGGAGTTTCCCACTGGGCTGGCGGGCGGCCTTTTGGCGGTCGCCCGCCAGCCCAGTGGGAAACCCAGAATCACCGCAGCGGTCTAATGACCGCGGAGCGGTGTTCTGGAGGGGGGAACTCTGGCGGGCGGCCTCCGCCGCCCGTCAGAGTTAGAATGACCCCCTAAATCTTGAGACCCTGTAAGGAAGAAAAGTAAGAAAAGTCAGTTCTTCACCTGTCAAAACAAGGAAAAACATCACCCTCAGTTTTCCCTCCTGAGACAGTGTTTAACTGTAAAAACTTTTGATTCCTGTGTACCATCAGTATCGTCCAATTATTCAATAGAGGGGCAAGATTCACCAAACAACCATGTCTCCGAAGCCATATTGCTGCCCTTCCCTTCCATAAGTGGTGTCAGAAGTGGGGCTGGAGGAATTGGAGGCTTGGATGTCCAAAATGGCAGAAGGGCACCAGAGACTGCAAAAAAGCCATGAAACGCTTTTTGTTTGTTGCCAAAGAGGATCAAATGACCTTCCAGACAACTGTGATGGGCCAGGTCGAAAAGATGGACAAGGTGTCACAATCACAAGATGAAGCAATTGTTAGGCTAGCTGATGTGTTGTGGCCAACAACTAGGGCTGTGTTGCAAAAGTATGTGGAGGATCCCAATTCTTTTTTCAATAACTTTGAAAGGTTGGCTCAAGCAGCTGCTTGGCCTACGGACAAATAGGGGTCAATACTTACGTCCCCTTTCTACTGGTGACCTACGAACGGCCTATTAATCCACCAACCATAGAGGACATTTAAAGGAGTATTCTGGAGTGGTTAGGGATTGATAGTGAAACATACTGAGTCTGTCTACGGCACATTAAAGAAGAACTTCATGAGCCTCTCTGATCCCTGTATTATCGGGTTAGGGATATGACTGATAGATGACTACATCTAGAGACGGCTACCAAAGAAGAGATCATGGAGAAGATCTACTTAGAGCAGTTCCTGGTATTTGTACATACTCCCATACAGAAGTGGATAAGACAGCACAGCAATGTTTCCTTTGAGACAGCCTTCGAGATCGTGAGTGCCTATAGTAGTGCCCAAGACCTCACAAAAGGGAAAGAAGAGAGCCGCTGAACCCTCAAGGTCCCTGAAAATCTGAAACACTCTTTACAGTGCTTGGACCCAGTCCGAGGCCCCCGCAACCAGGACCTCAGTGTTTCCATTGTGGTGGATGGGGACCTATCGCCTGAGTATACCCACAAAAGGAAGAACCCATGGACACCGGCCTGGTATGTATGTTCATCATATTACACCACTACAGGAACCACGCCGACCTATTGTGGTACCATGAAAGTGAATTTAGACCCCGTTGCAGATCTACTGGGCACTGGATGCCATCAGAGTGTCATTGGACCACAAATCATTCCTGGAGGAGTTTCTGAATCAAAGGGTATGGTCAATTTCCAGTGAGTACATGGTGATAAGAAGAAGTATCCTCTGACCACCATCAATATACAACATGAGCAAGACCAAGTGGTACTTTTACAAACAGGGTTGATACAAGAGCTCCTTGAACCACTCATTGTGGGCACCGACTTCCCCAACTCAGAGAATTTGGTGGAGGAAGCCTGGAGAGAAGGAGAATCATGGTGGAAAAAATGCTTCCTTTTCCCAAGTAGAGGATGCCGAGTGGTCTCTCCCCAAACAGAAAAACAGTAGAAAAGAGAAGAGTGCTGACAAGCAAAAGCTCTCACGAGGGTTACCAGTATATCAGGAAGAATTTATTTGGGAGTCAGATAGGAATTCTCAAACTGCGCAGAGAGAAGAACCCCAGTTCTGAGAATCATGGAATAAGGCTAAAGAGGAAGAAGATCCACAAGCAGTAGGCCCTCAGTTTTTCACACAACAAGATTGTATCAGAAAGGGGGGACATCACAGTCCAAACAGTTGCTCATACTCACTCCCTTCAGAGATAAGGTCTTGTTTTTAGCACATAGCCACATGTTGGGGGGTTACTTTGGAGTAGAAAAGACAGAGAAGGCAATATTAGAAATACTCTATTGGCCCAGTATTTGCAGCCACATAAACAAATACTGTAAGGAATGCCCAGTCTGTTAGCTACATAATCGTTCCTTTCCCTAAAAAGCTCCCCTGGGCTTTCCTGCTTATAATTGATGAACCATTTTCCCGGGCTGGGATGGATATTATCGCCTGCTAATACCTTCACGTAGTGGGTATTGATATGTTCTAGTTACAGCAGATTACACCACATGCTACCCAGAGGCCATTCCCCTACGACATCAAAACACCACCTGTTTTGCTAAAGCAATGATTGAGTTCTTTTCCTGGATAGGTTTTCTCCGAGAGATAGTCACTGACCAAGGGACCCCATTTACCTCAAAATTGATGAAACAGATTTGTAAACAACTATGGGGTAAAACTGATTTATACAGCAGCATATCATCCCCAAACCAACGGCTTGGTGGAACGATATAATGCAACCTTAAAAACCACCTTAAAAAAATTATTGGATCTGGAAGCACGAAAGTGGGAGCAGATGCTACACTTGGCTTTGTTCTCCATCCGGTGTCAGGAGCAAAGCAGTACTGTCTTCTCTCTGTTTAAGCTCTTATTTGGTCAAAAACCTTGCACGTTGTTAGACATGGCCAAAGAGTCATGGGAACAGGAGAAAGACAGTTCTACACCCCTATTAGAATATATAACAGGATTAAAAAGTTGTTTAAACCAGATAAGAGAGATAACCAGAATGAATCTCAAATATGCCCAACAGGCTCAGAAGGTTCAATATGATAAGTGGGCAAAACTTTGAGAATTTGCAGCAGGAGATCAAGTACTGTTGATGTTTTCATTCTCTGAATGCAAAATGTTATGTCGCTGGCAAGGACCCTTCACTGTCTTGGAACAAGTGTCCCCTGTTACCTACAAAGTACAGATAAACAAAGACAGAAAGGAATCACAAAACTATTATTTTAACATGTTGAAAAAATGGGAAGGACCCCTTGCTATACTGTTCAATATATCTGAGGACAAACCGTCCAGACTTTAACCTGCCTTGACCCTGAATTACACCTTACTCAGAAGCATAAGTTGATAGTAAAACTAACATCCTATCAGGAGGCATTCTCCACCACACCAGGGAAAACACACATAATAGAACAGTCTATCCAAACCGAGAGACAAGGTATGGCTTAGACCATATATAGTACCCGAGGCCCGTCAAAAAGCCATTGAGGAGGCGGTACAATCCATGCTGCAAATGGGCCTGATTGATCCTTCTGTAAGTGAATGGAACTCCCCTATTGTCTTGGTCTCGAAACCTGACGGGTCGTTTAGTTTTTGCGTTGACTTTAGGGAAGTGAATTAGATTTCCAAATTTGATACATACCCAATCCCAAGAGTTGATGAGATAACAGAGAAACTGGAAGACGCCTTATACATCAGTACCCTTAATCTATGTAAAGGATATTTGCGGGTTCCTCTTAGACCCTAGCACAGGGAAAAATGCCTTCTCTACCCCAGGGGAATTGTATCAGTTTACTGTTCTTGCATTTTGACTACTTTTCAACTCATGCTGAACGTGGTACTAACGCCACACAACTCTTATATCGTCATATGCAGTCCCATCGTGGGAAACCCACGTCAAACATTTAGGGTGCGTGAGTTTGTAGGTCTCAAAGTTAATCCAGCAAAAAGCCAATTTAGCTGCCAGAAAATTAAAATACCTGGGTACTTGTTAGGAGATTGCCTCATTCAACCTCAGAAAGTAAAAATTACAGCCATTCTCAGGACTCCCCTATCCCAAAACAAAAACAGACCTCAGGGCTTTCTTGATATTGGTGGTTTACCACAGGAGATTCCTACCCAGATTCTCTCAATTAGCTACCCCCAGACAGATCTCTTAAAGAAGGGTAAAGAAGCTGATTTAGGATTATATCATTCCTCCCAAGCGGCCCTACAGGCCTTTCATACATTACAAACCTTTCTTACTTCAGAGCCCATGCTTCGCAGCCCCGATTTTTCAAAACCTTTCATTCTCCAAACAGATGCCTCAGGGATTGGTTTGGGTGCAGTTCTGTCCCAAAAAAAATAAAGAGAAAAAGCGAGAAACCTTGTATATGAGACGTAAACAATTTCCCTGAGAAGAGTACTATGCAACCATGAGAAAAGAGACTATTAAATGGACTATAGAGGCCCTACAGTATTATTTGGAAGGATGTGAATTCACTCTTTACACAGGCCATGCTCCTCTTGAATGGATGGCTCATAACAGCGGTAGAAACCCCTGCATATTAAGTTGGTTCTGAGGCCTTCAGCCTTTCCATTTCAAAACACAGCACTGTAAGTTACAAGAACTTGGCAATGCTGATTTATTTGTCTCGATACCCAGTGGATTAATTTCTTCCAAGGAAGACAGCAAGGGAGGAGATATGTGAGAAAACCCCATACCGGCACCTGGTTCGGCCGCGCAACGTCCTTCTTCTCCACATAGTCAACAGGAAAGGCAGCGAGAAGGGGGAAAATGAAAGCAGACTGTCAAGGGAAAAATGGTGGGAAGAAACTACAGAAACACCAACACTAACTACGGACTTCTATCAGCAGGGGCTGGACCAATAGGCCTAAAAAGCTGTCTAATTGGACACGGAGGTAAAGAGCAGCAGGAAGTGATGTGGAACAGGAGGAGGAAGGAAAGAGGAATGCCGACATTGCGGAGCAGGAGAAGGGGAGAGGAACGCTGACAGTAGCATTGTTGTGCAAGAGGAGGAAGGACAGAAGAACACCGAGGTCGAGCAGGAGGCAGAAGGGGAGAGACAAGCCGACACCGCTGAGCAGGCGGAGGCAGCCGAGGAGTGGTTTGAGACTGAATGGTGGAAACTGCCAGAGATGCTGCTGCAGCCTGCCACAGCTCAGGAGAGTTGTGGCTAGTGTGAGTGAATGGAACGAGGTGGGGTGAGCCTCATACAAAAAGGGAAGAATATCTGTAATTAAAAGGGGGAAAGTTTAAGCCTTATGTATTGATGGAATAAGGTGTGTAAACACAACGGGAAACACTTGAGGTGCGTGTGGTGGTGAATAAGGTGTCACTATGAGGAGCACCCTGGGAACTCCCCTCTCCCTTTAAGGGTTGGAGCCATGATTTTCAGTTTCTTATGGTTTAAATCATACACCTTTTCCTTTTACTTACATGAAACCTGACTGTATTACATTTGGGCACTTCCCCTGCTTTACCCTAAAGGCCCTGTAAAGAAAATAAAACATAGAGAGCATAATGTTACACACCTCAGGTGATTTTTGATGGAAAGGACTAGTAAGAGAGTAACCTACTATACTCACTGTACTATCTCTATTTTTTCAGAGGGCTCTGGTGGCGACACTACATTTTAAGACTCTGTAAGGAAGAAAAGAAAGAGAAGAAGTCAGTTCTATGCCTGTCTAGATGAGGAAACATACCACCCTTTCCCTTCCCTCCTGGGACAGTGTATAAGTGTATAATTATTGATTCCTATGTACCACCTGTATCATCCAAGTACTCAATAAGGGGGCAAGATTTGCCAAATAACCAAGTCTCTGAGCAATATTTCCACCATTCCTTCCCACTCCCACCCCTCCCCAGCACTCAGAGGACAGGTTTAGTGTGACTGGTGACTTTGGCCATGCTGAAAATGTCCAAAGTAGGTAAGGTATGCCCCAGGAACCGTTACTCCATTGGTTAGGTCATCCCCAGTGGTCCCCCTGACCCACTAACTCATGCCAGGCATAAATGTGGTATCTCCAGGCATCCACTTCAGGACCCCCCTGGGCTT
Source organism: Pleurodeles waltl (assembly GCF_031143425.1). Lineage (NCBI taxonomy): Eukaryota > Metazoa > Chordata > Amphibia > Caudata > Salamandridae > Pleurodeles > Pleurodeles waltl. The sequence continues at coordinate 117,707,432 of NC_090447.1, read as the reverse complement.
GTAGAAAATTAGAAGAGGACTGGACCTGCTCTCTTTGAAATGAGAAGAGGCATCTGAAGATAGGGTTTGCTCTCCCTCTTGTACCCTGGACAAAGACGGAGACTCTAATGCTGACCTCCTGTTTGAGTTACAGGGACACAACAAGCCACCAGAGGCCTTTTCCTTCCGCTGCATAGCTGACCAGTGGGCAACTGCATAGCTGGCCCTAATGTGCTTTCGGCCCTCACAAATAACTAAGTGGAAATTTCGACTAACATGATCCTAAAAGTGCTAGTGCTCAGTAAAAGATCATAAACTGTCCTCTTACAACAATAAACATTTATAAAAGTATTCTATTCTAGTGGCATGAATACATTATTTTTCATACACTTTTTCTGTCTTTAAAACATTCATCAAATTGTGGGACATGCTGTGATCTTCAGTATCAAGATTCATGATATATAAACCAATATTGCAATATAAAATAAGCAGTTTCCTTTTAAGGAAAAGGAATATAAACAGGGAGTGAAGGCCATCAACACAGTCATGGGAGACAGCTGATTCATCACCTCTAACTTGTTTTTCAAGTGCTCAAAAATTCCCTCCCAAACATTTGGGCAAATTTTGAGGGTGACCATGGAATTGGAAACCATTTCCCCAGCTATGACGAGAAGCACGAAAACAATTCGGATTTGTTTTACTATTGACCTTATGGAGGAAAGCTGGAGTCCTGTATTTAAGCCACTTTGCATAAAACTGCATCCTCCTAAAAGTTGCCACTTGGATAATTTCAAAATGTAATCTATTAGGTATTGCTAAGCCTCCATTTTTTAGGTGATGTGTTCTTTTTTCTCCGATTTTTGTTCAATGATCTAATTCACCTCTAGTATTCAAAGTTGCGTACCATCATCTCAGACTCCTATTTTGTTTAATTGTAGTTCATTCATATATCAAAGCTTCTGCCATGTATGTTGGAAGCAGGGTCAAACACAATAGAAAGAAGTTTATTTAAGAATATGACAATCACAGCCATGGTCCTTCTGGACTTTTTTTGTCCTGAGTCATTAACCATCATTTCCATCCTTGACTTACTATAAAATCCATAGTTTTTTCAAACCTCACTTCCCCCACTCGAACATCCTTCTCTGATAACAATCTATCTCCTTGCACAATTAAATCATACTGTCTAGTTCCCATATTAATTTTAGGCATGGAAAAATCCCTAAAATACTAATCTTTCCTTTTAAAAAGCCACTGAAGAATTGTATCTCTAACCTTCCTCCAAGACCTGGTAATGGTTAACAAATTATTCCTTCCCTCCTCCATCATTCTTATCAAAAGTAAAGTGGCAAGTAGATTTTTTAATCTTGTTACAGGATGTGAAATATAATATCACTTTATGTTGGGTAATGTTAAATCCCCATGCAGTCTTGAAATATATAATGTTCAAAATGATAATCTAGAAGATTGATTGCCCCAGATAAATTGGAACAACAACTCTGAATTTTCAAGCAATAATCAAGTTGACATAGCTAAAAGAGAATTAAATCAAGTTAGAACTGACATTTTAATTGTCATTACTTTGCCAAGGGTAGTTAGTGGTATAGATGACCACTGATTTAACAAAGATTTCACTTTTGTAAAACCTGTACACAATTTAGCTCATATAAGTCTTCCAAATTGGTTGTGACATATATTCCTAAATGATGCTTAGGCATATTACTGTTGACCCTACTTATGTTTTCTGGCAAGATCTCTGGGGAGTAATTTAATAGCAATGAGAGCTCTAATTCAGGTATTTTTGTAATGGCTGCATTTACACTTGAATACTTTTACTGTTTGGAGGTCTTCAATCCCTTATTTTTATGTAAAACTTCAATTCCTTATTTGTAACCGCAGCGCAGTATCCTATGCTCATTATTTGTTGTGCTAAAAGCCCCCAAAGAACTTTGCTAGGCAGTCATTTGCACTTTACTTAGCAGGCATTTCCTTTTTCTTCCCCGGTCCTCCCAGCTTCACCATTTGTGCAGAGGGAACAAAACCCTAACTGCAGCAGTCTAGTCCCTCAGACCTCATTTTCCAGCCCCGTATGTAAGATTCAGCTTGACGTAGACACGCTGCTGGAGGGCCCAAGATTCACCTAGGGCAAGCCCTTTTGCACCTGTCCGCACCCAAACTTTGTAAGATGCCAGAAACCCTGCTCCTCTTCAAAGACATGTAAGCCTCTCACTCTGACTTTGTCATACAGGTAATGAGCTTTAAGATATTAGAGGTAGTGCTATCTCACACATCACCTCCAAACTGCTGTGTATCTTTCCAGTCTCCATGGAATTGGAGGATTCTCCCTTTTGTAAGAAAGGCAACTTTTCCTACTTTACCTGCCCTCCAATAGAGCCATCTAGTGTTTGGAAGGATTCTGTGCAGCTGCAGGTCTCAGAGGAGAATTCTTCTGTTCCTCAAACTGTTGACCCCACATCCGACGGTACCTGTAACCACATTCTGCTTAAAGGCCTATATTGTAATGCACAATCTATACCTACACATGCTACTGAATTGTGGAATGTCAATTCCACCAACCAGCCAGACATCTGATTTATTTCTGAAACCTGGCTTCACTCTTCAGACCTCCCTTGCATTCCCATAGCATTCCCTGCTTCAGGCTGGTTAGGTTGGACAGAGAGTCTAAAACAGGGGCAGAGTTGCTAATTCCTTTAGCGACTCTGCTAAAGTTGAGATGGTGGACTTCCTTCCTACCGAATGGGTGAAGCTATGCATTTTTAAACTGTAGACCTTCCTGGTGACTCATGGAAGGGTGCTCTAATCTACCGCCCCCCAGGCTAGAAAAGACTTTAGCTATAGATTGATGGAACAACTGGCACTACATGTACTCGCTTCAGATAAATTTCTGTTGGTGGATGATTTTAACTACCATGCTGAATCTGATTCTGACACAGAGACTCAACTTCGGCTGTCTGATCCTGAGATGCTGGGGCTATATCAGAAAGTTACTGGCCTCACACCTATAGCGGGTCACACCCTGGACCACGTTTTGACTAACCCCTGAACTTCCAAATTGACCCTCCTCTTCCTTCAGTTTGGACAGATAATTATTCTGTTTGTTTTCAATTCCCTATTAAAGGAGGACTTTCTGATCTGAAAAAAGAAGGTAGTGCAGTGGCAAGGCCTTGGAAGCAGGTCTTCCTTTCCTCCTTCTCATCATCTGTTCCCACCCAATACACTACTAATACTCACATTATCAACACTGCCCTCACTGACTTTCAGAACTCATTCTCTCAGGGCTTAGATGTTGTTGCTCCTCTCAAACAGAGCTGTTCAACTAAGGTTAGACTCTATTCTCCTTGGTACTATGAGGTACTTAAATTGGAGAAAAATGTCTGTAGAAAACTAGAGAGAAGATGGAGTGCTACTAAATGTATCCCTGGCAAAACCACATACATGCTTGCATTAGGGACTTACCATAGAATAATTAGAGAAGCTCCTAGATCCTATACTATCAATAGGATTGACAAAGCTGGACATTCTGCCAAAGAACTGTTTAGGGTACTCAATTAAGTTACTATGCATTCTGCTTGATCCTTTACCATGCCTGCCTCTTAGGCCTTGTGAGATGCTCTTGCAGACCATTTTGAAGGGAAAATCCTGAAAATCTATTGGACCTTCCCTAATTCTACATTGCTGGTGGATGCTTCCCCCATCATCACTCACGTTATCAAACCTCCTCTTCTTACATGACGGGTTTGCACCTATCACACAGTTGTGAGGGCCTTTAGGGCCTGAGTTGGTAAAAAATGTTTAGCTTCATTTTACAGTTCATATTTTATTTGTTTTAGTAAGGCTGCTTTTAGCAATGATTTATTACATATTTTTATCAGTTTTTCCTTTTATTCTAGGAATTCGAGGAACAAGCTGCTTGTTTAGTTAGCCTTTGCACAACATATAATCAGTAATTCCTGTCCAAGGCTAAGAACACTGTACAGGATATGCTAGTATATGTTGCCCATTCAGGAGACATCTTCTAATACCTAGAAACAGCATTGCATCAGGACTGTACTTCCAACACAGAATGGTTTATTATATAAATGGTGCACTGACCCGAAAGGGGCTGAGGGCTTTCCGGCCACAAGTACCCTGGGATGCATTTTGTGCGGCATACAGCTCAGCTGGCACAGTTCTACCAGCTTCCTAAGAGGATTGCTATCCACACCACAGGGTGACTTCTGACTCTGTCTCCACGTATGGGGTTGGGGCTAATCCCTTAGATCGGGCCAGGCAGAAAGACACACCCACTATGCTCTCAGCATAGGCTTAGGGTTAGGTAGGAACCTCTAGAACATCTAGAACCATATTCGCCATGGTGGGATTGTTTATCTTTTTACCATGTTTACAATGCTGATTACCTTGCTTTGTTTCATTTACCTATTTATCACACCTTATTCTCTATATGCCAGATTATGATTGTTCCAATAAATGCATTGAAAATGTATCTCACAGATTATATGTCTTGGTTTAGCATGCATGAGTAACAACACAAAAGGGGTAAGATCCGTTTCCACGACGTACCTGGGACGTCAGAGTGTCATGTTCAGGTTGCCATAATCACCTTCCACCACAGTAGGTTTGGCAGATCAGGTGAGGCACTTTGAGCTAGCCAGGAACTGTGCAGACAGTTACTGATGTTATGGATGGACTCAGACCCTCACATTCTGAAGTTCTGCCATCTTAAATATACAGTCCTATTATCTGAGTAGGAACCTTAAACATTTAACATTAAAGGTAGATCTTCTGAATTCTTTCCAGCTTTTGGAATAATTAAACCAAGTTCCATGTTAACTTAATCTAGCATTCATCCACATTTTAGATTGTTTACTATTTTTGAATATGGTAATATGTGGAAAAAGGGTTCCTCTAAAGGTGGAAGCCTGTCACACCCACATGCTTTACCAATAGGCAGAATTTTAGTTACCTCTGCAACCCCTTCTGAGAAGAATGAGTTCACCAGCTGATTAGTTATATTTTTCAAGATGATCAGAATTGTCAATGATTTAACAAAAGGCTATTCTGTTTTGTTCTTCCCCTATGATAAGTAACATGTAGCTTTTGGAGATTAGCCAAAACAATCTAGGAAGTCTCATAGGGATTATTTGCCTGACAATTTTATGGAGAGTTTGTCAAAGCTATTTGTTATGAAGTTATACAACCTAATAATGTCCCCTTAAATTCATCCCTAGCCCGCTACCTAATATGTGGTTCTCATATTCAATAAAGAAAGGTTTTCTTCAATTGTAGTCATAGCCTTAAATAACACCTTATCTTCTACTAACAATTTATTAAAAACTAATTTTCTGCTTAACCTGGTTCTTCATGGTAGGGTAATAATTGATTCCAGAAGCCATCAGGATAAAAAATGAGGCTTATAAACTCTAAAAGTGTTTGAAATTAAAAACAAATGCTGATTCTAACCATTTAGGTTTGCCTTAAGGAGAGGCAGGTGTATTCCGCCCTCCTCGGAAACGTCTCACTCTAAGGATCTCACCAGCTTAATTTAACCAGATATTAAAAGAATATTTTCAAACTGATTTTTATTTTGCTTTCGGTTTCGATTCAAAGAATCTAAGGTTGGGTTTTGGTTTAAGCTGAAGTCTTCTGCTAAAATAAGGTCATCACTTAACAGCCTTAGTTCTAGAAACAGTTCTACCAGAGGGGAAGTGTTATTTTCGAGTGAAGAACAGATATCAGCTATACTCAAACATTTATCATTTATAGAACAATTCAACCATACCCATTTTCCTGTCTTGTCGGACTCAGAATTATACATTTTAAAGCCCATTCCTTTTGCCAAAAATATAGCGACCCCTCCATGCTTAGTACTGACTGAAACAAAGATCCTGTATTGAGTCCAAGCATTAAACACCATGCAATCTTTTAAGTTTCGAAATGGGAGTATGAGTTTCCTGTAGTAAAATTACTGAGGGTTTATGGCCAGTAGCCCAGGTCTCAAGCTCTTTACCTTTGCTGAGATTATTAAACCTATCCTATTAAATGATAATATTCGCATGTCAGACATCTCCTAAAAATGAGTACCCAAAAGAAAGAAATTATACATAAAAAAAAAAAAAAAATACATCCTTGCTTTTAACATTTTCGTTTTCTGGTGACCCGTCCACCACCTCTCTCCCACCGCTCACTCTCACCCCCAATCTCCTGTGATCATCCAGCACCCTCATCCCTCCACTGACCCCTGAGGCCACCCTGTCGACCCTGTAGCAGTAGCCTAACCACGGTGCTGTACCCAGAACAACACCTTTCCCTCCATATGACTCACCCCATTTTGCTTATTACCTCTGCACTTGGTCGAAGTTTAACTTTCGCTATTTGGAATAATCTTATCCAGAAAACAGTGTGCCTCTTGAGCATTTAAAAATCAAGCCAATCTACTTTTAAACAACACCTTAAGTCTATAGGAATAGAGACTTGTACCCCCCTTCCTTAAGAGGAACTGAGATGCCATATTAATAAAACCTTTTCATCTGTGACAGATATCAGTGGGCCTATGTGAAATAAATATGTGACTTAAAATTATTAGACATTTCAAAAAGATTTGATGACTATGACTTTAGATAGAATTTGCTGTTTGACTCTGTAGTCAGAAAAGTTCAACTTAATAGTTCTTGGGTGTTTCACATGAGAAATCTGTTGGGGTGGCACTCATAATGGTAAAGGCATAACACAGTTCTTAATCAACCTTTGGATTAACATTCCTGCCCTAGTTCAGTTTTCTTTAAGTTCTGGTAACCCAGTGAATGGAAAATCTGACCTAAGTGAACAGTTTTCCATCTCCTAATTCCTAACTGTGCCATATTTTCCTCTAGTTATGCTGGTGGGTCCTTAACTCTCACCAACATGTCATCAGTATCATAAAGTAGTTGCTTTAACTTGACCATTCTCACAAAGAACTGAAAAGGTTTGTAATCTATTTTATCCATTTGCAAATTAACTTTTGCCACCATCTCTATCTGAACTTGTTTCAGCTCAGCAACTTCATTTAGAATACGTAATAACAATTTAAAAATGTTGTTCTTCTGTCCTGCTGTGTTCATTTGGAGAATCAAACTGTTTGGCACAACCACATTTTCCATAGCTGTTTCCAATAACTGCTTGTTGGGTAAAAGCTCCTGTTGCGCTATCTGGAATAAAAATGAATTATCCAAACTACCCAAGGATGCCAAGAGATGATTCTGAGGCTTTTCCTCTCCACTGTTTGAGTTGTGCTGAGGTCCTGGAACTTTAAGGCCTGAAATAATGGCAAAAGTTCAGCAGTTAATTGATTTTGCTTTTGTAAGGAGAAAGTTAGGCCCATATTTATACTTGGCTTGTGCTGAATTAGCGTAATTTCTTTTTACCCTAATTCAGCGTAAACCTAACTCCATATTTATACTTTGGGGCTAGACACGTCTAGCGGCAAAGTAATGGGGTTAACGTCATTTTCTGGACGTGAAAACCTACCTTGCGTCAATGAGATGCAAGGTAGGCGTTCCCGCCCAGAAAAGGACGATATGGCCTTCGCGCCATATATATCCCCCATGCTAAAATCCAGCATGGGGGTATGGGGGCCTTAAATAATGGCGCTAAACTTGCTTAGCACCATTATTTAACGCCTCGGTATGGGCAGGCATTAGGGGACCTGTAGGCATATTTCCATGGCCAGAGATCATGGAAAGAGCCCACAGGTGCCCTTCCCTGGTCCCAGGGACACCCCCACCCACCCCAGAGGGACACCACGGATGGGGGACCCATCCCAGGTAAGTCCAGGTAAGTATATATATTTTTTTCACACTCTGGTGCTGACTTGGGGCCCCCTGCATGACGCTGGCCCCAATGGCACATTTGTCCCCTGGGCATGGCCATTGGGGTGGTGGGCATGGCTCTTGTCTTTACTAAGGGGGTTGTGCGCCAGAAAATGGCTCTACACTGCTTAGAGCAGATGTCTTCAAACTGGGGGTGGGCCTCCCATAGGGGGGCCTCAAGTGATCCCAGGGGGGGTGCCAGACTCTGGCCAAAAGAAGCATTATACAGATCACAGGCCTTTGTTTTAAGCAGAGGCATGTTATGGCATTTTGAAAACGGTAACAGTACTTAACTTTAATGTTTAAATAGGTCTAGACATATTTAAACATTGCCATCTTTATAAAATAAGTGTGAAACATTCTGAGGAGGGCCCAATGATTTTTATTTTTCAACTGGGGGGGCGCAGCGTTAAAAAGTTTGGAGACCACTGGCTTAGAGGCTTTTTTTGCCTCTTAAGAGTGTAGCACCATAATTCGGCGCACAAGCTTTGGTTACCCCCACGCCTCTCCCACCCTGTTAGCCTACTTTACAAGGACGCTAAGAGGGCATTGGCGCCGGCTAGCGCAATTCCATAAATATGGCGCCCTACCGGCGTATTGGAATGGCGCTAGCTGGCACTATACTTTTTCACGCAAAACTGCACTAGAGCAGTTTTGCACGAAAAAGTATAAATATGGGCCTTAGTCACCAATGCACTGCAGCAGCCTATATGCCTTTAATAATTTTTTATGCCCTTATGGCCTTTATCCCAATGCTCCCTAATCGCAATTGGCTGAAGCAGTCCGACAACCCTTTTGCTGGGTACAGAGGCTGGTTGTACCTGCTGCTGCTTTTGTAACAGGCACACGTTGCAATGGAAACTTTTGCACCTCCATTCAACCACCTTCATGTCGCTCTCTCTGTATGCTCTGTCTGTTGCCACGTTCCCTGCACCCATTCTGAAAGAATAATTTCTATACTGCCTTGAGATCTGCTATGGCTCTTGTCAGTCTCCTTGAAAATAGTGTGCTGAAGAGAATGAGTCAGATGCCCTGTTAGTGTTTGCAACTTTAGGAGCATCACCTTCTCAGCAAATAGACAAAGGGTCTAATTGAGAGTTTGATGGATGGGTTATTCCGTCACAAATGTGACGGATATCCTGTCCCCCATATTATGATTCCCCTAGGATGTAATGGGATTGTAAACAGCGGACGTGATATATGTTACTTTTGTGACCGGGCTCTAAGGCTATATTGTGGCTATTAAATGTGATGATAGCTCTCCCAGTCATGGTTAAAACCAAAACATCTGGGTCTTTGACAAATGCTGCACAAGGCCAAGCACTGAACAGAGGCTGAGAAAGGGATTATAGGCAAACCCGGGTTACAGTAACAAAAGGATTAAAGCTTCCATTTGGAACCGCAGATAATGTTACTAAAAAATAAATGATGCACATAGAGATTACAGTGTGATTGCTGGTGGCAGAATGAAATGATAACAGGAGTAGCAGACACTGGACAACTCGAAAGCCAGGCCTAAAAAGGCTAGCATGAGAAAAAGGATGCAGCCCTCAGGCTGTCAGGTGGCATTGAGGTTAGTGTGACCAGCAGTGAGTATGCAGAGGGGTATTTATTTATGTTCTAAGCAGCTGCAATGTGTTTATCCACTGAGAGCTTAGCGCTGGCGCGTGTCCCACCCGAGAGCGACCACGGCGGGGAGGCTTAACTTAAGCAGCTCAACAGCTCCTCTGAAGGCTCTCAGAGGAGCACAGCAAAGCCTTGGCTCTCTTGAAACTTGCTGCGGGAATGTGTAACACCACAAAGGCCTTTCAGCTAGAAGTTGAAAATGTGTACATTTCTTTTTGCATTCTGTGCGTCGTCATCCCTTCCTGTCAGAGGTTAATAAAATCTTCAAGCATCTGTTTATAACACGAAAACTTTCCTTGTCAAGTTAATCTCCGTGTGCATTGCATCTCGTTACACCCTCAAGGAATGCATTAACGTCATAGATGTCACTCCCTACACAAATACCTGTGTTGTTTTGTACCAGTCTATAGCCTCATCTGAATGTCCAGGTGTGCCTCTCCTCTGCCAGCTGCACCAGGGGAGCTTCACTCATAGGAGGATGCTCTGTTCTGGGCCTCGTTATTCAAAGTCAACCTGTGCCTCCTTTCGTTGCCATGACAGCAGCTTAACAAACAGCTCCTGGAGCAAGCCTTATCTCTGATATGGAGATGTGTCTTAGGAACTGTTTGTTCAAACTCTTGGCATCTCTCAATGAGTGCTTCCCAACCTGGATCAGCAATATCACACTAGCCAAGAACCATAACAACCCTTGAAGGCCCTGTACCAGATGCCACAGCCTGAGCCTCAGGCGAGGGACTCTAATGAAGAAGGCCTTCAACAAATAGCATAACGAGGCAGAAGAACCATAATGGCACTAGAACATTGCACATACCCAGAATAGCATGTTCTAATTAAAACAAGGATGAACAGAAAGACAAACATTCAAATGCCGCAGTATAAGGCCTGAACCAGCCATAAATGGCCATCTGTACTCTGTTGTCTTCAGTGCAGCTTCTAATGCTCGAGTGCCCCGCTTAAGCGATCTTATCCAAGGGAGAGGACATTCCCAGGTATTTACTGACCAGGTTGAGTCTGAGAGCAGAGGAAACAAGCCTGATGTTCACAGCTTCAAACTGACACCTTTTTCCTAGACATTCATACTTAAGCCTTGATACAGTAGTCGTTATAATCTCCTTTAAACTAGCTGAATCTTGCATACTTCCTGGCATTTTTTATTATGGAGGTGACTTGTAATGTATAGTATCACTCCATTATGCCATGTCACCTTAACAAGATTTTGTACGGATTAGAAACTTGCAGGAACACAAGAAGAAGGATTTACTGAATGCAACTGGCTATTGTGTATACGCTGTGCACTGAATATCAACTCAGATTTAATTTTGAGTTGTTTTTTTATTCGTGAGGACAGTTCTATCCTCTCTTTTTTGCTCAGATGCCATCTTTTTTTTTAACATGGGAAGTACCACAGAGAGTAAAGCTAGTGCACACACAGTAGTAACTTCCTCTTGTTTGTCCAGAAGACTCTGCTTGTTCTTCTTGGTCATTTTTTAATTGTATTCTTGAGGGAAACCACCACCCATCCTTTGTTTGCAATCTCTGCTGTATCATCCACTCCTTGAGTTAGTGCAGTTTTTGGGAAAATCAAGGGGCAGATTTAAGAGCCCCTAGTGCCTCCTTGCGCCATATTAGTGTCATTTTTTTACACTAATGTGGCCCAATGAGGCCAAAATCTCCTGCATACATTGTTCCACTTTATAACACTTTGTGCTACATTATGCCTGCGCCAGGCATAATATATGCAAAAGGGGCGTTCTCCCATTGGGGCGGGCTGAAAAAATGGCACAAAGAGATCTGAGATGTTTCTTTGCGTACTTTTCTGGGCAATTTTAATGCTCAGAGAAGGCTTTAAAAGGAGGCACACTGTTGTTTACAATGGGTCTCAATGGGCTTTGCAGGACTAGCATCAACATTTTTTACGCTAATCCTGCAAAGCTCCGAACTAGTGTCAAAAATGTTGAAGCTAGTTCTCTAACTACTGGCATGGTGCGCCCCATCTTAGATACGGCGCACACATGGTGGCGTTAGTAGGACGCTAGGGGGCGCAAGGAAGATGGCACCGCACTGGGTGCAGCACCACTTTCCCAAGTATGTTCAGTCCAGTTCAGTACATTGCAAAATATTTGATGTTTGACAGAGGGTAGACATTCCCATTTTTCCATATTTTGATTTTGATTTTGTTTGTTGTTGGATGGCCTGCAGTTTTACTAGGGGTAACATTTGGGGAAATGGGCGCTTGTGGTGTTATATATCTGGGATTTGTTTACTCATTTCCCTTGTTTGATGTACAGATTAGTGTGCATACTGTAATAACATTCCTCCCTATGCACTTGTCCACATTTTATGTATGAAATGGCTGATTGATGTTTATTTTCTGCAAATTCAAAAATATTTTCAGAGGGTTGATTTTGAATAATTACCTTAATTGATTTTTGTCAGTTTCTATGTTTTGTTATTGTTTTATCCTAATTGTTTTTTTTACATTCTCATTGCTGCTTTACTGGTTTAGGTCCATGGACAGATTCAAGTCCATTTTGGGTATCCTTTACCTTCTCTGGTGCATGTGTTCTTTGGTAGAGTGGGAAGGAAAGGGCACTAGAGCAGGCACCCCGGCTCTCTTTATCTTTATGCATCCTCCTTCCTTGGCATGTGCGTGTCCACCATTTTGTGAAACCAATGTCTGTGTCTCATAGACAGACATTGTTTCTTAGTGCTCCATGCTCCCTGCCTTGCAAAGCCATGTGCTCATGCCCTTTTCTTGTGAAACCAGTGTGTTCCTCTTAGAGTGCCACTTTCTCTTTGTGTTTCTGTCAAAGCCCAGCTCACCTGAGTCCTTGTTCAGTTCTGATGGAGGTTGAAGACAATCCGACCCCACCCTGAAACTGCTTGTTCCAGCACACTAGTTTTTAAAACAGTGCACTAAGAACAGAAGCTCAAGGGAAGGGGGGAAGTGGATAAAATAAAATAAAGAGACAACAGCGTTCTTGCGTTTCCACTGTTGAAGTGCTGCACAAATCTGCGGCCCTCTCTGACTTCGGTAGAAGCTGGTGCCTAATGAAACATAAACAAAGAACAGATAAGTACATCCTATTCCTAACTGGGTTCCTGACTATCCCTTTATTTATTAGAAATTTTCTTCTAAAAGTACCTCTTGGATCCTGGTCTCTAGTTTCCAGGTTTGGAATGTGTTACTGCTCTGGGATGTGCTTTCTATTACTCTAAAGCTTCTAAAACATTAAACAAATACCGTTATCAGAATTATCAATATCAAGCATTCATCTTAATATAACTAAAGCCTAAATTGCCAATAGCAGACTCACTTTTCCCATATTTCCAGAATTTTTTATAAAACAAATACTGTACTTTTACGTCAAAATACAGCATGTAATTTGTGCAAGTCCTTGATTTACTGTTTGCCTTGCTGTTAATGGTTTCCACGGTTCGATTCTTAAAAGTTCCACAAAAAAATCTTTGCTTCACAAAGTTCCGCAAAGTATTCTTGTAACAAAGAGTTTGAATCACAATGTTCGTGGAAGGTATCTTGTTTCAAATTGTCTATACACGAATCCAGAAATTGTTGTCAAAGTTCTTTCAGGTAATAAAAGTTTTGCACTTACTTGTTGCTGGCAAGAGATACTGATCAGTCTAACCTTGTCTTCTTTCTCTTTTGCAGGTTGCTTGTAGGAGAGAGGCTGAGGCAAGGAGGAACCGGAAACCGGAAGAAGGAAGAGCCAGCAGCTGCGCCCATTGAAGCCAATGAAAGTCTGTAGAGAGCAGGAGTGCCAGCGCCGAGGGATCTGTCCTCAGGTAAGCGGGAGGTAGACGAGCACAAGCACTGGGCGAGGCTCGAGGGCTGCCTTTTATAGACAGGGCTGGGTGTGGTCCTCACATGCTGCACATGTTCTTGAAAGGTGTGCAGAGCTGGGTGTGGTTTGAAGAGCTGGGTGTGGTCCTCACATGCTGCACATGTTCTTGAAAGGTGTGCAGAGTTTCAGTTATTATGCAAATGAGTTAAATTAACACATGGCCTAGAGAGGAGTGTTTTAAAGAAGCCTTGGTAAAATCAAGGCCCAATGTGTAAACAAAACAGCACATTAAACAACATACACAGAAGCCTAGGGGGGGGGAAGGTGAGATAACAAGAAAGGCTTTCAATAGTAATTTTAAAAGGGAGCTATTACAGAACCCACTAGTGCAGTGAGAGGGGACATGCTCTTTGCTGTGCACAAACCCTAACAGTTTCATGCCTTCTGCCTTACCAAGTGTTAGACTCATGTCACCACTAAGAAGTAAAGCTGAATGTTACAGTGGGAACTAAGTAGAGCCCACTGGTCTTATGCCTCCTTGACAATGCAGAACACGTACAAGACTGCACTCCACATTGACAGCGAACAGAGGGAATACAGGAAAACTCATAGGCAACATTGTTGGTTTGTTGTCACACAGCTTGTCTCTTTAGATGGAGGTTCTCTGATTTTCTGCAGTCTGTCACAAGTTACAGCATTTTTTTTATTGTAAACATAACAATACTTTTACATTCTGTTCTCAAAACATCAACTTAAAATATACACAGTTTTTTCATTTACATGGATTCAGCATGAATGGCAACATTCTATTAGACATGAGACATACACAGGATTTACTCTAGTAACCAATGTACTATGGTAAACATTCAATATATCAACAACACAGTACCTTTGTCTTTTTCTTGCAAAAAGAATCGTCATGAGACTGGTCTTGTTTCAAACTTCTATAGCAGTTGTTATTGTTTCATAACTTGAGACCTAACTGTCCTGAGCAAAGGCTTATGAAGACAGTGCTGGGAGAGTTTGATTATTTTTAAAGATACAATGAACTTCTTTGAGATGAGGCTGCAGAAGGAATTTCAAGAAGGATGCATACATCAAACGTCTGGAAAGATATTCTGGATGTCTGGCTTAAAAATAATCCTTACTGGAAAGCCAGGAATACAGGCTAAGAGCTCAGCCCAAGTGATAAGTACAGCCATAGCAGAGGCTTCTTCTTATCAACAGAGAGAAAAGTCAATCACTTGGCTACACTCTGGATGTGGCTATTACAGACTGTAGGATTCTTGAATCCTGGTATCCCCAAATTCTGTGGTAGATTCTAGAATCCCAGGATTCTCAAATCTTGCAGTGGATCCTTGAACCTTGCTGTGGCCTGCCACCCAGATCTGGTACCTGGTCATGGCTTTTGGGGTGCCTACATGGGGACAGGATTGATTGTGCTCAGGGACTCTGGAGGGGCACCACTTTCTATTTAGCATTGTACTTTGGTCAACATTGTTGTAGTAGTATTATTTCAGACTCATTTCAATAAATTTCAGTATCAATCCATTTTATTAAATCTTGAAAAAAACATTTAAATATGTATGCAGATTTTCATCGATTGTTTCTAAATAGTGCCAGGTCTACCAAAAGAATTAGTCGACACTTGGGTATATTATTGTTCTACAATATGATAACTTGTATTGCATTCCCTAGAATGGCTAAGTCTTCCTGTTTTCTGTCTTATTTTGCATTGCCTACAGGTTAATGTAACTTAGAGATAAGTCTGTGAACTAGCTGACATCAGAGTTAAGAGAGCTCTCTGCTATGCGCTACTGCTAAGCAAGAAAAAATGAGGAAGATGACACTCTTAGCTCTTGCCAAGAAAGTGGCTATCAAGGAGAAGTCTGTTCCCATCACTGGCATTAAACCGCTACCTGTTTCATCTGACACTTAACATTCACCATTTCCTCTGAGGAAAAAAAAAAACGACTCCCCATTTTTCCCCAAGACCAGCTTCAGATCATGATTGTGTGGACCTTGAGTCCCGTCACAGAAAATGAAACAAAAGGAAGGTCCCAGGGAGACTAGCTGACAGTGAGGAAGAAGGACTGGCAAGTATCCATGCAAAGGGTGGCAATGAGGAAGTGCAAATCACTGCATCACTCCGCTCCAGAACTACCACCACATGCTTCAGTCGTTGCAAAATACCACAAGCCTGCACCAATATCCCACACCATAGTCCCAGCCAATCCTAAGCAAAAGCAAACACCACCTATCTGTCTCTGCCACAGGTTCTTCTGCCATTGTCTGTTTAAGTAAGCTCTCCTCGTTTTAGGATTTATTTACACAGGGCAAATGAGTAATACATGGTGGATAGCACAATTTGTCACAAAGCAGTGTACCATGAGAGGCCAGGTGGACATCTTGATATCCAGGGTGAATTGGCTCATGTAATAAAACAAAATCAAATCCTATCGGATCAACACCTAAAAATAATTGTTGTCTCTGTGACAATAAAACCCGAAGTGAGAGACGGAAGTGGTGAATATAAAGAAGAAGATGTAGGCAGGAGAAAGAACCCAGATGCTCATAGTATGCATTCAGCACAAACAGTAACACCTACCTGCCACTTGGAAGAGGGGGATATTATCACAGTGAACCCAAAGTGTCCAGGCACCCTACAACCACAAAAGTCACTTGTGGTAAATCAATAGTTTCCTTTCAATTGTCATAGCCTTTCACTGCCAGTTGGGAAATGAATGAGTCTGAATAAATTAATTTCGTCTGGGTCAGCTATTTTTATTTGCTTGTGAAGGGGTCAGTTTATAATAGTAAGATGTTGGATCTAAGGTATTGTGACCAGAACAATTTGCAAATTTATGTTTTGGATTTACTCACTAATGGAGTTGGGCAATGTCCCCATTGTGCGTAAATGAAAACTATACTTGGAATAATAGCTGTATGTAAATAGTGATGGATATGATAATGGTAACAAAACATTGCACCATATTTAGCAGAATTCATGTCCTCACTTTCAAATATTGTATAATACTCAAGCTCAGAGAGCATAAATGTTTCAATCTTAATGTGCTAGGGACTCATTACAACATTGTTGTGGGGAGGATGCCATGGTCAACCCGGCGGTGTTCCCCCCTGCTCTATTACAATGTTCCCACTGGGCTGACCGGCTGAAACATTGTAATAGAGCATTCCTGCTGGTCAGTCCGGCAGGAACAGTGCTACGGTATAGTACTCAGCTTCCTTAAAGAAGCAGAGTCTTATACCGTAGCACAGAGGGGGCCGACCAGCACTCTCAGAATGTGTACTGTCTGCATGGGCACGGACAGTGCATGGGCCCACCTGTGACCACTGGCACTGACTTTCCACCAGCCTTTTCATGGCAGGGTCCCTGCCATGAAAAGGCTGGTGGAAAGTGGGGTTGTAATCAGCCAGACGGTGCTGAGTTCAGCGCTGCCATGGCTAGTTACAACTCTGACCGCTGTCACCCTGTCAGGAACAATGTTCCTGGTGGGGACAGCAGTCCAACCGCCAGGGTCGTAACCTGACAGTCAGACGGCCAGGATTTCGACAGTCCGACTGTCACAGTGAGTCTGGCGTTCTTAATCAGGCCCCTTAACATCAGAATTAAAACCTGGGGTAATCAAGTCATCCACAGTGACCTTAATTAAATAAGGAATTTGCATAGTTTCTGTAGGACCAAGGATATCATTTGGGATCTTCTCCCAAGTAATTCTATCAGGGAGTGGAAAAGCAGGAATGTTCACTAGGGATAGGTCTATTCATACTTTATGTGAAGAAAAATGAGGTTTCAACACCTCAGCTACCAGTTCTACAGCAGAGCATTCTGGGTGGTAGTGTCCTGGGAGATAGGCAAGAAGAAAACAGTTACAAATCCAATCCCAATGAATAGGAAAAGCAATGAAAAGGTAATCCAAATGTAAGTACATGGCGTGATCAGATAAGTATGTTTCAGGCAAAGAAGAAAATCAGGCACACCATTTAGTCAAATATGAGAGGATTCAGCAGAAAAGTTGTCTACATCTACAAAATAACCAGAAGCAGTCTGTGTAAACACAGGGGCCTCAATCGGTGAAAGAGAACTGGTAGACACCTCCAAAGGTGGTTTATGATAAACAACTCTGTTGTTCAAAGTATCAGTAAAAAACTGTAAACTTGACTCTGATGATTGGCTTGCATTTGCAGCCGTAAGAGAAATAAATAAAAGTTTATACTCTGTCCTCCACAGCTGAGGGGAAACAATATTTATAGTACCCAATACTTGTAGAGATATTTCCTATAGGGTGGTGAGAGGAGTCAGGACACTACCCAGGAGTCCTTGTAGCCGACTGTGTTGAGTGGGCCACATCATACAGTTTTACTTGATCAATTGAGACACATTTTTTGTCTTTACAACAAGTGGTGGCAAAGTCAAAGTTCTGGTACCTTGAATGTCGAGTACTGGCACCCGTGCACGATATGATGGCCAAATTCCTTCTTCACTATAATCTTCTCTCTAACTATATCCCCAACTTTTGGAATCCAGCCTGAAGATGCTGGTTACTTCTTCACTCCTTCAGTGGCAGAACATTCAGAAAGTTCATTTGAGTCCTCATCTCAGAAGTCTTGTGATTCAATTTATGTCAAATGGCAAGTCTGCTGCTATATCTGGAATGTACATCTGGATGCCAAAGAGTACCTCATAGGGGGTCAGCCCATCCAAAGATCCTCTTGACAGATTATTTAATGGTCTCTGAACTTCAATCAAGTGATGGATCCAACTATGACCAGAACCTAATACTCAAGCTGTTTAGGATTGCTTTAAGTCATGGTTCATCCTCTCCACAATCAAATTTCCCTCAAGATAATTTGGAGAGGAGTAATGCATAGCAACATCCAGGGTTCCAATAGTATCCCTGTAAGCCTTAGAGGCAAAAGCAGGGCCTTGATCTGAGTGGACTGCAGCTAATGCATATGTCCTCACAAAGATTCGCAAATCTTCAATAACAGTGCAAGCATCAGCTGACACCCTTTGTCCACACCAAAAGGAATTTAGTGCAAGAATCTACAGCTAGTAGAATAAATTTAAAAGCACCATCTGAATTTAGAGGTCTGCAATGATCGTGATGCACAAAATGAAGAGGTGTATTTGAAACCAAGAAGGGTGTTTCTGGTTGGTGAGCAACTGTGGAACCTATAGTCTGTTGACAAATCTCACAGCTAAGGACAAATTGTTTTGTCTTCTTGTACAGACCCTGCCACCAATAACGATTCATATCCTCATGAACAGCTATTATTAACTGTGGCCTGCTGTCCTAGTTGCGTATCACACGATAATGCACCCAAGGGATGCTAGCAAAAGGAATGTTTTGGGCACTCTGCTGATAGGAACATTTTGCTGAATAATTAGTAGGTAGTGGTGCCATTGTGTGAAGCAGTGATGGCAGCCATAATATTTTCATCCACACTTGCATGTGAACGAGTAATCACAGCTATACTTGCAGTATTAGCTGTAGATTTGGATGCTTCATCAGCTAATTCATTTCCTACAACTTGTATTCCAAGATGCTGGTGACTCAATATGTGGATCATATAAGTCGGTGGCAAAATGTCTTTAAGGTGTGACACATTTTCCCAAAGCAATTTATGCTTGCTAGTATTCCCTTTTGAGTCTCTGAATCCATTCATGTGCCAATAATGTAAGTCTTTATGAAAAGATATGAATACAAATCACACACGATGAGTGTGGGAAATTATGGATCCGCATTTTCTAGTGCCAGAATTAAAGCTTTCAGTTCAGCCAGTTGTGCAATACAGTCCCCTAAGGACTGTGTAAATGTTTTTGCGGATGGAATTGTCCATCCTTTATGACACTGTGTACTGCAGCGCAGGCTGCTGAGTATTGGTGTTTGGTGCCTGCAACAGGCCTGGCTGAACCACCAGTATATATAATGTATTTATACTGTTTAAGAGGCAATATATCACTAGGTATGGATATTCTTGTTCATATTGTCGAAATTCTTGAGTTTGTAAAGTAGGGTCAACGACATAGTCTACATCAGTTGCTGTCAGGTAAGTGGCCCATTGTATCCATTTAGGATGTAAGGCTTTCACATTGTGACATCATGTAAGGCTGGAATTGGAGTAACCACAGTTATGTGTTGCCCCTGAACCAAAGGTGTTTACTTTGCAGCCATCTAAAAGCCACCTGTACTGCAGTCAGTATTTTTCAGTGGATGCAAAATGCATTTAAGCATTATAATATAAATGTGATTTATATGCAATTGGCACTGTGTCACCCTCATTGAATGTGACATGTATAACCAGTGGAACCCCCAATTATAGGTATTGCCAAGTGTTTTTATTGACGTGTGTGTAAGTGTCTAGATACAAGCATGTCAGTAGTGACCTAAGAATTTGTGTATGTTCTGATGTCCACTGTATACCGGAGAAATCAAAGAAAATAAAATTGTATAATGGTTTTATGCGTTGTGCATAATCTGTTATGTATGTTCTACCAAAAATGAGAAAACCTAAAAATTATTGTAATTTTTTAATGGTGTTTGGATTTTGTAAGAGAGCACATTTCTCTAAAAAATGTGGTGCAAGTCTTTTACCTTCATTTGATAATTCATATCCTAAAAGCAGTACACAGAGAAAAGCAATGTTTGTTTTTTAAAATTAAATTTGTAGTCATGGTTAACAAATCCCAAGACAATGCGATCTACTCTGGCTAAGAGTATTTTTAAGTGATCGTCTGTGAGATATATATGGTCATCAGGACAATGCTTCTGAGTCAATATCATGTAGAATTGACTTTACTCAGGCAGCAAAGAGTCGAAGACTGTTCTTATACCCTTGAGGGAGTCAACAAAATCGTCCTTCTGAGCTTAGCACAGAGAATGTTGTTAGATCTCTACTTTCAGGTGCTATATTTTGAAAGAAAAAAGCCATAGGAAATATCCAAGGTTATATTATATATTTTATGGACAATATTGTTCATTAAAGCCGTACTGTGCAAGATTTGTATTGCAAATTTGTGTGTTAGTCAATAATACTATATGGTAGGAATGATCTGGTTTACCTACTGGAAACAAAGAGTTGTTCATAGGAGATACACAGGGTTTGATCACTCCCTGATACTCTAGTTGTGACAGAATTTCCGACACTGGAGTTTTCGCTTCATGTTTTTTTGGGTATTATGGTTGCACTTGCAGGCTAGACCAAATGGGTATCACGTGATAAAGTGAATCTTTATCTCAGTTGATGTGATTGCGGTACAATTCCGCGGCTTATACAAGAGCACATTCTGCGCTATACTCAGTTTTCACCTCTTCAGGGACAAGAAAGGAAGAAGACAGTAGTATTACCTCTTCTCCTTGTGGGGCTGTTTGAACAAACTCTGGTAGCAAATTGACCTCATCCAAGAGAAAATCACAGCTAGGTGTTACATTTTCCCAGAATATTACTTTAATAGTACACATTGGCCCTGATTCTTACCTTGGCGGGCGGCGGAGGTCGCCCGCCAAAGTACCCCCGCCAGAACACCGCACCGCGGTCGTCAGACCGCTGCGGTGATTCTGGGATTTCCACTGGGCTGGCGGGCGACCGCCAAAAGGCCGCCCGCCAGCCCAGTGGAAATCAACCTTCCCACGAGGACGCCGGCTCTGAATGGAGCCGGCGGAGTGGGAAGGTGCGACGGGTGCTGTTGCACCCGTCGCGTATTTCAGTGTCTGCAAAGCAGACACTGAAATACAAAGTGGGGCCCTCTTACGGGGGCCCCTGCAGTGCCCATGCCATTGGCATGGGCACTGCAGGGGCCCCCAGGGGCCCCACGACACCCCATACCGCCATCCTGTTCCTGGCGGCAAAGCCGCCAGGAACAGGATGGCGGTATGGGGTGTCAGAATCCCCATGGCGGGGCAGTGAGCTGCGCCGCCATGGAGGATTCTTATGGGCAGCGGAAAACCGGCGGGAGACCGCCGGTTTTCCTCTTCTGACCGCGGCCAAAGCGCCGCGGTCAGAATGCCCTGCGGGGCACCGCCAGCCTGTTGGCGGTGCTCCCGCCAACCCTGGCCCCGGCGGCCCCGGCGGTCCATGACCTTTTTGTACAGTCTGACGGGAGGGCTGACTCACTTATCTGGAGTTCACATCCAGAAACTCTTGAAGATTCTGGTGAACTATCATAACCCCTGCTCTAGCAGTGTCACTGCCCAAGTCTTGTTCTGAAGGAACTTCTGCATTTTTGTGTCATATTTAGCTGAAATATCCACCACCTTCTTCTTTTTGAATTGGGGTTTCTGTTGTGGACCTTTCTATTCCTTGTTTATGATGATGTCAAACAAACAATGTGAGTCCTTTTTCTGTTTCCCATACTCTTCTTGTCTACACTCTGGTCGTCCCCCTCTCTCTGATCGTTTATCCGATGAGTTCTATTTGTGTGCTGTAACTTTTATTAGAGTATCCCAGTTGCCGATTTAACATTTTCTTTATTTTGCTGTTTGGCCCAGCATTTTTTCAAAAACTCAGGTGCTTGTTTGGTAATGTCCTTTTCAGAACTAGCTTTAAGCTGTAGCTCATTTGGCCTGGCTCCCAAAGTATCTCCACCTATAGTTGTATAGGTATCAGCAGTAATTTTTGGTAGTTTGTGTTAGACCTGACAGCCTTAGTGTGGTCACCCCTAACTTTTTGCCAGCCTCCCTCCACTTTTTAAATACTGTTTTTTCTGGTTTTAAGACTCTGCACACTTTACCACTGCTAACCAGTGCTAAAGTGCATATGCTCTCTTCCTTTAAACATGGTAACATTGGATCATACCCAATTGGATTATTTAATTTACTTATAAGTCCCTAGTAAAGTGCACTGTGTGTGCCCAGGGCCTGTAGATTAAATGCTGCTAATGGGCCTGCAGCACTGATTGTGCCACCCACTTACGTAGCTCCTTAACCTTGTCTCAGGCCTGCCATTGCAAGGCTTGTGTGTGCAGTTTCACTGCCAATTCAACTTGGCATTTAAAAGTACTTGCCAAGCCTAAAACTCCCCTTTTTCTACATATAGGTCACCCCTAAGGTATGCCTTAGGTAAACCATAGGGCAGGGTGCTGTGTAGGCAAAAGGCAGGACATTTACCTGTGTAGTTTACATGCCCTGGTAGTGTAAAACTCCTAAATTTGTTTTTACACTACTGTGAGGCCTGCTCCCTTCCTAGGCTAACATTGGGGCTACCCTTATATACTGTTTGAGTGGAAGCTGCTGATCTGAAAGGAGTAGGAAGGTCATATTTAGTATGGCCAGAATGGTGATACAAAATCCTGCTGACTGGTGAAGTTGGATTTAATATTACTATTTTGGAAATGCCACTTTTGGAAAGTGAGCATTTCTCTGCACTTAAATCCTTCTGTGCCTTACAATCCACGTCTGGCTGGGTTTAGTTGACAGCTCCTTTGTGCATTCACTCAGCCACACCCCAAACACAGGATACTCAGCCTCACTTGCATACATCTGCATTTTGAATGGGTCTTCCTGGGCTGGGAGGGTGGAGGGCCTGACACTTGTCAAAAGACTGTAGCCTTGCCTCACACAAAGGACTGCCACATCCCCTTCTGGGACCCTAGCAGACAGGAGTAAACTAAAAGGGGACCTTGCGCACTTCTAAGCCACTCTTTGAAGTCTCCCCCACTTCAAAGGCACATTTGGGTATTTAAACAGGGCCTCTGCCCCTACCAACTCAGACACTTCCTGGAGAAGACAACCTGAACCAGAACTTGCATCCTGCCAAGAAGGCCTGCCTGGCTGTCCAAAGGACTCACCTGTCTGCTTTCTGTGAAGGACTGCTGCCTTGCTGTTGCCCTGCTGCCTTGCTGCTCTCTGGCTGTGGTGGGAAGTGCTCTCCAAGGGCTTGGATAGAGCTTGCCTCCTGTTCCCTGAAGTCTCCGGACCAAAAAGACTTCATCTCTATAAGAAGGACTCCTTGTGCGGCAAAAATCGACGCAGAGCCTGCCAGAAACGATGCACAGCCTGCACCGCGGTGAGAAATTTACTGCACGCCGAACCGGAACAACGCTGCCCGACTTCTCAATGAGAAGATTGATGCAGCGCCAGTGTAGTGACCGGAAATTTGACGCAATGCCCACTGGATCAATGCACAGCCAAGCCGGAACGACGCAGCCTGACTTCCAGAGAGGAATCGATGCAGCGCCTGCTGTGCAGTAGAAATTTCCACGCAACGCCCACCAGATCGACGCAGCCCCTGTTACTTTGTCCTGTCAGCGCCAGAAATCCACGCACCATCCCCTGGGCGTCTGAAAACCCCACAATCCAAAGAGGATCCATGACAGAGTGCCGGAAATCGACGTACAGCTGTCTCCAGTGAAAACTAAACAACGCATCACAGTGTGCAGCCCTAGAAATCGATGCACACCCCCTTGTTTTCCACGTGTCTCCTCCTCTGCGGTTCTTTGCGGAGATTTTGAGCGCGAACCAGGTACTTTGTGCTTGAAAGAGATATTCATTGCTTTTTTAAAGACACTTTATATCACTTTTACAGTGATATCTCAGCATATACTTATTACATTTTAATTGTTTTGACCTGAATCTTATCAGATAAATATTATATATTTTTCTAAACACTATGTGGTGTATTTTTGTGGTGCTATACTGTGTTATTGCATGATTTATTGCACAAATACTTTACACATTACCTTCTAAGTTAAGCCTGACTGCTCAGTGCTAAGCTACCAGAGGCTGGGCACAGGATAATTTGGATTGTGTGTGATTTACCCTGACTAGAGTGAGGGTCCCTGCTTGGACAGGGGGTTACCTGACTGCCAACCGAAGACCAGTTTGTACTCCTGGTCTGCAACCGTGACCTGCTTGAGGTGTTGGCATATTTCCAGTGTTGCTGCTTCCAATTTAATATTACTAATATAATTTAGGAGATGGTAGCAAAATTGCCAATTACTTTCAACACCAAATCCAGGGCAGGGGATGCCTCATATTCATTTTGAATCTGCTTTGGCACTTCAGGCAAAATAGCAAGTGATAGTGCACCATGTGTTATGATGTATATTGCATCAAGGACTGTATCCCAAGTGGCGCAGTCAACAATGTGGGGAACCATTCCCAGTGGTAAGCACATGGTGAGAATTCTGTTTGTCTTGGGAACCCGTATGGGGAAAAACTGCTTCAAGCTGGCTTGTTTTTGTGCAATCCAGAATGGAATATCCTCCCGTCTTCTGGCTAGTTTGCCCATAATTGCATTAATAGTTACGGGGCTAATGGCAGGCACAGCGAACTTGTGGTGTTCTTAATAAGTAAGTAGAATGCAGTGGGTACACAATGAGGTGAAATGTAGGGTTGATAGGCATAGCCAAGTACATGAAAGAAAAACTGAAGTTAGAGTTAGGAAGAGGGCTTATGTTAAAAAAAGGAGCTAAGAAATTTAGTGGACCTTGTCTGG
This sequence comes from Pleurodeles waltl, assembly GCF_031143425.1. Lineage (NCBI taxonomy): Eukaryota > Metazoa > Chordata > Amphibia > Caudata > Salamandridae > Pleurodeles > Pleurodeles waltl. The sequence goes on along the minus strand of NC_090447.1, from coordinate 117,682,699 downwards.
TGGTCAAAGTATTCGGAAATGCCATTAGGGTTATGGGACCGATTGGTGCAATTTTGGAAATGTTGTTAAGTGTAATGGTAGTGCTGAACCAGTAACTCAATTTTTTAACCAGGATTCCCTACCATCTGCAATTTCTAAAACCAGTAATGACCACATGATCTGCAGGAGTGCCAGAAACAGACATGCTCCTCCCAGATTTAAGAAGTTAACTGTGGTTTATGATTGGATTGGTTTCTGTAATTGATGCTCATGAAGAATTGGGTTTTTCAGTATTTGTGAAATGTTCAAATTCACAGAATCCCTGTATTACTCAACCAAAAGGATTTTATGTATGTTTCAAGATTTGTTTTCTTCCTTTTAGAAGGTATGTCTGCATTGTTCAGTCATGTCTCCATTCTTCCCAATTTGAGCTAATGGTGTAATAGTAGCTGTTATTGTAGAAATTGGTTTAAATTAGGTTATTGTATATACTTTTATTTTTGTTTTTTTAAATTTCTTCTTGGAAAGGAAGAAGTAGTGTGGTGTATTTAATAAGTAAGTAGAATGCAATGGGTACACAATGATACGGAATGTGGGGTTTTGTAATATTAAGGGTGTCAGCATTTATCAGTGTTCCGTGGCAGTTGGTGGTAGCAGCCGATATGACATGACGTGAATGCAAGCTCCTGAATCATTAATCTCACTGTTGCAATTTGGAAGCTGTATATCATGTAATCATTTCTCCCTGATTGCCACATAACTGTGGTTGGACAGGTTGAACAGCCCTTTATGCGGCAGTTGTTATTGTACGCATAACAAATTGTGTTAAACGTCAGTATAGTTTAACTAGACCTGTATATAGAGTATGTTAAGTTTAGATATGATGTGTAGCCACTAAGACTGGCCATATTGCCCCATCATTGCTGAGGTGACCCAGTCTAATATTTTGTAATACATGTGGAAGGGCACCTCAGAACCAATTTTGATGATCATTATAAGCTCTGTTTTGGCCTAGAATGGCTTCTTCAGTTTATGTGTGGAATGTCTGCGTCTTAACGTCTACTGTGGGAAAACTGACCCATGAGCAAGATACTTCAGTTGTATAAGCTTCATGAGCCTCAACCAGTAAGGTAACATTTCTACGACCAACAGGTAGCCCGTGTAATGTTACATGTGCTGTAACAGCATGTCTGTAGTTAGCAGGAATATTAATAACTTGTGACATTTTAATGAATGTAATTCAGAGAGGAAAATACTACAATGCATTATCCTTTTAAATGTTCAGGCTTGAACATCCTACAGACAGAAATAGGTAATTTCTATAATACTGGGGAGGATGTATCCCTACCACCACTGAGGTCTCTGTATTTGAAGATGGACAAGGAACCATGAGCACACATAGGAACTACTCAGACCTGTTAAATAAGTACCTGACCTAGAGCATTAGTGGCGCCATGTTGTACAGTTCCCACAAAAGTAGCACTGCATGACAGAACTTCAGGGGTAGGAGTTGAGTCTATCTACACCAACTGGGTTGGAGGTGCAGCTGTGATGCGATGATATGTCTAGGATTCAGGAACTGTCTCCTAACGGACAATGCAAGCACTAGGATGTCTTGTTTAAGTTTCCTAGCCTTGAACAAGTGTACAAATTACACCTTGAGAAAGGCTTACTGAAAAAAAGCAGCATGTACAGCGTAGTCTCAGAATAATATTGTGCAAGCATTAAACATCTAAATTATCATTGCTAAAAACGATGTCATCTAAAAATGAGTAAAATATAAAACTAAAATGGAGAACCAAGGTGAGTCAAAGAAGGCCTCACAGCAGTAGAATGGTTTCATCATCCTTGACTTGGGCAGAGATGACCACAATGAGATTGTTTGCAGCAAGGCACACAGGAATTGCTGTAAAGGTCTGTAGGTTTACCCTCTTCAGAACACTAGTGGACCTATGGATGACAGAAGAAGGACTGCACATGCTGGTGATACCTAAGAGGAGACCTGAAAGGCTAGACCAGCTCCCACTTGTATTGTAGTGGATCCTATTTAGTTTTAATGGGAATCGGGAGTTAGCTTAGCCTTCTAGCTTTCAGGCCTGTGCCCCGTCACCCAGTGACTTTTAACCTACTTACCTTGCTCTGTTTTAGCACATTTATTTAATTATTTCTGTCAAGATGGCTGCCATTTTTATAGTTAGAAAGATGTTTTAGTTTCACGTTATTGGTGCCATTCTGTAAAGGTGTTACTATCAGCGTCAAAGGTAAATGAGATACATAGGTATTCACATTATGTACTTTCCCACTTTTGTGTGCCAGTAACATAATGTACCTTTTCAGGGAATTGTTTTTATACTTGCTGCCACAAGCATGCCTTCTTATCTATTGTTTGGGAACAGACCTGCGTCAGGGGTCCTACCAGATCTGTATAAATACATCTCACACAGACAAGATAATCAGAGGGATTCCTATCAGATGCCTTTGACGCTATCTATGCTACACATCGGCTTGATGCTGACCCAGTTCTCATGTCCCCATGGAGTCAGATCTAGAGACCTCATTCCAAGGTAACAAGGGTTGGGGGACTCTTCTCATGGACACAGTACTGGCTGATTAGGTTTAACACACCTAGCTCTTTTTAAGTTAGAGATTAGGTTCATCATGATAGGGTATTAGGGTCTACACCACACCTGCTTTAAACTTCATGTTATTGCAAGATGGTTGGGGTATTTGTATTCATGACTCTTGTTTTTAGCATTCTGATCCTTGCATTATTCATTATCCTAATCATTGCAGCCCATGCAACTTATTGTAGATTGCAGTCTTGTTAATAAAACCTATTGAAAACCCTACTGCATCCTTCTCATTGCCTGTGTTTGACTGAGACATGTTGTTCATGTGAGAATGGGGCAATCTCCATTTAAATACGACTTTCCTGAGATGTCGCACTCTTGAGTCCGTGCATAAAGGCTGCCACAAATCACCTTTTACTGTTTGGGTTTTTGGTGAGGTACTCCTTGTGAGCCGGGAGGATTGGGACAACAGTTGCGACCGGCCTAGTCACCTACAAACATAAGTACTGGCATCCTTAAACCAGCAGTCTTGCCTAGAGCAAGAATCAAACTACGACTTTATCCAGGACAAAGGAGTAGATCTAAGGGTCAGTTGGCTGACCTTTTAGGATACAAGAACACAACAATCATCTAAAAAGTGTTTCCTGAAAATCCCAGCTGGGCACTTCCAACTGCCCTGCCCTGGACCCTGCTGGTGGCTTCTGCTGGAGTCAGGTTTGCTTCCTGATGTTCTGTAACCACTGGCTGTGTCAAAGTATACTCATAACCTTTCGAACGTTTTTTGGATCCTGAGACCTCCTTTGAGACTTGACACACCTGCCAAGCCAATGCGATGAAAATGTGTTGCAGCTCGGCTAAGAAATCATGTTGCTCCTGCTCAAAGCATTTCCTCAGTAGCCAATTTGCTTCAGATGGAAGTTGTGGAAAGGGCATCTGGACTCATGGATCCCTGTTTTGGTACAGCTTGCAGCCTTGCCTCACTGGAGGAATCTGAGCTCCAAAAATTTCCCCAAACCAGCTCTTTATATCAGCAACCCAGAGTGATGTCGGCCAGCATTGTAGCACCCCACGGTGCTACCATCTTGATTCTTAACTAAGTGTAAAATGGCTCTTCTACTTGGTGGCCCGAAATGATGATTTCAGCATCGATGAGGGGGATTTCTGGAGCTAATGCTCCACACTAATGAGAACTGCCAGGTTAGCATCGCACCAACAGAGAGGATGCATCCTACCTAGAAGAGAGCAATGCTGCATTCCCTACATTCAGCCCCCCCCCCCCCCTTTAGAAATTTTAAAATGTGAAGTTAGGGTGATTCAGGGTTCGAGGAAATTACTTTGACCTCTGTATTCAATTTAAACAGAGAAACTTGTCAGAATAAGATAACAAACTTGTTTTTTATCTCTTAAATGCCAAGCAATTTGATACTGGGGTGCAGATGGAATGGAGCGAGGGAAGGGGCAAACGAAGCACAGAGAGATACTCAGCAATAAAAATACGACACAGGATACAGTGTTATTACAGATCTAATTGTCAACTCTTATCAACATATTCTCTCGTTTTACCGAGCTTGTTAATTTTCTGGCAACCACAAAGCACTTCTTGCAAAGGACAGGCATTCTTACTGGGCAGCTTGATTTTATTTTGCCATTGAAAGACAGCGCACATCAAACATTCAAATTAGTTGTGCAAAGGTGATGACAGATCATGTGAGACGAAGCAGATGTTTCTGCACCTTTAAAGTTAACGTTGCTTGGACAATATAATTCAATAGAAATACCTTTTCCTCCAATGTGGCTGAAGTTGCAAATAAGGTAAAAATAGGAGAAACAGCAAACCTCAGGTTTATTCGGAATGGTCTTTCACTTCTTGGTGAGGCCAGCAGGAAAGCTCTCAAACATGGTGCATGCCCATTGGATGTGTCCCTGCTTTTTGGCTCAATAATTTAGATGGTCACAGTTTGCAAAGAAATTATAAATCTTTTAGTTTTATGAGTGTTTCTCTGATTCACTGAAGTTGTACTTGATACTTAAAGGGGCTGATTCACAAAAGCATTTTTGAGTACAGGAAATAGTACCCCAGGAGTCCTTTTCATGTACTTTTACATGCAGCCCGGGTCGAATTTCCTATTGGTAAAAGTGCAAAGAGGGCACAATACTTTTTTATTTGTACTAATTGTATATGAATACTCCTTAAATATTAACATTTGACTTACATTTTACAAGTTTTAGGGACATCTCTCAAATGCATGCAAGAGTATGTAAAGAGTACTACTTTAGAACTAATTCAGATACTCATAAATGTCTTGGTGAGTTAGCCCCCTCCGAATTTACATAGGTTAATGTATGGAACTCACAAACATTTTATGTATGTATATGTTTTTCCCATCCTTACCTGTGAGAAAATTTAACAGTGTGGGAAAAAGGCTAATGCCTAAGGACAGGGAAGTGATGCTGTGTTTCCAAAAAACTCTGTTTTACCTTTCCCCTGTCACGAAAAACATTTTCACAAGTGATATCCTTAGGCCTTTGTTCAGAAGTACTGATGCGTGTGATAAAGGCATTGCAGAATTTTGTAAATACCCACAAAATTATAAAGTATGAAACTGTGACTGTGTATCTCATTCCCATGAGACACACCTTTGTGATCAGCCTTTAAGCGACACTTATAATTGCACATAAATCTGCATGCTCAACCAAACTTATGTGCACTTTAGTGACTTCTCTAGTTGCAAGAATATGTCAATCCTATTTTTCTGAATCGGGATCAGATCTTGGGTGCAGTTTTACACTTTTCCTTACCTTTAAGTCTAACTTGTGCAAGGGAAGTTTTTGCGTATCAGGCTTGTATGTACTTTGCATCTACCACAGGTATTTCCCTGTGAACAGATAGTATATATATGCCTATTTGTCATTCCTCAAAATAGTTTCCAATGCTCTTGCGGTTGCTGCTCTAATAGAAACGTCAAAGATATAGTCCATCAAGTTGTCTCATTCCATTCCTACTCTTGATATGAGGTCCAATTGCACAGTTCTAGCCTTACCAACTAAGTAACTAGTAATATTTCATTGTGTTTACTTTCCTCTTAGATATCTTTTTTCTTTTCTTTCCTGTACAGTGAAGAGTTGGTCCTATACACTCACGACCTTGTTTGTGGCTACATATTTTCAATGGTTCCCACCCAGGTCATTATTATACACATTCATTATCATTCACTAAATCTAGTCTACTATTCTAGTTTCCTGTGAAATTTGCCCCTCACCCACAACTACTTTTTAATGCCATTTTTGTAGTCATTTTGATTTTGTTTTGTTTTATAGGTGTTGCTATCCCTTGAGTTAGAACATTTTCTTTCAGCATATGGACTAATCCTATACCTTTTCTAGAGTAGGTCTGGATTTGAAACCCTGAGATATGCTACATACAATAATTATGACCCTCAAGCTACCCAACACGTATTCGAAAATGTGAATTCAACTTATATTTTCCCTTCCTTCATTTGCCGCATACAGGCTGCCTAGTAGATTACCACAGATGGGTCCAGTTGTTACAATCTGAAAAGGAATACTGAGTATCAAAGATGTTCTAACCAATTTCTGGAAGCTGTCCTTCATCCACCAAATGTTAAATAACACCCTTTATGTCTTCCCTTGATAGTCCCCCTTCCCTCCAAATATTACATTTATTTTTCTATTGTTTAATGTTTCCCACTTTGTTTCTTTTGGGGGAAACCACCTATACACTTTTTATCCTTTCACCTTCCATTCTTTTGTTTTTCGTCACCTTATTGCCCCTGTTGTTAATGTTTGTTGGGTCAATTTTGATTTTTACTTTACAGAGAAGTAAACCTTTACATGCAATAAATAAGGAAATAAACATTTCAAGATGTTGTGGTAATACCACCTACACATTCCTGAAAAGATTATAATTGGCCTTTGGAGCTTTTTCATTGGTAGTCATCTGTCCAAGTTCCCATTTTTATTGTATTCCAAAAGGAAACCGACCAAACAGATCCTACAGTGTATGAGAAATCTGTTACCTGGATTGGCTTAATGTTTCTGTAAAGCCATGGTAGGTGGAACAGCAAATGTAACAATGGCATGAATTCTAAATGCCATTACATCACACTACCAATATATATATATCTATATGCCACAGTTCTGTGGCTGCCAGGACCACCACTGTGGTCTCAATGGATTACCAAGTTAAAGCAGTGCAGTGACACCTGGCAGGTAAATGTACCTTTGGCATGTGTAAAAATCTACTTTTATATATTATTCAAAACTCTAAAGAGAGTCTTGTTAGTTCACAATGCTGGGTGCTTGAAATATAAAAAGTGGCATCCTGTGTACTGGGGTTAATATGCCTCATAGTAAAAGTACTCGTGGTGTGTGAAATGTGTGTAATTTGCTTTTGGTGATTACTTAAAATGTTGGCATAATTACATGAAATTATGTGCAACTAGGCAAAATCCATATCTGTCATTTTAAGACAAGAGAATGCATCAAAGACTTAAAAACATGCATAAAATCAAAACCACTGTAAACCACAGCCACTTGTGCTGTGTTATTCCCATGTGTTCTCTGTGCATTTTTACAGCAAATGCCACATAGTTACGCAAAGAGGCATTACGGTTATTTCATGAATTTTGCATAACATGTATAATGTGTTATTTCATGAATTTTGCATAACAATTATAATGTGAAATTCTTAAAATTACACAAATTTCACTGACGTAATGTAAATTTAGCTGAGGCCTAGAAATTGCCCTAATGCTGGTTTCACTTTTTGGGCAATGCTACATTTTACATGAACAAGCTGAGGTGTAAATAATATCCTTTCTTTCTATAGTTGCTAGTGAAAATCTTAACAAAATTATTCAATGTTATTTTCCACTTAGTTTCAAAAATCTAATTTAGTATTAGCTTGAGTGGAAGAGTGACCATATAAATGTGTAAATTATGCTGACTAAAGAAAGCTAGTATAGAGTGAGTTTTGTGTGTCAGCCCATTCCAAAAGCTCACTACACAATCCTGGCTGGGGGTTAATGACACTGCTGGAAGGAGACAAAGAGACAATAGTTTGGCCTCTAGGCTTAGCAAGGCTGGGGTGTTGTGTTGTCAACTACATTGATTAGCCTTATAGGAGGGTTACAGGAATAGTTAGCAGAAGAAAGAACAGCCTAATAATTCTCCCCTTGTCTTGGGATGTCGGATGAGCCTGGCAAGATCTGCTTGCATTCATTCCTAGAGAACAATTGTTTGGCTCTGAAATAGAGGAGAGACCCTGATCTGAATCGGAGAGTAGATAAGGTGGCCCCCTAGATATAGAAATACTCAAGAAACGTGCCCAATAAACCCTAGTTCTATGATGAAAAACTGTATCAACTCAAAGCTGCAAAAGAAAACCTAGAAAATACGTGAAAAATTGATGATTTGCCTAGAATTACATTTTAAAATAACTAGAAAAACGTGCAAATCTGAAATACAGAATGCAAAAGCAGCATACATTCACAAGTGAATTGCATACTCAGAACCAAGTGAAAACTGCATTCAAATTCATCAAGAATTCTATATTACTTTTTTTTCTGAGAAAATAGAGAAACTAACAAGTAACCCCTCTCCTTCCAGACCCACACAAACTACAGTTTTCCCTAAAGAAACAACACATGGAGCACAAAGTATTACAATTGGAAGATCTAACAAAAGTAATCTAACAACTGCAGCCAACAATCTACTTTGATGACCTCGTGCCTGCTAAAATAATAAAAGACTATTTCAAACTTTAGCACCATATTGGCTCTCTCTGATAAGCATGGTGTTACAACAAGGCTATTATCCAGACAGTGTCAAGATAGGACAAATCTCACCAATCCTAACAAAAGCCAACACAAATCCAGAAACTCTTAACAACTACAAACCAATTACCTTCTTATCATGGTTTGACAAAGCCATGGAGAAATGCATTGTCTTCAAACTAACAATTCAGAGAGCCTCCAAGGTCAGACACAACTCACCAATCCTCCTCAAGAAAGCCAACACTGATCCAGAAACCCTTTCACCTTTAGGCCTTACCAGCTCATCATGGTTAGGCAAAGCCATGGAGAAATGCATAACCTCCCACTTGTTGAATACATTAATGATGACTCTCTTCTTTCACCTTCACAATCAGGATTTTGAGCAGGGCATAGCTCAGGAACAGCCACAGTAAAAGTCTGGAATTACATTCTGCTAATAATTGACAATGGAGATACATCCCTGTTAATTCCACTAGGCTTGTCAGCTGCTTTCAACACAGTCAATCAAGAAGCTCTTTTAATATACAATAGAAAAAAATGATACTAAAATAGGGAGTACTCAATTTGGTTAACTCTTTTCTGATTCCCTGCTTGAACCAAGTAAAGATTAGGAGCATGCAAATCTAAAATGCAAAAAATAATTGTGTGGTCTAACAAGGATTCATACTGTCCTCAGTCTTTATTAACCTCTTTATAGAACCTCTTGTTCAACTCATGGAATACGTGAACATCAAACTAGACCAATATGTAGATGCCACTCTTTCATATTTAAAAGTGTCCCTCAGTAAACTGAATTCATACTAATACACTGCAATCTAACATAAAAATGGACCCAGACTTAATTGCTATGCTAAGGACTATGAATGTTCCTCTTCTCCTACCAGACAGGTCAAATCACTTGGCTTCATATTTAAAAGCATCCTCTCTTGTGAACATTGCATCATCATATTGCACAAATTAACCTTCGTCTGTTCCTCTTAAAAAACAAATTATACCCTTAGGGCGTCAGTTAGAGTTTGGCAGTCGTGTACTTTGTCGCAAATGCAACAAATTACCCTGCCAATCAAACCCTTGTTCTGCCCACCTCATTTAGAGGTGAGAGGATCATGAGTATTCTGTCAACGGAGACAATGTTGGCTCTATTGACAGGATAGTTCCTCCAACAGCCAAAAGAAGTAGGGGCCATCAAAGTACGGGCATGACATTTTCCACCCTGTTATTTGGGCAATGTATTGTATTCTTTCCTGTCCCTCACCACCAGCATAAACCTGTCAGCAAGTGACAGGAAAAAAACATAGTGACACCCACACCCTGGAAGAAAGCTCCAAGGGTGCAGGAGTCTTAAGTTTTTTTGTTTTTCAGAAACAAACTCCCATCTCAGAAGTTTGTTTCAGAAAAACAAGAAAAGTGAAAAGCTTTTGTGGACGTGCATTTAAACCAAGGGTGACCATCCACCAAACTTTTTGTACATTGAAAAGAACCTCTGTGACAGCAGTTCCTTTAAATGATCAGATATGACCTCGGGCCTGCTGTTGTTTCTAAATTTGGCAGATATACGTCCTTCACGATATTGGCAGTAATGTCCTTTGAGACCCCGATGGACTGCTCTCTATCCATCAAACCATAGATCAAGCTCTTAGCCTCCTATGATTGACTAAAAAATGCTACTCAAGCCATGTCATATTTAGACTGGACACAGTCAATGCCAGCCTAACTGGACTTCAGACTACCTACCAAAGCAGTCATGCAGTCCACAGTGCGATTGATAATTGACATACGAATATATGACATTTCCCCAATCTTAAAGGATCCTCACTGGCTTGCACTAGAAGTGAGAATACAATTTAAACTCTTTGCTATGCACATTCTATCATTTAGGCAGGCCCAATTACCTATAAGATCTTCTGAAAATCTCTGTTGGTGTAAGAGAATCCTGCAGCAAGGATTCTCTCACTCTGGAACCTCCTAAATTCTGACCAACACAAGCTTAAATACAATACTTCTCCTGATCCATGCCCATGATTTGGTACACCTTCCCAATCTGTTTTAAGAACAGTGCCTGATATAATTTCCTTCTGCAAAAAACTCAAGGCATACCTATTCATCAGACACCTTAATTATGAACTTTAAACCTTAGTTTCTTCACCTCAGGAAAGCAAAACTGTGCAAGACTTTATATATAAGTTAAACCTCCCCAAATTGACGGGATTCGAAGATCTAGTATGTTGTACAAGCTGGTTTTTGATCATCCATAAGATCCCCTAGGTCTACCACTCACCCACCTCTGCCATTCCTTCTAATTGGACTAACTGTTTGGTAGATTTTTGAATGTAGTTGTAACAAGGGTATAATAAGCCATTAATTTTACATATAAAGCGCTCCGATACCAACTGTTGATGTAAGCAAATAAAACAATGTAAATAAATAAAAATAACAATGTAAATCAATACAAATAAAATGATGTAAATAAATAAACAATATAAACAAATAAAACAATTTAAATAAATGAAAATAGTCAACTTGGATTTTGTGAGACCTTACATTAAAGCAAAGAAGAAGCGCTGCAAAGGGTGGTGTTAGTAAGACTATAGAAAGTAGAAAATTCTTGATTAACTGGTTAGTGCACAGCAATATATTAGCACCTCACCACAACCTCCTCAGAACACTCCTGGAGCTGGGAAGACAATATCTGAAGAAAGAAGACTGTGCTGAACGGAAAGGAGGCAAGCAATCCTGACACGTGCAGGTACCCTAGGACTGGACCTGCTTTCCAAGGGTCAAGTGGCTGGTTTCTGGTTTTCCTGCTCTGGGCACCCTTGACGCTGAAGGACTAATGATTCCAACTGACCACTGTGGACTGGACCTTGCAGGAACCCTAGCTAGAGACTGACCTAGGTTCTAGAAGCCTACCATTAGGACTTGTGGGCTGCAGAAGTGATCAGAAATAAATTCCAAGCAGGTGGAGAAAAGTGGGACTTAGGGCCTGATTTAAAACTTGGTGTTTTGGCTGTCCAAATGTCAAATATCTGTCCGGCGGTGGGCATTTCAAGCACTGACAGTAACTGCTGTCAAGGCAATTTTTGTCAATGTATTGTGACTTTGCCATACAGCTCTGTTACACTTTCACTGCATTAAAATTACTTACATCTGTTTTCTGTTTCTCCTTAATTTCTTGGGACACATTTCTTGATAATTTCCTTGTTTTTTTCCAAATGTTTGGTTTCTTTTATAGATGCTGTACCTTCATGCTTGTCCCTCATGTTTCATAACTAACCATGAGCTTGCTCAGTTGCATAACAAAGCACCTCCCAGCCCCCCAGCTCCAGGAGTCCCCCTAAGCACAGTACACTGTGCACGGACAGCAGGCCCCTGACTGGGTCCAGGTGGGAGGGGGGGGCCCTCAAGCTTCTTTACACCACTGGGCTCTTTGGGATGTTGCTCTTTGGGCACTTGAAGATTTACCTCTCCTGTTCAAGAACTGATTTTGGCAGGGATGAAGCCATTAAGTATCCCAGTGCACATGCCATCTTCTGATTTGGGGATAATAATAGTGGGTGCAGCAGTGGCTTAAAAGGAGCTTATAGCCCTTCTTACTTCCCCCCAGTTCTCACTGGTCTTTAGGGTTCCACCCACTGGCGACTTATGACAGACACCCAATACTGTAGAAAGCATAAAGGTTCTTGTGATGTACACTCTCATTGGATTGTGATGCAATTGCAAAATGTTTGGGTTTTGGGAACTCTCACTTGACCAGGTAAGTTCTTACCAGAGAGATTGCATATTAATACTTGTGATCCGGAATTTGTGTCGTTGTACTGTAAACAGTTATTTGCACATTGCTCAGCGTAGCCAACCTGTTTCTCAATATATAGTTTACATAGTGCCACTTTTTTTTAAAAAGCTTGACATTCATTAGTACCCTGGTGCCTTTCTGCTGTGCCTAGAGGTTATTTTTCACATCTGATGTTATTTGAGTGGTGCCTGATGGTATTTGCCTGGCTCCTGTTGCTGCTTGATTGATGTTGACCAGTGTTTCTGGCTGTGGGACATGCCATGGTCTGAAACAGCACCCTAACTAACCTCCTTCTCTTAATGCCTAGCCATATGGTCATTGTGTACATCATTTTTCTCAGATTACTGTGTCATCATTACCATTTTAGGTTTACAGAATTTGTTAATGTAGTAGCTGTCCTATATGGTGCCATGCCTTCCCAATACACATATCACCTCAAGTGATTAGGTCCAGGTAAGAAAACATCCTAGCATCACCCCCAGGTAGGATGGGCACTTCCCAGGATTTTCCTTATTGCTTCCTGTGGCCCAATGGACTTTACACTGCAAACATCCCTTAAGCACGGATTGGATGAGTCTTGCTGTTGGTTGCTGGCGTCTTGCCTGTTGGTACAGCTGTATGACAGCAAATTCATAAAAGATGTGCAATATGTTATTCTCTCCTTCCTTTGAGTCATTTGTGGTGCTTTTCATCCTTCTAACACTTTTTAAATCTTTCAGCAAATTGACCATGAATGAATCACCCTCAAAAGAAACACCAAAATTAGGTGTGAAGATACTTTCTGGAAAGACCTTTATTTTCTGACAGTTAAGGATTTAGAACAGCTAAAATTAAATAGTCAGTGCCCAACACATAGAAGTAAATCACTCATCAACAAGGGTAAGATGTCTCCTGCCAGATTTGGAAACCTGGAGTTCTTTCCCTGCTGTGGTTATGGCCCACATCCTTGCCATTAACAACCCTACAATTAAACAAATTCCAGTACTCTTCTACTATGCAACAGATAAAAGGAAGTAAAATGTAATGTTTTCAAATGCAGTACGGTAAAGGCTACAATGAGTTTCCCAAAACTAAATTTACACTGCAAAGGTGTGGATCCCCCTACAGCCATCAATCAATTAGGCAGTCTCTAAAAATATTACTTAATACGTTTTTTATATACATTAATGTAGGTAGTCTTGGCTTCAAGTCAAAGATGCAATGACAACAGACCTTCTTAAAGACAGCACATTTTAGAGCAGAATGTTAATTCAATTTGTTGTTACAAGCAGAGCTCTTTCATGATAAATAGTTACAGCAACTTCATGTAGGGTCATGATTTCATAGGTCTTATAAGCTAAAGCATTGTAAAAAAGAGTAGAATTCAAATATATAAATATTAGCACTGGAATGTGCAGTAACACAGACCAGGCATCAAGCAATGACAGGAGCAGGAGAAGAAGAAGCATGATATGGTTTCCTAAAAGACAGGAAGAGATGAGAGTGTACCAGAGAATGAAGGGAAGAAGCTATGCTTCTCCCATACTGAACTAGCCACACAACTTGAGACAGGCTGGATAATATGGATGCCAAACAGACAAGCAGTCACTCTTTAATTTAATATAAATTGAAACATTAGAAATATAATAAAAAATAAGTTAATTTACAATAATATTAAACATAAAATATTTTTACCAATTTGAGTTTCCAAAACTAGAGGTGCATCTAAATTAAATCAGTCCAAAGAGAATAATTCAAAAGATTTTCTTGTGTCTTCTTTTTCTTTTCGAAATGTTCTTGATTCCATACAGGTTAGTACAAGCACAGCCTCAGTTAATGTGTTTCGTTTGAACATCGAACTTCATCAATGCTATAATATAATACATAGATATTTATAAAATATTTACAAAGGCAAAAACCTAAAACAAACAGTTTAAAAAGAGCACTGTACATATAGGGCTTGCTCCTACACCAAAAACCCAACAAATGTGTGTTTTTTTTTTTTTTTAAATGACTCAGGTTAATAAAATACTATTACCGACATAGCGTCTTGAAAACAAGACCCATGGAAAAAGCCCACAACATGTGAGGTCCTGTAAAGGTCACGTAATGTACATATGTTAAAAATGACCAAACTTACATCTCAAGCTAAAAAGAGAGAGGATTGTAACGCCCCCTATAATCTTACACCAGCTATTCACGTGTCATGCCACATGATGTAATCAGAATCACCAGGGCATACCATTTCATGTTCAAGCAATCGATTCTTGTCCACCATTCAATACATCAGGTGGCCAGAGATTCTAATGTGGACAAAATTCATAATTGCTATTAAGGTAGTTATAAGTTCCCAGAATCCAATTCCATATTTCACAACTTAATATCCAAATGTCAATGATTTGATATGCTTCATGAAGTGACACCTATTAAATGAAATGTAATACAATGTATAAGTATTTGTGCACCTATTAACCCTTTATCCTAATTAATTTGTTTAAAAAAATACAGCACATTGCATACACACATAAATAACATGAATGCTTAAAAGCATACCTCACAAATATATATACATAAGCCACACACACCATATCAACGACATTCCCCAAAATAAGAAGCCACATTACACACCATATGAGATTCACATCCTGACCACATACACTCAACATACCCACCAGTAACACAAGCACATAATGATTCACATAACCTAAGAAGATCCCATAAGCAGCTAATTTAGGCAACATTGACGCCCATATATTTCTACATTCTGATTCACATCATGAACACATGCATCCAGTATAACCACCAGTGACAAAAACAACTAATAATTTACACAAACTGAAAAATCCCACAGACGCCTAATTTAAGCAATATTATCACCCATATAACCCTAATTATGAACTCATGCTGATCAATAATTTGAAAATTAAGGAGAAAGAAAAAGAGAAACTGCACATAACTACACAGTAACACATTATCAAACATAAATCCCAATGGGACATCAAGAAGTAACAATCAGTATTAATATTTTAAAATCCTAAACTATATTGCAGAGAATATTTGGAATAATTCAAAAACATCTTTCAAATGTAATGTTACTATTTTGCCAAAGGGACCTACTAGAATCTGTGTCAGTAACATGGAACTCGCATGTCAGCCAGTCAAGAGTGCAAGCAATAGAGTATCTCTCTTATGTACTATGTTGCCACACTCATTGTGAACAGATGCGAGTGTCAAATGGTTAAGGCAAGTGCCAAATCAG
Source organism: Pleurodeles waltl (assembly GCF_031143425.1). Taxonomy (NCBI): domain Eukaryota; kingdom Metazoa; phylum Chordata; class Amphibia; order Caudata; family Salamandridae; genus Pleurodeles; species Pleurodeles waltl. Next base: position 117,667,324 of record NC_090447.1, on the reverse strand, counting down.
GCTTTTACATGGTCACCATCTTGTAATTTGGAAGCATATTACCAATAATATCTTGTGGTCTCCTATGAAAGTATCCACAATTCCAATCAATCATGGTATACCCATCTTGCATTTTATATATAATTCTAAACCCTCACACATTCCATTTCTGAGCCCCAAAAATAAACTTAATTGAGTTTGACACTAACACTAAATCCAGCCGTTTGCTTGGCCGCTGTTAGAAATGGGGTTTCTGGTTGTAAGAGAATTCTATCTGTACAAGCGGGGATCACCACTCTTGTCAGGGTAAGTCAAAGACACACTTTAAATTAACCTGTGCTAACCCTCTGGTAGCTTGGCACAGAGCAGGCAGGCATAACTTAAGAGGCAATGTGTATAGTATTTGTGCAACACACACAGCAACACAATGCAAGCACCACAAAAAGGCTCCATGCAGGTTTAGTAAAATAGAGAATATGTATCTGAGTACAACAAGATCAAAATGATAAAGATCTAAGTAGAAATTGAGATATGAATTTTTAAAATTAAACAAAAAAAAGTGCTTAGAAGTCACTAGTGGTCAAAAGGTTGCTTGCGGTCGTAACGGACCAGTGTAAATCCAAAGTTCAGCACCGCAATGGGGAGTAGGCTGGCTACAGAACCCACATAGGGTCCACAGAAAATGGAGCATAGCTTTGACACCATGGGCACAACGTATCAATATTTTCCATGCAGTCGGGTCACTGCATCGTCGTGAGCCTCCATTGGAATACAGGCAATGCGTTGTCATCGATCCGCGCAGAGCATCGTCATCAGGCCACGCAGGCTATGACTCCTCTGTTGTTGAACAACCTCTGCAACATCGATGGGTGATGCATCGTTTCTGACTGGCACAGTGGTGACGATGCGCCCTTTTTCACAGAAAACACCTGCAGAACCCACTTCTGAGGCCCTGGACTGGAGGGGCACTTCTGGCAAGGGTAGGACTCACAGATATGAGAGTCCAACAACACCAGGAGAGTTGCAAGACGTCTTCTGTGTCCCTGAGACTTCAATAAACAGCCAGCAAGCCCTTGGAGTCACTCTGGGAACAAGTAAGATAGGTCAAGTTCTTATCCTCAGCAGGGCAGAGATCAGCAGGCAGCAGGGCTACTCATTCAGGCAGAGAAGCAGGTCCTCAGAACACTCAGTCCAGGCAAAGTGGCAATCCTTACAGCACAACAGTATTTACTCCAGCATAGTTCTTCCCAAGCCCAGTAGTGTACTGATTTGGTAGGGTCAGAGATCTAGTAGTTATACAAAATGTGCCTTTGAAGTGAGGGTGACTTCAAAGCAGCTCCTTAAAATGCACAGGTCCCCTTTCATCCCAGGCCTGGCTCCAGACTATCCATAGGGGCATTCACCCGTTTGTGTGGGGACAGGGATTTCCCTGTTCATGTGTGTCTGCTCCCCTCCACCCTTTCTGTTCAAGAAGGGCCATCAAGAGGGAAAGTGTAGCTGTCACCTACCCCAGATGTGTATAGGAGACAGGCTGAAAGGAATACAGAGCAGTAAGCGCAGAGAAATGTCCACTTTCTAAAAGTGGCATTTCTAAAATAGTAATGCTTTACCAGTTAATAGGATTTATTGTTACGATTCCAAAGGTATGAAACATGACAAAGCTATTCCTTCCTGATCAGGAATTACAGCGTAAGTTAAACGTATAGTAAGGAATTCCTAACGCTGGCCTATGAGAGGAGTAGGCCTCATAGTAGTGAAAAACAGCTTTGGGTAAAACTTAAAAGTACATGTCCTGCCTTTTACTTACACAGCACCCTGCCCTATGGGCTACCTGGGGCCTACCTTAGGTGTGACTTTTATGTAATAAAAAGGGAGTTTAAGGCTTGTCAAGGGGTTTTGAGTGCCAAGTCGAAGTGTCAGTGAAACTGCACACACAGACTCTGCAATAACAGGCCTGAGGCAAGTTATACGTTTTAAGGGCTCCTAAAGTGGGTGGCACAATCAGGGCTGCGGGCCCACTAGTAGCATTTAATTTAGAGGCCCTGGGTATATGGCTCACCACTTTAAAAGATACTTACAAGTAAATTAAATTAAATATGTCAATTGTCTGTAAACCAATGTTACCATGTTTAAGGGAGAAGCACATGCAATTTATCATTGGTTAGCAGTGGTCAGTGCTCAGAGTCCTAAGCCAACAAAAAGATACAGCAAAAACGTGAGGCAAACAGGCACAAAGATTGGGAAAAGACCACTATAAGCTGTCAGGTCTAACAGCCACCATCTTACAATAGGAAAACATCTACAAATCCAGCCATTACGTGGCAGCCATCCTGAAATAGGGGAGCACACTATCAATAATGTCACATGTCTCATATGGAAGAAACAAGAATACACTGTCCCAATGCAGGAACACGGCCGCGGGTAGGTCCTGGGTTGAGGAGCTACGACTTTGAATATCATTACTCTCCTCTGGGCTCGTGTTTTACTATGACACACGATCCTCTCGTTGGGACGGATGACCCTTACATTAGACTAGCTTGAAGTGCAGCCTTATTGTAAGTGACTGGAGTTTAATATGACTGACAGTTTGGACAATTTGTACCTTATAATGATATTTTGTTAGGAGAAATATTGGGATAGATTTGTTGGTCCTGATGAAGTGTTGTTGGATCCCTTGGGACCTTTAGGACACGAAACATGTCAACCCTTTGCCTTAGGGTTTAGGTTAATTCCCCAACCCGTATTTCTAGGTATAGCGCGAGAGTGGTTTGAGCATCATATCATCCCTCACTCTCCCCCTTGTTTTTATCTTGGCCATCACCCTCTTTTGTCCATAAAAATGTGATGTTCTGCCAGGGTTTTGAGCCAATTTTAACCTTTTGTTTTCCATTTCTTCTCTCTCCTCGCTTACGTGGTGCCTGGAATAGGGGCACTAATCACTTGACATCTTTTTTCGGCACAGTGCTACTGAGAAAAAGATCTCTGGCAAAGAGCCCCCATTCAGGGGTGCCCGTCAGACATTGCCGCGCCGGTCTGACGAGGAGCTTGTCCGATGATGAAGCATGACATCCGATGGGATGTGGGAGGGCACTAGCTTCTAACCTAAGGGTTGCCCTGTGTTCTACTTCCACTTTCCTCTATTAGGAACAGTCTATTCTTGTTTTTTGCTAGTAAGTTTGGGAGAATATACACTGGACCTGTAACCTCCCTGTCCCTCATTTGTTTGTTTAACTCATATGGAAGAATCCACAATTCCAATTAATCAAGTTATGTCCACCTTTCATATTATAAATAATTTCAAACCCTCGCACATTCCATTCCGAATCACACAAAAATCAGCGTTAACACTGAATCCAACCATTTATGTGACTGCCATCTTATTATAAGAAAAGACCTACAAGTGTTCATATAGTTACAAGGTCTCATATAATAGAGTCCAAAATTCCAATAAATCATTGTATGCCTGTTTTGCATTGTATAGACAATTCCAAAACCTCTGCAAATGCCATTTCCGAGTCATGATAATAAAATAATACAAAGTTCAGCCCTAACACCAAATCCACGCATTTACATGGCCGTTATCTTATGATAGAGAAACATCCATAAGTGCCTCCTAATCCACCCAGCGCCAAACCTGACCATTGCATGGCCCCCATTTTGTAGTAATGAAGTATTTACCAGTATAGTCACACAGTCTCATATAGTGCTGTCCACAGTACCCATACACCATATTGTGACCATCATACAATGTATAATCAATTCCAGACCCTCACATACTGCATTTCTGAGTAAAATTAAGTTATTTGTATATATCACTGACATTAAATCTGGCCGTTTAGATGGCCACCTTTTATACTAAGAGAAACACATTTCCAAAATGTAGTAATTTGAATGTAAGGAAAATTATAGCTGCAAGTTCATAATCAGACAAGACCCCCAGAATTACATGACCCATGTATACCACTAGATAGATCGATCTCGATAGATCTAGCCCTTTGTCTGGTCACCATCAATTACTAGGGAAACACTTTTCCAAACTGATAGTGACTCCAATGTAACACAAACTATAGCCACCACTACAAGTAAGCCAGTGAATGCTTCTCAGATAATTCATTCATATTCTACACATTCCCAAACTGATAGTAACTCCAGTGTGGCCTGTAGCCTCAATCACATTACCAAGCAAGGTACTATAAGTCCCACCTGTGATACCTTCATATTCTAGCACCATGTCATTGTCATGTGTCACAATATCACACTTGTATCCTCTAACCGGATAATACGGAATTAACATATTTGAAAAATCTGACAAATTCTCCTATTCACGATCACATAAAATGATGGAATTTACTATCCATATTATGGCCTTGTTCAATGGACCTCAGACGGCAGATCCATTTCCTGAATCCCAAGTTTCAACATCCAAAGTACCATTTTGGCTTTAGTAACTTTAGAAGTGCAGTGTGTAAATAACTATGGGTTTACTCCTTGTTACGTAGGTGCGTTCTCCTTTATAAACGTTCCCTAAAGTCATTCTTGCTCCTTTCTAAGCCCCTTCCATTTAGTAGTAAGTATGCCCCTTTTTTCCAGCCATTCCCCTGTCAATCCCACATCTACTACTAAGTAGCAAACTTACATGTTTGAGGAACTCTCCATAAAAAATATAGATTTACACTTGTAGGTTTGTAAATAGCATTTTGTAGTTCCTATAGGGATACTACTACTAAAGTACTACAAAATGCTGTTTGTGAATAGGTCTAAATGTCTGCTCAATCGAAAAAATATTTGTATCTATATCATGCATGAGGAATTTTACATAAGTGCAGGCCTCAAGTACTTAGCCGTCATCAGAATCTTGGACACTGGTCCAAAGAGGTGAGCAAGTTAGAAACAAATAAATTGGCCTACATGCCCGTTCCCTGTACTTAGGGTTCCAGCATTCAGCTGACTAAAAATGATATTCCCCTTCCAGGTGTAAAATGGTAGGACCAGAAGGAGAGAGGGTAGCCCAACTGGTGCTACAGCTTGATAAGCGAGATGCGGTTTCTATTTGGAGGATATATTCTCTGCCTTCTAATTGTTTGCCTGGGAAAGGGAGGTAAATCAGCAGACATTATCTCAGAAGGTTGATGCCTGACATCATAATAGGCATTAGGGATTGGTAACTGACAGTATCAGATAGTGTTGAATCCTGGAGATCCTTAGGACTATCTGTAAAGAGGCCCTAACTAAGGGAGATTTTAACAGTTTATGGGCCATGGTGTTTATTCTTAAGTTTAACTTCTTGCTGGAAGTACATTCCGGGACCTGGAGTGTGGTCACCCGGATGATGTAGCAACTTAGCCTAAAAATAGGGGAAGTGCCAAGTAGTAACTACTATGAGATTCCCCAGTTTTCTTAAAGATGCTAGCTGCAGTATTTCTGCCTTAGAGGTTTCCATTCTTTCTATACACTATTTTCTTTGGAAGGTAATCTTTCCTAACAGTCATGGCAAAGAATGCTGGGCAAGAGTATGGAGACCAGTGGCAGGATTGCAAAAGGGCAGAAGTACATCATGGATAATAAGATGTATATTATCCATTATTATGTATGTTTTCCATTATACATATAGAGTGCTGAAAATATTAAACAGCACAACTATTGACTAGTTAGTTGAAACTTTGGGCCATATGTACGAACACCTTTTCCCATAGACACAGAATGGGCAAAACTGTTTGGTACATCTGGCACTATGTGACTAACAAGATATATACAAATGGAGCATTGAAAACACCATACAGGAAGCTGGACTAAATATTTAAAACTTCATGGATAGCAAGATGAAAACATACAGAGAATTGAACTTGCTAAGCACAAAAGCTATACAACACGCATCTCACAAAGATGAAAAACACTATGGCCCTAATTAAGACTTTGGTGAATGGAAAAGGCCGTCTGCTGCAGTCCAGCGGTAAAGGGTACTACCAGTGCGGTCCCCTTTCCGCAGCCCCTATTATGAGTTTCCCGCTGGACCAGCGGGAAACAGCCCACAACATTGACGCCAGCTCATAATAGATCCGGCTTCAAAGTTGCTGTGCGTAGGGTGCACCAGCAACGATCGAGCTTTTCTTTGCAGACAGGGAAAAGCACAACGGGGCTGGCCATAGTGGCCCCCGCCACATTGGCAGCAGTCTGAACTGCCACCGCGGCTCCAGGGTTGTAATGAGGCCCAATGTATGGGATGCATAGCTAGTAGATATTAAATGTATTTAGCTAAGACATTGTTAAAGTATTTTTACTCATTAGAAAATATTATGTAATTTAGATGTGGTTAGTTAGTCTGAGTAGGTCTCAGCCAGCTTGTATTGAGATCTATTCATATTTGCAGAAAGACGTGCACTTTCATTTTATCAGAACTACCCATTCCACGTGCATGTCTCTGTGTGCTTTTACATTTCAGAAAACCAGTGAAATAGAAGCCTAATTTATCGTCTCTGTATTAATAAATTGTATTAATGTGTGTGTCTTGAGGAAGCTATGCTCAGGATATTCCTGTGTTTGTAGCTTTCAAGGTCCTTTGTTGTCTTCCATAGGGGTCATTCATTATCTGAACTATTGTATTTCTCTATTACATAAATGGAAACGTATTTCCTTGATTTTCTATGCAAGCCACTTTCATTATTGTGCAGAAAAGGCAGCTGTTTCTAGGTGTAGCTTATTAAGTATATGTTATGTTATGTAGTTGACTGTTCATTGGCGTACTAGACTGATACATTGCTAGCTTCACCTTATTACACCATATCTCACCTCTGACAGTGTGTGTTTTTTCTGTCTAAAGCTTTTTAAAAGATAGCATTTTTGGGATATGTGCAAGACTTTCTTGAGCTTTTTTGAACTTTTAAACTAAGCAGACTCTGCACTAGTCTCTTTATTTACTTTATATTTGGTTGTGACTATTGGCTTGCTTCAGAGAGGAACTTATGTTACTCCTCTCACAGAATATGACTTTGACTATTTGAATTGAGCTAATTGATGAACTACATTTTGCTTCTGTACTGATCTTACTTTTGAAAACCCCTATAAGGTTTGACATGGAATCCTGTCTTGTGAAAGTTATTTGATCAGGCTTTGAACTAAGTCTTATGAAGACTCGGATAGTCCTGATCCTACATCTCAACACTCTTTAGTATTTATTTAGAGACTCAACAGTATCTATACACACTTGAAGGTATTATCTGGAACTGCAATAGGGACTTGCCTGTAACGAGGGCTTGGGCTTTATAGTCAGATTTCTTATTGTGATATCACCTAAGTTGCTTGTGATGCTTCATACTGCCCAGAGGCAATTAAAACAGGTGCTACTATATAATGTTGCCTCCATGACCTTGCCATAAAAGGTCTGTATGATAAAGTTATTTGTGGGTACTTATATGAACTCATCTAAAAACATCTTCAACGCAATTAGAGATTTTAGGATCATAGGACAAATATTGAGAAAATATAGAATTACCAAAATTACAACCCACAGAGGCCAATTATCAAGTCTATTACCTTAATGACAATTTATCTCTGTAAAGAGACCGGATAGATATTTTCATATTTAAAACATGGGAAACATATATACCAAAGCAAACTTGTAACCCCTAAGCGTTAAGTGAATACTGTACTCCCTTTTTGTTAGAGCTTTCTGATGTCAAACCAAAGTAAATTTTCTTGCATTTATCAACCTAAGAGACAGATTAATTCAATGTCTGTATGGTTGCTAATTACTAAACTATGAAAATATTATAGTTATCATATAGCCATAATCAATCATATTGATGTTAATTAAATATTATCAACCAAATGAACAATCATCAATTAATCGAGGTACCAAACTACATACCCAGAAGTGCCTTAGCATGCACTGAGACCAAGAGGAAGTCATGTCAGTGAAATACACATGGTAGGACTTAAGGCCTGGCATACATCAGCCTCATATTTGCCACTTTAACAGTCAGTGAGTGAAAATGGTAAAACATCAATATGATGAAGGACACTCCATAACGTATTAATACCTCTGGAAATGTGATTACAGTGAACTGCATAAACTAGAGCTTGTAATATTCTATTCTAAAAATTCCTGGAGTCCACTGTCTGTGTTCAAACCTCATCCTACCATACATAATTTAGATATACAGAAGATTCCTTTTTCCTCAGTTTCATTTCTCTGTATCCTCCCTGTCTCTTAACCCCTTCGCTGCCAGGCCTTTTCCCCCTCCTGTGCCAGGCCTTTTTTTGCCTATTTGGGGCAGTTCGCGCTTAGGCCCTCATAACGTTTTGTCCACATAATCTAACCAAGCCAAATTTGCGTCCTTTTTTTCCAACATCCTAGGGATTCTAGAAGTACCCAGACTTTGTGGGGTCCCCTGAAGGAGGCCAAGAAATTAGCCAAAATACAGTGAAAATTTAGTTTTTTTAAAAAAAATGGGAAAAAGTGGCTGCAGAAGAAGGCTTGTGGTTTTTCCCCTGAAAATGGCATCAACAAAGGGTTTGTGGTGCTAAACTCAGCAGCTTCCCAGCTTTCAGGAACAGGCAGACTTGAATCAGAAAACCCAATTTCTCAACACAATTTTGGCATTTTACTGGGACATACCCCATTTTTGCAATTTTTTGTCCTTTCAGCCTCCTTCCAGTCAGTGACAGAAATGAGCATGAAACCAATGCTGGATCCCAGAAACCTAAACATTTCTGAAAAGTAGACACAATTCTGAATTCAGCAAGGGGTCATTTGTGTAGATCCTACAAGGGTTTCCTACAGAAAATAACAACTGAAAAAGAAAAATATTGAAATTGAGGTGAAAAAAACATCAATTTTTCTCTACGTTTTACTCTGTAACTTTTTCCTGCAATGTCAGATTATCGAAAGCAATATACCGTTACGTCTGCTGGACTCATCTGGTTGCGGGGATATATAGGGCATGTAGGTTCATCAAGAACCCTAGGTACCCAGAGCCAATAAATGAGCTGCACCCTGCAGTGCGTTTTGATTCTATACCGGGTATACAGCAATTCATTTGCTGAAATATAAAGAGTAAAAAATAGCTATCAAGAAAACCTTTGTATTTCCAAAAAGGGCACAAGATAAGGTGTTGAGGAGCAGTGGTTATTTGCACATCTCTGAATTCCGGGGTGACCATACTAGCATGTGAATTACAGGGCATTTCTCAAATAGATGTCTTTTTGACACACTCTCCTATATTTGGAAGGAACAAATGTAGAGAAAGACAAGGGGCAATAACACTTGTTTTGCTAATCTATGTTCCCCCAAGTCTCCCGATAAAAATGATACCTCACTTGTGTGGGTAGGCCTAGCGCCTGCGACAGGAAATGCCCCAAAGCACAACGTGGACACATCCCATTTTTTGACAGAAAACAGAGCTGTATTTTACAAAGTGCCTACCTGTAGATTTTGGCCTCTAGCTCAGCCGGCACCTAGGGAAACCTACCAAACCTGTGCATTTCTGAAAACTAGAGACCTAGGGGAATCCAAGATGGGGTGCCTTGTGGGGCTCTGACCAGGTTCTGTTACCCAGAATCCTTTGCAAACCTCAAAATTTGGCTAAAAAAACACATTTTCCTCACATTTCGGTGGCAGAAAGTTCTGGAATCTGAGAGGAGGCACAAATTTCCTTCCACCCAGCGTTCCCCTAAGTCTCCCGATAAAAATTATACCTCACTTGTGTGGGTAGGCCTAGCGCCCGTGACAGGAAATGCCCCAAAGCACAACGTGGACACATCCCATTTTTTTACAGAAAACAGAGCTGTATTTTGCAAAATGCCTACCTGTAGATTTTGGCCTCTAGCTTAGCCGGCACCTAGGGAAACCTACCAAACCTGTGCATTTCTGAAAACTAGAGACCTAGGGGAATCCAAGATGGGGTGACTTGTGGGGCTCTGACCAGGTTCTGTTACCTAGAATCCTTTGCAAACCTCAAAATTTGGCTAAAAAAACACATGTTCCTCACATTTCTGTGGCAGAAAGTTCTGGAATCTGGGAGGAGCCACAAATTTCCTTCCACCCAGCGTTCGCCTAAGTCTCTCGATAAAAATGGTACCTCACTTGTGTGGGTAGGCCTAGCGCCCACGAAAGGAAATGGCCCAAAACGCAACGTGGACACATCACATTTTTTGAAAGAAAACAGAGGTGTTTTTTGCAAAGTGCCTACCTGTAGATTTTGGCCTCTAGCTCAGCCGGCACCTAGGGAAACCTACCAAACCTGTGCATTTCTGAAAACTAGAGACCTAGGGGAATCCAAGATGGGGTGACTTGTGGGGCTCTGACCAGGTTCTGTTACCCAGAATCCTTTGCAAACCTCAAAATTTGGCTACAAAAACACATGTTCCTCACATTTCTATGGCAGAAAGTTCTGGAATCTGAGAGGAGGCACAAATTTCCTTCCACCCAGCGTTCCCCCAAGTCTCCCGATAAAAATGATACCTCACTTGTGTGGGTAGGCCTAGGGCCCGCGACAGGAAATGCCCCAAAACGCAACATGCACACATCACATTTTTTTAAAGAAAACAGAGGTGTTTTTTGCAAAGTGCCTACCTGTGGATTTTGGCCTCTAGCTCAGCCGGCACCTAGGGAAACCTACCAAACCTGTGCATTTTTTAAAACTAGAGACCTAGGGGAATCCAAGATGGGGTGACTTGTGGGGCTCTGACCAGGTTCTGTTACCCAGAATCCTTTGCAAACCTCAAAATTTGGCTAAAAAAACACATGTTCCTCACATTTCTGTGGCAGAAAGTTCTGGAATCTGAGAGGAGGCACAAATTTCCTTCCACCCAGCGTTCCCCCAAGTCTCCCGATAAAAATGATACCTCACTTGTGTGGGTAGGCCTAGTGCCCACAAAAGGAAATGGCCCAAAACACAACGTGGACACATCACATTTTTTCATAGAAAACAGTGCCTACCTGTGGATTTTGGCCTGTAGCTCAGCCGGCACCTGGGGAAACCTAGCAAACCAGCGCATTTTTGAAAACTAGAAACCCAGGGGAATCCAAGATGGGGTGACTTGTGGGGCTCTGACCAGGTTTTGTTACCCAGAATCCTTTGCATACCTCAAAATTTGGCTAAAAAAACACATTTTCCTCACATTTTGGTGACAGAAAGTTCTGGAATCTGAGAGGAGCCACAAATTTCCTTCCACCCAGTGTTCCCCTAAGTCTCTCGATAAAAATGGTACCTCACTTCTGTGGGTAGGCCTAGTGCCCACGAAAGGAAATGGCCCAAAACACAACGTGGACACAACATATTTTTTCACAGAAAACAGAGGTGTTTTTTGCAAAGTGCCTACCTGTGGATTTTGGCCTCTAGCTCAGCCGGCCCCAGGGGGGGCAGAAATGCCCTAAAATAAATTTGACTCCCCCACCCCCCCAACCCCCCCTGCCCGGGAGCGACCCTTGCCTACGGGGTCGCTCCCCCTGCGTGATATTGGCGCCAAAAAACAAATCCCCGGTGCCTAGTGGTTTCTGCCCCCTTGGGGGCAGATTGACCTAAAATCGGCCAATCTGCCCCCAAGGGGGGCAGAAATGGTCTAAATACAATTTGCCACCCAGGGCAGCGACCCTTGCCTGATAGGTCGCTCCCCATCTCTAAAAAAAGGAAAAAAAAATTACCCTGGCGCCTAGAGGTTTCTGCCCCCCCCGGGGGCAGAAATGGCCTAAAATAAATTTGCCCCCCAACCCCCACGCCCCCCGGGAGCGACCCTTGCCTACGGGGTCGCTCCCCCTGCGTGACATTGGCGCCAAAAAACAAATCCCCGGTGCCTAGTGGTTTCTGCCCCCTTGGGGGCAGATTGACCTAAAATCTCCCAATCTGCCCCCAAGGGGGGCAGAAATGGTCTAAATACAATTTGCCCCCCAGGGCAGCGACCTTTGCCTGATGGGTCGCTCCCCATCTCTAAAAAAACAAACAAAAACAAAAAACAAAAACAAAAAAATTGCCCCGGCGCCTAGAGGTTTCTGCCCCCCCGGGGGCAGAAATGGCCTAAAATAAATTTGCCCCCCAACCCCCACCCCCCCCGGGAGCGACCCTTGCCTACGGGGTCGCTCTCCCTGCGTGACATTGGTGCCAAAAAACAAATTCCCAGTGCCTAGTGGTTTCTGCCCCCTTGGGGGCAGATTGACCTAAAATCGGCAATCTGCCCCCAAGGGGTGCAGAAATGGTCTAAATACAATTTGCCCCCCAGGGGAGCGACCCTTGCCTAATGGGTCGCTCCCTACCTCTAAAAAAACAAACAAACAAAAAAAAAACACACAAAAAAATTGCCCTGCCGCCTAGAGGTTTCTGCCCCCCCTGGGGGCAGATCGGCCTAATAATAGGCCGATCTGCCCCCAGGGGGGTCAGAAATGGCCTAAAATAATTTCCCCCGCCAGGGAGCGACCCTTGCCTAAGTGGTCGCTCCCCTTGCGTGAAATTCACGCAAAGAAAAAACTCCCTGGTGTCTAGTGGTTTCTGCCCCCCTTGGGGGCAGATTGGCCTCATCAAAATAGGCCAATCTGCCCCCAAGGGGGGCAGAAATGGCCTAAATATAATTTCCCCCCTAGGGGAGCGACCCTTGCCTAAGGGGTCGCTCCCCACCTAAAAAGAAAAAAAAACATAACAAAAAAATAAAAAATAAAAAAGATCCCTGGTGCCTAGAGGTTTCTGACCCCCCTGGGGGCAGAAAAGGCCTTCCCGAAAAATGCCCCCCCCTGGGAGCGACCCTTGCCCAAGGGGTCACTCCCTTATGTCAATTTCTGGAGAGAAAAAAAATCCCTGGTGTCTAGTGGGATTTCAAAAGCCGGATTGCAAGAAATCCGGCTTTTGAAACCCTGGGAGAGACTTCAAAGGGAAGGAAATACATTTCCTTCCCTTTGAAGCCCCTCCGGGCCTCCCCCAGTGATTGAAAGAGAAATGCTGAGCAGAGCAGAGCTTCCAGCGCGACGGGGGAGGCCCCTGTGACAAATCAGCGCGCGCTGACGTCACAGGGGGGGTGGGGGTGGTCGGGGGTGGAAGGGGAAGGTCTTCCCGTTCCATCCCAGCCTTGGGGGGGAGGGGGGAGCACAGGGGGGGCGCGCTAGCGCTCCCCCAAGTTCCTGTGTGCCTTGAACGAGGTGACCTCTTCCAAGGCTCACAGGAACTGTAGCCTTGGACGAGGTCACCTCGTCCAAGGCACAGAACGGGTTAATTTAGACTTGCATGACACCCAGTAGTCAAATATATGTTGTGTAAATTACGTTCCTATAGCAAGAGTTCTTTTAGACACCCTATAAATTAATATGTCAATCATCTTGCAAATGCACAGTTTCATATCCACGTAGTAGTTTCAATTGCAATTTGCAAAAGTCCAGAATTTAATATTTCTTTGTTTCAAGTAAATCTGAGAAGGTATATGACTTTATTATATATATATATATATATATATATATATATATATATATATATATATATATATAAGAAGGAATGTCCTGATCAGTGTGTTACGGCGCACTTGATTCTCCGGTGGTGCTGGTTTGAGGCAGGACGACCATTTAAAAAAAAAAACAAGATTCTCTTTCTGTTTTTACAAGAGAAAACCGCACTCTGTCGTTGTGCCAATAATTCTTAAACTTTTATTCCATTAGTGAGATCATGAACAAAAACAAACAGGAATCCCCTGACGCGTTTCGGTCTCACCGGACCTTGTTCACAGGTGTTTCCTGTGTACCAATTTAGCGCTTTAAATAAACTGCCCAAAAGTAACAGAAAAAATACTAAGGTTACACCAAATTATCAAAAATTACTCCTTAACATCACAAAATATATACACTTTAAACTAAATCCTTTTTTATATATACACATTTACCAAATTGCAACAATGTTTTCACTGCAATCCAAGATGTATTTCCACTAAGTTCCACATTGCAATGTCTTCTGGTAGATGTGGTTTATAACATCTCGTTAAATCAAATGAGTTTTAAATATATTTTGTAAAATCTTATTTCAGCGACTAAAAAAGATTTAGAAACAATTTTTTTGGGGTACACCTGTGAACAAGGTCCGGTGAGACCGAAACGCGTCAGGGGATTCCTGTTTGTTTTTGTTCATGATCTCACTAATGGAATAAAAGTTTAAGAATTATTGGCACAACGACAGAGTGCGGTTTTCTCTTGTAAAAACAGAAAGAGAATCTTGTTTAAAAAAAAATATATATATATATATATATATATATATATCAGGATCAAAGGGCACTGTTGAGCAACCCTTCAAGTAGATAATAAAGTCATGTGTCTTTTTGCTTCTCTGACTTCAAAGGAAGGTTTTCTAGCAAAAAAATATTTGAAACTATCCTCTGCCTTTATGCAAATGCCAATGCTTATTTAAAATTCAGTAATTTGCTGTGTTTTCTGTAATAAGTCAATAAATCAAAATTAAATATCCTGTTTTTTTAGGTTTGGTATTAATTTAAAATCAATTATGTCTGTCCGTGGGATAGGTCAAGCTATTGTCTTCCAGAAAGTCCTTAATTCTACTACATATTGTTAAAAGCAGTGCTTTGATTTGAATTTTAAAATGACTGGAGGAAGCAGGCAAGATTGTTGTTTGAAGTTTATTTTTCTGTATAGTGTATTCTGCAATACATTATCCAGTTTATATCATTCACAGTACAAATGTATCAGAGAGATCTTACTGCATTAGAGAGTCAATTGAATGTTATTGATAGTGTGGTAATTTGATATGCATTTAATTCATCGGAACTATGATTCCAAAACATTGCATATTACTGGAAATAATAACACAGAGCTTACTTAGTTTTCATTTTCTTGGTTTTCTTTATAGGTAATTGAGAAATGTCAAACTTGGCTGTTTGAATTGCTGTTGTCCGAGTTCTCAGAGGAGAGAGAAAAAGTGCCTTTATTTCCCAAGTGACTTTTTTAACAACAGTTACATATGAGTCTACAAAATTAATACATTTACTTTACATAATGCATCGGTCAAGGTACTTGAATTTAGTAAATTTGATAATATATGAGAAGCTGTCTTCTAATATTAGGAATTTAAATTGTAGGTTTATAAAGATAAAGAGAACAGATGATGGACGGAATGATGAACAATGCAACAATTCACCCTCAGTCACAAAGATCTGGCTTTAATCCATCATTCTTTTGTCCACCACCCCAGTTTGGCCCCAGTCATATGCAGATCAGTCCGGACCCTGCTCACCATGGGAACAGTCCTGCCAGAACTGCCAGGCCAGGTCATCCCTGGACCGGAAACAAGCATCACAGGACCTGTTTCTGGGTATCACCCCTCATCAGCCAAGCTAGCTTGCAATGGTGGCTGCCAATGAAAGTGGGTAGAGGGGATAACAACAAAAAACTAATTTAAAAAAACGCTTACTTTGTCCTTTGGTTCGTCTCCTCCGTTCTTGTTGGGAAGCACACAGGCTCCCAGACTCCCATCAGCCAATCACGAAGCTGCGGTCACCAGCATGACCGCAGAAACATGATTGGTGTGAATGGCCTGCATCGGCGCTCACAAAGGGAGTGAAGGCCTGTGCACTTTCTCCTGTGCAATGCAGCCGGGAGGAGAAATTAAAGTGTGCATGTGTGTTTGGTCGGCCCAACACGGCCAGCCAAACACACAGGTGCACTTACTGCGCACAAAACATTCCTCCTTCAGCCCTCTCCATCCCAGCCCTGCCCTAACTTGGCTCAGTGAGAAAACAAATGATAATAATGCTCCATTATTATCATTTTATTTTTCTTTCTGCTGCAAGCAGTGGGGCAACGCTCCTCTGACTTAGCGGAGGAGCCACTGCTGCGAGCTTGAATCCAGTGGCATAGTAAGCAAGGGACCCATGTCTGGGCATACCCTTCCCACTTAGGATGACAAAGACAAAAGAACAGAGGATGGACAGAATGCTGAACAATGCAACAATTCACCCCCAGTTACAAAGACCTAGGTTTAATCCATCTGTTTTTCGTCCACCAAGCCACTCCAGTTTGGACCCAGCAATATGCTATCAGCAAGGAAATCAGTCTTCACCCTGCTCCCCATGGGAACAGTCCAGCCTGAACTGCCAGGCCAGGTCCTCCCTGGAACAGAAACAAGGATCCTGCGACCGGTTTCGGGGTATCACCCTTCATCAGCCAGGCTAGCTTGAATCCAGTGGCACAGCAAGATATACTTACTCATTTGTAGACAAAACAAGAATTTGGATGTTCCCAAAGGAGGTGTTAAAATAGAACACATCATTGATGATAAATATTAATGATTTGCATCAATCTTTTACACATCTTGGTTTTTTGATCATTCATGAAGTTGAGTGTTAGTTTGTGTGTATTTTCTTTTTTTGCATTAACAGAATACTGAGTTTGTCTTTTCTGATGATTCTTTCTTTTCTATTTTAATTGTATCAATGCAGCAGTAGCATTTTTTAATATGAGTTGCGGATAATATCTTGTCGAAGAGAAATAAGCCCAAGAAATTAGCTTGTGGAAGATATGTTTTCTGGTAGTGATATGGTTTTGACGTTTTCACCTTATAACTTCATGAAATTAAATGCAACAATTAAACATGATTATAATGAGCAATTGCCTTGTGCAGTTCCTTTGCTAAGTATTTTTCTGTGATATCGGTGTTTGATTCAAGTAATATACTTTAAGTTTATATACATGTGTCATCCTGGCAAAAGCTCACCACTCATTGCTTCTCAACCTAAAAAGAACCTCATGTATGACTAGTGCTGGTCCAAGGATGTCTGGGAATACAGGTCCAATCTTCAGTAAAATCCGTTCTAAGAACCAGAAATATCTAGAGTTCTCTCAAATACTCACAGACTCACAGAGCATGGCACAGGATTGACTTTGTATTCACCTTACCTTCTGCGCCTCAGATATTGCCATGACAACTTTAGATTTTACCACCAAAGACTAAAAAATGAGGAGAAGTTAAAGCATTTCTCCTCGTTGTGCCATGCTAATGCCACACCTGGGTTGGCGTTAGACTTTGGCCCTGCCTCTGGTTTACAAAAACTTGTAAATCCAGGGCAGCGTCAAAATGCAATGGGTGTTGATGTGGCACGCCCACAGCAACACCCATTGCACTCCACTTCCACGCAAAGTGCTGCATGTGAAGGGGCTGTATTTACAAGGTGGTGTGAAGCCACAAAAAGTGGCTTCACACCTCCTTGTAAATACTGCACAGTGCATAGTCCCACTGGAGTGTGTCTAAAAGTGAAGCTCTGGTGGCGATAGGGTCTGTTGGACATCTGAAAAAGTTGAGCACAATAAAATGTACAACTAATCAACTGTGTCATGCAGTCCTTCGCAATAAAAAGCAATGGACAAGTACGAACCCACAATCTCCTTTCACAATAAAGAATCATTTGCATTGCACTTCAAGATTCACCATTATCATCACTGAGCTGTAATAGCTTCATGAGGCTTCTCGCATAGGTTTCATCCCTTTAACACGCTCAATTGCAAACAGATGATATTCAACTCCACATTCAAGTAACTAATGACTTGAGAAAAGCATATTTATTAGTGTATGGAGGAGAAATTCACTAACTTCAAAGATCTGAAGATTAAAATTATCTTAATATGTGAGACAGGGAGATGAGAGGTAGCCCATCTGGCCAGGTGTCATTTAATTAGCCCGAGGACTGGCACAATCACTGATTAAAAGGCATGATATATTTACAATGACTTGAGACTCAAGAAATAAGATGTGTGGTATTACATTTTATAGGCACAGTTTTAGTAGTGAGGTAAAGGTATGAATTAGTGCCATGATTAACATTTGCACACTTTATTTAATTGGCTATCCCTTGTCTTGGTTTTTGAATGAATAGATTTTAAACATTTTATCTGTTCTATTAGCATTGGAGGAACTGTTTTTGTATTTATAGGATGATTTTGTTCTGCTTTTGAATTTTTT
The DNA here is from genome assembly GCF_031143425.1 of Pleurodeles waltl. Lineage (NCBI taxonomy): Eukaryota > Metazoa > Chordata > Amphibia > Caudata > Salamandridae > Pleurodeles > Pleurodeles waltl. Next base: position 117,649,415 of record NC_090447.1, on the reverse strand, counting down.
TGATTTTAATGTAACTTTCATTGTATGTTTCCGAGTAAAGTTGACTGATCGACAATGTTGAAACAGAAAAAAGGTTGGGGTATAGTTTGATGTTGTTTTTCCAATTGCACATAAAGGCCCATATTTATACTTTTTGACGCTAAACTGCGCTAACGCAGTTTAGCGTCAAAAAATGTAGCGCCGTCTAACGCCATTCTGAAGCGCCATGCGGGCGCCGTATTTATTGAATGGCGTTAGCCGGCGCAAGCAGACCGGCGCTGCCTGGTTTGCGTGGAAAAAAACCACGTAGACCAGGCAGCGCCGGCGTTGGGAAAAAATGACGTTAGGGCGTCTTAAAATGGGGCAAGTCAGGTTGAGGCAAAAAAATCGCCTCAACCCGATTTGCGCCATTTTTTTACGACGCCCATACGCCATTTCATGACTCCTGTCTTAGTAAAGACAGGAGTCATGCCCCCTTGCCCAATGGCCATGCCCAGGGGACTTGTGTCCCCTGGGCATGGTCATTGGGCATAGTGGCATGTAGGGGGGCACAAATAAGGCCCCCCTATGCCACCCAAAAAAAAGTAAAAAAATATAAAAAATAATACTTACCTGAACTTACCTGAATGTCCCTGGGGTGGGTCCCTCCATCCTTGGGTGTCCTCCTGGGGTGGGCAGGGGTGTCAGGGGGGGTCCCTGGGGGCAGGGGAGGGCACCTGTGGGCTCATTTTGAGCCCACAGGCCCCTTAACGCCTACCCTGACCCAGGCGTTAAATAGTGGCGCAAATGTGGGGTTTTTTGACCCGCCAACTCCCGGGCGTGATTTTTGCCCGGGAGTATAAATACGACGCATTTGCGTCACCGTCATTTTTTTAGACGGGAACGCCTTCCTTGCATCTCATTAACGCAAGGAAGGCGTTCACGCAAAAAAATGACGCTATTTGCCAATACTTTGGCGCTAGACGCGTCTAACGCCAAAGTATAAATATGGCGTTAGTTTTGCGCCGAATTTGCGTCGAAAAAAACGACGCAAATTCGGCGCAAACGGAGTATTAATACGGGCCAAAATTCTAACAGTTCTAAAACACGCCTTTCACTAACTCATGATGCCCAGAAGTATTGATGCGCTGCTTCATCTATTCCTGCTCTTCTTCGTCTAAAGCCTCGCTTTGAACTCCCCAGAGGCGTAGGGATGTGTAATGGGATTAACCCTAGATACCTAGGAAAACTCACACTACACTACGGCCCATATTTATACTTTTTGACGCTAAACTGCGCTAACGCAGTTTAGCGTCAAAATGTTTTGCGCCGTCTAACGCCATTCTGAAGCGCCATGCGGGCGCCGTATTTATGGAATGGCGTTAGACGGCGCAATCAGACCGGCGCTGCCTGGTTTGCGTGGGAAAAAACCACGTAGACCAGACAGCGCCGGCGTAGGGGGAAAATGGCGCATGGGCGTCTTAAAATGGGGCAAGTCAGGTTACGTCGAAAAAATCGTCTTAACCCGACTTGCGCCATTTTTTAACGACGCCCATCCCCCATCAACATGACTCCTATCATTGTAAAGATAGGAGTCATGCCCCCTTGCCCAATGGCCATGCCCAGGGGACTTATGTCCCCTGGGCATGGTCATTGGGCATAGTGGCATGTAGGGGGGCACAAATCAGGCCCCCCTATGCCACAAAATATTATTAAAAAAAAAAAAAAAAAAACTTACCTGAACTTACCTGAATGTCCCTGGGGTGGGTCCCTCCAGCCTTGGGTGTCCTCCTGGGGTGGGCAAGGGTGGCAGGGGGGGTCCCTGGGGGCAGGGGAGGGCACTCTGGGCTCATTTTGAGCCCACTTGTCCCTTAACGCCATGCCTGACCCAGGCGTTAAAAAGCGGCGCAAATGCGCCGTTTTTAGCCACGCCCACTCCCGGGCGTCTCTTTTGCCCGGGAGTATAAATACCACGTAAAGGCCTGGGAGTCATTTTTTAGACGGGAACGCCTCCCTTGCATATCATTAACGCAAGGAAGGGGTTCACGCTAAAAAATGACGCACATTCCGGGAACTTTGGCGCTATTCGCCTCTAACGCCATAGTATAAATATGGCGTTAGTTGGCGTTAGTTTTGCGTCGAAATTGCGTCAACAAAAAACGACGCAATTTCGGCGCAAACGGAGTATAAATATGCCCCTACATGCTTCACTTCTAGACTAAAGGGTGGTTTAAAGGCATGGCTGTCGCAAGTTGGACAGCATGGGGGTCATTATGTTCCAGGACCAGCGCTTTCCAGGGCCCCACACTGCTTCAGCAAAAGTTATATATGGATTTTTAAATGAAAGCTAATCTGAGGATTCGTTCATCAAGAGGCATTTGTGTGATCACATCACCAGAGGGCGCCAGATGCCTTGTTTCTGTCTTTCCCTGGAGTACATTGTAAGGCCTAGGACGGGTACTTCCGGAACCTGGCAAGAAAAGGACGAACCATATACAATAAAGGGCCTCTTAACACTCAAGCAGCAGGTCTCAAATCAACTCCTAAACAGCTTGTTCAAGGTCGAGTGGTTTTATGCTCAATTGAGGATTTGAACCTTTTATAGAACTTAGGCACTGAGTACAGCTCGAGTAAGACGTACATAAATTAAGACATATATTTATGTTTTGAAAACATACAATATAGTGTAATAAGTCAACCTTTCAGAGGTGCCTTTCTGCAGCAGCGGCTGGCTAGCACACACAGTATTCTTGGCTTAGGGAGTTAATCATTACAGGTTGGTCTATATTATGTTGACATTTCATGGAGTGAGATAAATATCTGCTTGCAAGTAACATGTGGAAACTTTAATTTCCTGCTCTTAAATTGTAAACCGTGACACTTGAGCGCGCCTTTTATGGTAACCAATCATGGTGCAGGCCAGTTATGCACCTGGTATAAGCAGATACAATGTAAATATTGAGTGGAAAATGTTGCAGAATCCGACTGATCAATGACGAAAGTCTTTGTTAGAAGAAATTAGATATTCTAATCGAATAATGTGCTTTTCAAATGCGCGTTAATTATGTTTACTGCCCTCGTCCTTTAGCCACTAGATAGGCCCAAATTATGAGGCTGTTGCCAATCCAGGCTCCGTTTATAAGTGGACGTTCCAACCAAGTTAGGATGCCTAGCTGGAGAAATCCGCATCTTCTGATTTTTCGCAGGACAAAGTTTGCCAGCTAAAAGCATGTGGAACCTATTCTGGGAACATAGGAGAGAATGTGGAAACATGTAAGCAAGTCAGTGCACGAGCACAGAATTCCGAGGTTTTTTCACATTCCAGACCTCAAAACTCATGGTGCACTAAGACCACATTCAAAAGTACTGCACCCTGTGATGTGAGTAATTGTGGGTGCGGTATTACCACATCAGCTCCCAGAGGCACTCGTAGAGTGGGTCATAGGTGGGAGTCCAGATACTAGCCCATCTCTGCAGGGTCACACTAGATTTTTGCCTTCCTTGTCTGAACCCATTTTTGTTGGCTTTTAAGACTGCACTTTACTCCTCCTAACCGGTTGTAACATGCATGTGCTCCTTCTTGAAGAGATGGTAAAAATGGCCTACACCTGATTGTTACGTATAATTTACTTTTAGCGCCCCTAGTAAATGATACTACATTTACCCAATGCCTTTAAATTGAATGCTATTAGTGCTTCTCAGGAGTAGCGGCACCCATTGGGTCACCCAGCCTCGCAAAACATGTATCGGGACTGTCACTGCAGCCTGTAGTGAGGTTTAAAATTGCCATTTTGGCATGGCAAAATTAACATTTTGCCTGGGCTAAAACTTCATTTTTAATATCTATAAATCACCTGTAAAATAGGCCGTAAATGCTCATTTGGCAGGCTACATGGTAATTAAGAATTGGGACATGTGTTCTTAAGTTTTACATGTCCTGACAATGAAAAACTAATAAAGTTGTTTTTACGGCTGCAAAGCTATAACACTGGGTTATCTTATTACACTTAATAAGTGATAACTTCAGTTTGGGACCAGATAGAGAAATCTGGTTCCATTCGAACTAATTATAATTTAAATCCTTTAACGGTAAAGCTAAATTTTAAGATACTATTTTGAAAATGCCCTTTTAGAAAGTTGGTATTTTTCTGCCTAAACTAAATGGGCCGTCCAAAGTCACATGACGGTAATGGCTCTCCTATGATTTTTTGTGTATTTATTCCAAGCATTGCGACCATAGGGCTGTGGGTGTTGCTATCCTTGGAGGGGGTTGTACTCAGCCTTACTGAATTTCAAAGGGTAGCCTCAGGGCTTTCACACACCATTCCTGACTTCCAAGGGCTGCAGGCACTGCCATTGACAAAGCAACTCACACCTAGGCCTGCCTGCCTTTTGTTACCCTAGACAGTTTGGAGGAAAACTCAGGAAAGGGGGAAATATTAGACAAAGGGGCATCCCCCCACACAGGCTGGCAGTGGAAACAGAAGTGGCACCTTCAGAACCTCTCAGCAGAACACTCCTGGACCTGTAGTAGATTCAGATGAAGGACTGTACTACTGCCTGAAGAAGGAAGACTGAACCTGCTTGCGTTGAACCCCCTCCCAGGCTCCCCAGAAGTATAGATTCAGATGAAGGACTGTACTACTGCCTGAAGAAGGAAGACTGAACCTGCTTGCATTGAACCCCCTCCCAGGCTCCCCAGAAGTTACGCCAGTAGGGAAGTTGACCTCATGCTTGAGCTAAAGGGACACAACAATCTTTCAGACGCCTTCCTGCGAGAGCCCAGCTGACCAGCACCAACTAGACCGGCCTAAGTCCTGCTGCTGCTGGCTTCTGCTGAAGTGAGTCCTGATCCCCAAGAGGTCCCGTCCATGTCTTTGACCCACGGCTGGCATCAGTATACACCTGATCGCAAGGTAAAATACAGATGGTTTGGGCTCTTCGTGTCCGCGAAGCGGCCTCTTCCTGTCAAAAAACGACCGCTCATGATGGCTGCCAATGTGAAGCTCCAGCGGGACCTGCACTTTGCATCAACTCGAGCCATTCACATCGGCCACCAGCGTGAAGGTCCAGCGGGACCTGTGGTTCATGCCAATAGCCACAGCCAGCCTCGACTGCCAAACCTGAACCTCCAGCTACGACCGGCTTTTCGCACCAAAATAGAGACTGTCCACGATGCCCGACCGGCTCCTCTCATAGACAACAACTTTCTTGCTGCCCTCACCAATGTGAACAGCAGCTCCATTGGCCATCTTGAGAAGGTAACTCATCATCGGGACAAACCTTGTCCCTATATTTGACTCACACTCCATTGCGGTCAGCCTAAACTTGTGACTTTCCCCTGGACGAGCACAACCAGACAACTGTGAATGACACTCTGTGCACTTGGCACCATTTTTAAATGAAATGTTAAAAACTCATACCTCTGGTTCAATTGATTATATTTTTGTTGTTTTTATGTCATTTCATTTAATAAAATGTACTCTATCTTTCCAAATTAGTTTGGGATTTATCTTGTGTTGTGTTTTCTCTTTACAACTGTTTGAGTGCTGTGTAAATACTTTACACATAGCCTCTCAGTTAAGCCAAACTTTTGTCAGTTTGGTGTCATCTTATGTACTAACATTAACTCTTTTTTTATAAATTGGTTTGGGATTGTTATTGTGTTGTGTTTCCACCTTACTACTGTTTGAGTGCTGCCTAAATAGTTTACACATTGCCTCTAAATTAAACATGACTGCTTTTGTGCAAAGCTATCAGACGGTTAGGCATAGGCTTATCTAGTAAGTTTGTGGTTCACTTGACATAGATTATGTTTATTATTTGAGTGGGGCTTCCGCGTTCCACATATAATGACCACATTTTTGACACTCCATTATGCATCCTTTCTAAAATTACTGGTTGCCATGGGATTGGTAGTGCGAATACTGAACTGGTGCTGCCAATCATCTAGGAAAAGAGCTGTACTTATTTTAGTCTTTGAATAGATGGGTCTAATAGGGCTGCTTCACCGTGAACATTGTAGAAGCATGGAAATGTATACATGTGTATTGATTTATGGTTTGCAGATTTCCAATTGTTTGTGGTTTCACAAATATTGCCAAGTATATGCATGCAAATGTACACAAACGATAGATTTCTATGTATACTCATTCTGCCCTATATTTGAACTTGTCCATTGGCATAATTAAGTGTAACAGATATTCAGCTTTTTTCTTTCCCTCAAAATATTATATAAGTCGCATAGACCCTTCATAAAAATGATGCTGAGTTCTTCCTTATTTAGGAGTAAACTTTCTTATGCAAATGGGTTGAAAACAAATGGAACTTGATGTTGATATCAACAAAGTTACAACTGTGTAGGTTCCATCCTTGCACATTCCCTGGAAACATCTATGTTTCTGCCCCTAACCACACAAGTACATTTGTGGGAAATCTGCCATTCATTTGGATTTTTCCACTGCTAAGTGGAAGGAAACTCTGCAAACCATGAGGTATTGAATCAGGATTTGGAATTTCTGGTAAAAAATGTCACTGTTGCTGTCACCTAGGTGTCACTACACATTGATGGAAGATGAGGGTTTAAGGCCCACCACAGCCAAGTAGTCTGCACTTTTCCCAGCATATTGCAACATTGACCTCTCTAGTTTTGGCTCTATCTCTTAGTGCCTAGTTCTTCAAATGTTTTTCATGCCTTAATGCATTCTAATCGCAAATTAAAAAATAATTTGCAGAATAAGCAATAGTGGGCCCTTTCCATAACAAATGGGATTTGTTCGCACAGACAGTTTGTGAGTGTGGTGACATTTGCATGTGAGCAAGTCTGCGACAACGGTGGCTCTGTCATTTTTTTCTGGGGTTATTGACAATATTTCACAAGTATTTACAAATGTATTCCTGTTAAGAGCGTAAGTAAATGTGTTTTTCACTGAGAATGGCTCACTTTCAAGGCTGAAGATTTACTGTCTAGTTCACAATTTGGAGTATGTTGAGTAGTAGTGCGCCAATACTGGTTAAAGTACTAAGGCTCATATTTATACTTTTTTAGTGCCGAATTTGCGTCATTTTTTGACGCAAAAGTGGCGCAAACTTACAAAATACAATTGTATTTTGTAAGTTTGCGCCACTTCTGCATCAAAAAGCGGCACAAATGCGGCGCTAAATGAGTATAAATATGGGCCTAAAATTGCTATTCGCCAGTGTTACACTCACTTCTAGTACAATACTTCTACTATTAACACGACTTCAAATCCACTCCATCCAGACCTTGGTGCAAGTCACACACTACTGAGGGCCATGTACGGGTACAACAAGGCGCTCGGAGAAATCCGTCCAGAAAAGATAGGAGATGTGAAAGTGGAGATGTTTCGGCTTTAGCTTTGTGAATTGCAATTCGTAGGCATGTTTTTGTACTTGAATATGCTTTCCTAAGCCCCTCCCTGTTTGAGCCTTGAAATGCCTGGTAATTACTGGAACATGCAGATTTTGGTGTAGTGTGCACCAAAATATGTATGTAATTCCCCCACAAACTAGTAATTGGGTGTATGTATCTTACTCAATAAATTACAACTCAGGGAAGTTGGATTTTACTTGCAGTAATTAATATCACATCAATTAATGTGTAATGTGAACCGTAGTAGTAGATACCACTCATTTTCACTGCACTCCCACTTGCCCCTCGCACATTTACTCCAAAAACGTGTACCTCTGTATGTTCTGTATCTATTTATGATGCACAGTATTGCCACAATACTACCACAGAAATACATAATATATGTATAATAAAACCACGTTAAAGGGTAGGGTGGGGAATGGGTGTTTTAAGGTGTGGGTTGCCTGGTAAGAGAATAAACACAAACTTGTGAGTTTGTTTCTATTCACAAAGTGCTCTCTGACCACTTCGCACCTTGAAAATTATTAGATACCTGTATTTCCTATATTGGAAAAGAGATACTTCACTGTTACTGAATGCAAGTATACGTTTTAAAATGTATGAAATTGAGGTAATGTATTTAGGCAAAATGTTTTCCTGCTTCTTAAAACACTCACACAGCACCACCACCCTCAGAGAGGTTCTACAGGCTTGTTGTGTCTTCCTCTGCTTGTCTCGTCTGACAGGCACTTACTTTCTCTGTCATTGAGGTAGCTCAAGTTACGCTTTGACACTCACTTTAAATCCCTCTTGTCTGTATGATAGCATCAACAGCTTGAACTGCTGCATAGTTGACAGCACTTCTTTCAATGCAGGTGAAACAGGTAACTTTGAAAATTAGCATATGTCATGAAGACTTGCAAAGTACACCATTTCCAGGCCCATTCCATTAGTGAAGTTAAATCAAAATGTTGTGTCGTGTTTGGCTGATGAACTATTGATTTGTTTCTGTGAATAATAAATAGTTTTGTGCTCTGTAATAATATAAAAGACAACTTTAACGTGGCCAGTCTCTTACAGAGTTATTTTTGCCTGGCCCTGCATGGGTAACAATTACCAGCAATAAGCATTCTGGAATATTTATTTGTTAGATTCTGGGGTTTTGAGGTGTATTATGACGCCATTCACCGGATTTTCAGTGAAACAATTTAATTCCTTCCATACTTAAATACTGAAGGACATGGTGCTGACATCATTATTGCAATGATGCTGTTAATGCAAAAAAAAAAATATGTTAAAGGTGTTTTGCCCTAATGCTCTCATAAGCATGGGCACTGTTGTTCGAATTTATTAAAAGTGTGCTGTATGGAACTTATAAATGCACAAAGCCCAAAATCTTGGTGACAAAGGGGGAAGCACACCAGTTATGAAATAAATGAAGCAGTATAGCTATCCCCTTAGGAAATTGAGAACAGATTCCTACTACCTTTGTTGATTAAAATTACACGTGTTAGTAACACTCAGGTGGATTCATTAATCAGGGGGTTGCATTAATTCTACAACATATGTAGTGGTATGTTTTGTATACTTTGATCACTGATTTTTATTATAGTCTTTATTGTTTAAAATGATTTGTGGTAGTAACATCCATATGGTTTTCTTAAGAACATGATGAGATAATATCTATATTGTTAACGAGTATTGAACTAAATGTTTATTGACTATTAACATAAAATGGTGTATGTGGTGCCATGTGGTCAGTGCAGTAACTACTTGTATCTATATTTGTATCTATATTTCTTTTAGGTCTTTTAAGAAAAAAGAACCTGATATCCTGAAGTTACATGCACAAGTCAAATTGGTGTAGCAGGGAGGACTTTTCATTAAAAAAAATACTACCCTGAGAAAGTGGTTTTAAATTTATAACTGTGAGTAATTAAAGCTCGAATACAATATAGACATAATGGCCCTCATTACAACCCTGGCGGTCAAAGACCGCCAGGGCTGTTTCGTTAGAAGCACTGCGAACAGGCTGGCGGTGCTTCCCATGGAATTACAACCGCGGCGGAAGCACCGCGGTCGCACTGCCGGGACCGGCGGTTTCCCGCCACTTTGGTCCTGGCGGTTTCCCGCCACTTTGGTCCCGGTGGTTTCCCGCCACTTTGGTCCCAGCGGTTTCCCGCCACTTTGGTCCCGGCGGTTTCCCGCCACTTTGGTCCCGGTGGTTGTAATCCCCCAGAGCAGCGCTGCTTGCAGCGCTGCCCAGGGGATTACGAGTCCCCCTCCCACCAGCCTTTTCATGGTGGTATGAACCGCCATGAAAAGGCTGGCGGAAAGGGGAGTCACAGGGCCCCTGGGGGCTCTTGCACTGCCCCATGGAGCTTTTCACTGTCTGCATAGCAGACAGTGAAAAGCGCGACGGGTGCAACTGCACCCGTCACACCGCCGGCTCTATTTGGAGCCGGCTCCCGTGTTGCGGGCGACATCCCTGCTGCGCCGGCGGGCGGAAACTAGGTTTACGCCTGCTGGCCCAGCGGGGATCTCGGAATGGCCACCGTGGGAGTGCGGTCACATTGGGGGCCGCGTGGCGGATACAACTGGGCGGGCAGCGCTTGCCGCCCGCCAAAGTTGTGATGAGGGCCAATGTGATTTCCATAGTGATCTGTTGGTAGGAGTATTTAAACAATCAATTTTAGTTCCAATGATTTTTTATGTTTTGTCCTCATGTTTGATGTGTTTATTGTAAGAATCAAGTCGATATTGGCAATAAATGTATTTTATATGTTCATGTTTTTCAGAAGAAAAAAAGTATATGTTTGTATTTCTGTGGTAGTATTTCACACTGTGCAAATACGACTGTATCTTCTGTATCTTCTTTGAAAAAAAGGAGACACCTCTATGTGTTTTTGATTTGTGTCAGAAAAGATTCTGTCCCCTTGATTCAGAGAGGTTGCTCTTGCAGTGTTTGGTGTATTCTACAGGTACACCGAGGGTAATATGGGCTGGTCTTATTGACAGATGCTTGTCTGTTGAATTTCTGTTTTCTCTAACTAACAGTGAATATGGCCTCGGTTGACTCTGGTCATTGGATCTTTACTGTCTATTTCTTTCATTCCCACTCATATCGAGGATCTTAGATTGCGCCCAAATGGAGAAAGCAATGGTGGTGGCTGCATCCCAAACTGGATATACATGCTATTCTTTCCCCTTCTAGGGCAGTTGTCTTATTCAGGGCTCCCCCGTACCCTCAGCTCTAGATCATCAAACTGGAAATGGCCGAGAGGTTTCAGTTATCAGCGTGGAAGAGGCTAGGATTGGAGAGCGTGATCTTTGTAAGGATTTAGCCTCAGCAGGTATTGAGGTTTGAAATCCTGGGACTGTAAAGTTTAGTGGGGCTCGCAGTTTCGTGAGGATGGACTTTGCTTAGAGCTTCCAAATTCGGCTCTGAAGGTGCAGTGGGTTACTTTCAGGAGCACTGGGGAGGGCTTAGCTTCTAGAGTACTTCATGGTTTTTGTTTAGAAAGGCACTATTTATTATCCTTAGGCCCTAGTTCACATTTGCTCTTAATGTTGACTTATCTACATGGGACTGCCTTTGAATAAGGCTCTGCTGAAGCTTATGATTAGGAATACATTTTACTATTTGGTGTAACACTTACTAGACAGGCATTTATGTCTAAAGAGGAGATGCGGACGAGTACAATTGCTCCCTTGAACATACATTTGTAGGTTGTATGAGACTGTCTGCAGGCCTCTATATACTCTCCCCTTTCCTGGATCAATGCCAAAGAGGACAAAATATATCAAAGGGAAATGGTATGCTGGGACACATCTCTCTTAAACCCATCGCAGGGAGTCCCCTCAGCCAGAGGGGCTGGAGTCCTCAGGTAATCTCAGGGTATTCACCTAATGCTGAGTCCCAATTCTATGTCTTTCTGAGAGGGGCCCATACTAGATCTGGTGTCTTTGCAAAACAATATCTCAAACAGCAATCCTACCAGGCCTGAGATCTACCCTGATAGAAGAATGGGCTCCTTCTTTCTACAAAGCATTCAAAGCTGCATCCAGGCACTGGGTATCACCTCTGATGTTTAGTTTGATCTACAAGCCCTTTTCAACCCTACTTTGCCACACTGGAGTTGAGATTTACCTCACAATTAGCCCTGTGGCTGAGTGGATGACATCGCTGGTAAGACATCATCTCTGTCATGTACCTATGACATTCTGAATGCCAAAAGGCAAAGATGAATGGTGCTCCCCAGGTGACCATCGGATTGTTGGGTTCTCAAAGACTAAAAAATACCTAGAAGACATCTGCAAAGAGGGGCAGGGGATGAAACTGCAGAGAGACTAGAAGCTCTCACATGGAGGCAATCTCTTCAGGGAATACCTTTACAATAGATGTACAAATGTAATTTGAAATGTATTGCCACAATTCTGTGTATTTAAGAAGGCACTTGATTTTAGTTATTTCCTGCTCTTCATATATAACTTCCAATGGCAGAATGTCTGGTGACTGCAAGATAAGGATGAAAGGTCCCAGTATCTGAAAACATAACTACATATCATGTTCTTATTAAGTTTGGCTCGTTACCAAGATACTCTAGAGGCCAGCAAGAAATCGCCTTTGCTTCCTGGGATCTGCTCCTCAACAGTGCCTAATCACCAGATCCTAGATACCTTCAACACCAGGAAATGAGGGTTGTGGTTCCAACAAACATTATTAGTGGAGAAGGATCTGTGATTTCCAAAAGTGCTTTGTGTAGTGTTCAGCATATCCATCTACAGGAAATGTCAATGACTGGAAACTGAGAAGTCTGTTAAATCACTGTCTTGAGTGCTTGAGGAAAGGCATACTGCTCCCAATAGCCCCAGTGCGATCATGCAGAGAATAGTATGCATGGAAAGTGGATAGTTTCTCCAAAAGAGGGCCTCCATTAAGATGAAAAACCCACAAACAGGAGAAACTTCCTTGGTAATCTTGTAGCTCAACTGAAGATAGTGATTATTATTAGAGAAATCACCAAGGCATCAAATTCCTCCTGACATGAAAAAGGAGAAAAAAGTCAAGTAGAATCCTGATTTCGAAATCCAGAAGAAGGTCAAACTAGCTAGTATAAAAAATCAGGGGCATGTACAGCAAGTCGTGATGAAGGTGATTAAACAAAAAGGAACCATTTTGTTGTGCAGCATGCAGCACTTGGAAGTGCCTCTGTATATAAGGCATTAACAGGAAATGATGTTGTAGGAAAGAACTCTGATTTAGATTGGGAACCTTCGGAACATTCTATGGGTAACTCACCATTTTGGATAGGGCTGGTTATACCACACTCCCTTTCTGGAAAGCATGACATTCGCCAGGAGGACAAAGGCGATGTCAGAGTTTGGCATCTCTTGACCAGCACTGTATTTCGTGATCACACCTCTATCCATGCCCAGTAGTCTTGTTGGCTTGCAGAGCACCCCTCTAGGAGGCAACAAGTGCAGACGCACCAAGGCCATTCAGGCAGTGTACCCGCTCATCAACACTTCAAGCACAGTGTCAAAAACAAACTCCCAAAGTGAGGGTTTGCTACTGAAAATCACTTAATTAAAGACTCCCGCACCCAGTGAGATTTTTTACTGCTTGTGAAAGTGTGGACATAGTTATTTGTTTTCTTTGGGCATGGGATCATTATTTGTTTTTTTAGAGAGGGCAGTGTAGTGCCCATCCTCTAAAGGCCTCTATTCCATCAGGCTGTCAGAGGAAGCTTTCCCTGGAAAAGCTAATTGGGGGTCAGTTGATGGAAAGCTGGCGGTCCTCCTGGTAGGTTTGATCATTGGCTTGGGGGACAGGGTATTCTATCATGTTTGTGAGAGAGTGCTGTACTCTAAACTGTAAATCTACCTCGAAGTTCTTATAAGGTATATTTGTATTGCTGCAGCAGCAAGGTAAGTTGCTGTATTGCACTGCGTGAAAGGGAAAGAACAGGACTGCACCATATTGAGAAAGATGTGGCACAGTTTTGCTCTCCTTGTTCTCGCTCACTTGTGGCTGCCTAGAGCCAACTCAGGCACCCTTGTTGTTCCTCTTTGTGTATGTGCTGCAGGATGCAGCTCACATGTAATGTGGAATTAACAAAGAGAAATAAAGGTATTTTGGTGCATGTCTTTGTAAAAATGGGTTTGTGTCAAAATATTAGTGGATACATATTTGTACTTTTTTCCCCAACCATTGCAAAGCCATGTGACACACACAGGATGCAAAATCTATGCAAATTTTTTAATTTTAATTTTGTCTCACCTAAAGTTTTACTATGTGCCTAATAATGCAGCATGGACCTCATGCAACAAAATGCAGGGCAGTGCTAGATTATCATTATGCAATAACTGCTTCAGTGAACTTTCACAATATCAAAATGGGTCTCAAAGGTATAAAACAATTAGGAGTGCGGGAAATTTAAATTACGAAAGTCTAAGGTCAACTTTGCAAATTTGTAAAGTCTTCTATTTTTTCATCTGCACACAATAGCTGTGATTTTTGTGCATGCAGAGAATGGTTTCATATAAGTTGTAACTTCCAGAAAACAATTTGAGGGTTTCCGCACAGTGTCATTATGCATAGAAAACTTCTGCAACATGCAAAGTTGCAGGAAAAAAAATAAAAAAATGTCTCCTTGGACACAGAGGGGCATATTAATATTTATACTTGTTTTGCACCGAATTTGCGTCATGTCATTTTACGCAAATTCAGTGCAAAACTAACTCCGTATTTATACTTTGGTGCTAGACCTGTCTAGCGCCAAAGTTATGGAGTTAAAGTCATTTTTTGGACGTGGAAATCTACCTTGTGTCAATGAGATGCGTTCCCATGCAAAAAATTACTCTATGGCCTTAGATATTTAACCCCCGTGCTAAAATCACGCATGGGGGAGAAGGGGTCAAATAATGGTGCAAGGCTTGATTTGCACCATTATTTAACGTCTGGGTCAGGGCAGGCATTAGGGGACCTGTGGGAATGAGCCCATAGGTGCCCTCCCCAGGCCCCAGGGACACCCCCACCCACACCAGAGGGACAGCGGAGGATGTGGGACCCCTTCCCAGGTAAGTATAGGTAATTACAGGTAAGTATTTTTTTTTAAGTGCTATTCAGGGCCCTTCCTACATGGCACTGGGTGTAATGGCCATCCCCAGGGGACCCTGGTCCCCGTGCTGGCCATTGGAGTGGTGGGCATGACTCCTGTCTTTTCTAAGACAGGAATCATGTGGTATGGATGGTTTTGCATCTGAAAATGACGCTAGGCTGGTTAGAGTCATATTGTTTTACTTTAACCTTTCTAACGTCATTTTTTGGTGCAAATCCCCCTTCTCCCATACTGCCAGCCCCACCCGGCTAACTTCATTTTTTTTTTTACAGTAGCCTACCCTTTGCGCCGACTTGCACCATTCCATAAATATGGTGCCCGGCTAGCGCTCAAGAATGGTGCAAGCCGGTGCAAAACTTTTTGATGCAAAACTGCATTAGTGCAGTTTTGCACCAAAAAGTATAAATATGCCCCAGAAAGTCTTTGCAATAGTGTAGTTGCAGAGAAAAAATATGTATGCTTTTTATTGCTTGCGCGATTTTTGTTACGGTGACAACCAGAGGTGTAGTGAAAAATAAGTTGTGCAGAGCAAGTAAACTGTTCTGTGAACGCGGGGTATCGGGAAACTCTGCAGTCAGGGCAAAGGGATAGAATCGAAAACTTCGCCAAATTTTCCTGTGGAAAAAATACTTTTTAAAACACCTAAAACAACCTGGAAACGTGTGCTAAAGTGGTACTTTCGTTCATCAAAACCAATATGAAATCCTGGCATAAGGTATGTGCTCCTATATACGATACTCCAAAAGCTATTTCTATTTAACTTTACAGTTCACTATTTTTCAAACGGTATTACCACAAACGAGAACAAATAGTTTTGGGGCCAAATACTCACCACAGTCACCTTGACTACGCAGTATGTAGGTCTGCATAAATCTTCCAAGCAACTGGTTTGGGTAGCGTTCATTCACCAAGTGGAACGGTATTTTAGGACCGAGAAGAAAGATTTTTATTGGACGGGACTCAGCACTTTGAGATGGAACAGACAGAGCTGTGAACCACGAATGCACAATAGGAGCAGGGAGCTGCTTCCAACGAGGAATGAGAAGCATTTCAGTGCATGCCTGTTGATGCTGAAAGGCCATGTGTGGCATGATGAACACATCTCTTCTGTTATGAAATGGTCCACTGGAGGTCCTGTCAACATCTCATCCTCATTGTACAATGAAGATTTGCGTTTTCTTTTACCTCCCCCGAGCACTGTGATCTCTAACTAATCCCAGTTGTACTGTCTCGTCTGAAGAAACTCTGGCACAATCGTAACTCTAAGCAGCTAAACAGTTGTTTCACTTGTTTGATATTATGGTACAGAACAAAGAAAATGTCAGTCGGGGATTGCAAATGAGCTGAACTGGGGAGACTACGAGACAGAGTCCATTCCATTAAAGATTAATAAGGTGTAACAGACCAGGCAAGAAAGGGTTAGTTCCTAGCACAATAAAACCCCAACAGTGACACGTTTGTAGTTTGATGTCTTTGACCGGTAATGCAAATATCCTTTTTTGAGTATTAAAAACAAGGAGCATCCCAACAACTCGAACTTAATGTTTATACTCTAATGAATGTGTGGGACCCAGGACACATTAGCACAAATACATATTTATATTGCCCTATATTTGCAATTCTGGGTTGTATATTTACCTAATGGCCCTAGGCAGTCTGGATAAAGTCGGTGCAGTGTTAGACCTGACATGGCATCCAGATAAATATTATATATTTTTCTAAACACTGTGTGGTGAAAACTTACCTTCTGCTTCAGCTGTACTTATTGTTAATCAATCAGAGTCAACATGGCCATTTAGCAGTTACTCCTATATAGTTCTCTCCAGCATTGCAGGTGGTCGGGCAGCTTTGGATCAGTTAGTACAGTGGCTATATGTGTTTCCTCTGGTGGTAACCATGTCTTGATGTCTTCGTACCATGAGTCTAGCAGTGGCCCACCAACCAGTTACCAGTGAACTGCAATATTCCTCTTCACCAGTTACAGTGCAGTCTTGTGGTATTGCTTGCAGTTGTTTTCGGACAGTGGAGGCCTAACCTACAATGTCTGAGAAGCCACATTTGGCATTGCCGTTTGCAGGCAATAAACACCAGAACACCTGCAGTACGGTGCATGATCAACCATATGCAGGGGTAGTGATGAGATCACGCAGGTTGCGACTGAGAATAGTAGTTTTTCTGTATCCGTGCTTAATTTGTAAATAAAAACGTGCCGGTGCTCAAAGCCCTCTTCTTAAACACGCGGCTGCTGCAAATAAATGTGGGAGCAGGGAATACTGAGGCAGCGTAATCCTGAAGCCATCTCCGGCCTCTTCAAACCACTTAAGCCACTCCGTGCCCCTTCAGCTCACTTTTGCAGCTTTCTGCTTTCTCCCATTGTGACACTTTTTCGTTTTTCTTTTTCCAATATGTGTATTTTGTTCGCAGCAAATGCTTGAGGCAGAAGAATAAGCGCCGGCCCTCAAAATTAAGTGCCGGAGACAACAAGCACAAATTAAGCACTGATCTGCGTACAAGGGGAAAGCAAGCAGGTATGTCCTTCCTTCAGAGGAGTCCGCGTTAACTGTCTCTCCTAAGTAACAGTCTCTACCAAGCATTCTACAGAACTATGTGGCCTGGATTCTGAAAGCCATCACACAGCGCAGTGTAGCAGCCAAAAATGCTGCACTGCTTTGCGTGACAAGGAGAGAGCAGGAGAGCGCCATATTCACATAGAAATGGCACTCTCCTCCCCTCTCCCTAGCGGCAGCACTGATTTCATCTGCCGTGTGCCACGCACACACCTTAGCTCCATAATACTAGGGTGTGTGCATGAGTCTAGCATAGGTTTTGTACAGGAAGGGCACCATTCCTGTACAAAATACTATGCCTGCACAAGTGCAAATGGTTTTCCTGCTTTGTATGTGTGCTTACATTGCAGGGAGGAATAAACAATTTCTCTGTTTTGCACCTGCTTATCAAAGGTGTTAATTTTTTACGCTAAACCCTTTCTTCTGATGTTTCAGAATAGGGTTTAGCGTCAAAAAGCATGGGTGGTAGCATGGGTACACCCATGTACCAACCATGTAACTTCCCCTTGACGTAAAGCAGAGTTTTGCACTGCTTAGCGTTACTTTGCCACATAAACTAACGCAAATATCTATTTGCGTTGGTTTGTGAATGCCAAAAAAAGCTTTGCTTCGGTTTAGCATTTAAAAAAAAAACAAAGCTAAACCGATACTAAACCTTTGAGAATCTGGGCCTACATGTCATAACTACAACATTCGACCCATGACATATTGAACATTCTACCATTGACATAGATACTATAACCCCACATATGTTCCCACTTTCACAACTAAATACTTATATTTACTAGATTAATATATATGCGATACAACAGTCAAGGAATAATAACTTACAATTGCTTCCCCAAAAATGTCACAACAGCAAGGGATGATAACATAGTACTTATGAGTTTAACTAAATGATACAAAACTGCACATAATGTATAATCCTCATCATTACCCAACTATAAAATCTTTCAGTTTCGTAGGAAGTGCTGCGGCCCTTCCCGATTGTGTCACCCTAGCTCCCATAGCAGATTTTTGCTAGTTTAACATTTGAGATGTATTATTTCCACCTCTGATCACATTCCTTCTTGATTCATGCCTTTCACCCTGAAGAGACATGTTTTCTATTTCTTGTGAATGAATAGAAGGATTAACTGAAGAATTACCTTGTGAAGCTCGACTTGGTCTTTCATTAGCTCCGCTTTTGTCCTCATCAACCCACAGCAATGAGCCATGAATTCTTAACTTCTTGCCCCTCCATGACAAGATTTTATCACACTTAGACAATTTACTAAAATGCCTAATCTTGCATTACTAAGTTTGACTGAACACAGAAACACTTTGCACACCTTGAATGGTCCAGAGAAATGGCTGTAATGGTGATCTACCTAAATAATCTGCAACTTTATTCTTATTTCCTGGAAAGTACTCAACAGAGTCATGTAAGCCTAACAACATTCTGGCTATGCAAGGTGTGGATTTCGTAGAACCTTCTGTTGTCAAAACCTTTACTGACGTTTATGATCTGTATGTAGGGTGAATTCGGTGCCACATAAGTACTGCCTAAATTTGCCTATTGCCCATACGCATGCTAGCATTTCTCGTTCAATTACAGAATATTTCTCTTCTGGTGCTGTAAGAGAGCAAGAAGCAAATGATACTGTACATTCTACACCATTGCTATCATATTGAGAGATATCAGCCCCAAACCTTTCCCACTGGCATCTGTGGTCAAGGCTGTACGAACCCTCGGATCAAACCCTTGTATAGAATGGCTGTACATACATCATTTTTATTTCCGTCAAACTCATTTTGTAGCAGTTAATTCCACTGAAAGGTTTGCCTTGCTTGCAATAATTGTCTCATTTGGTTTGTTGTCTCTGCAAAAGTTTCCACAAATTCTGCATAAAACTCAGTGAACCCTCAAAATGACCTCATTTCTTTCTTAAATCAATCAATCAATCATGGTATTTATAAAGCGCGCTATGTACCCGTCAGGGTTTCGAGGCGCTGAGGGGGGGGGGGGGGGGGAGGCGCTGCTGGATTAGCGGTCGAAGAGCCAGGTCTTGAGGAGCCTTCTGAATGTGAGGAGGTCCTGGGTCTGGCGAAGAGATGTGGGGAGAGAGTTCCAGGTCTTGGCGGCGAGGAAGGAGAAGGATCTGCCGCCGGATGTCTTGCGCTGGATTCGGGGTACGATGGCGAGGGCGAGGTTGGCGGATCGGAGTTGACGTGTTGGAGTGTACAAGTTGAGTCTGGTGTTGAGGTAGGAGGGTCCGGTGTTGTGAAGTGCCTTGTGAGCGTGGGTCAGGAGTTTGAAGGTTATCCTCTTGTCTACCGGGAGCCAGTGGAGTTCCTTTAGGTGAGGGGAGATGTGACTTCGGCGAGGTATGTTGAGGATCAGTCGGGCGGAGGCATTTTGGATACGTTGGAGGCGTTTGATGTCTTTGGTTGGTATGCCTGTGTAGAGTGCGTTGCCGTAGTCAAGTCTGCTGCTGACGAGGGCCTGGGTCACCGTCTTTCTGGTTTCTGTTGGAATCCACTTGAAGATTCTGCGGAGCATTCGAAGGGTGTTGAAACAGGAGGAGGAGACGGCGCTGACCTGTTTGGACATGGTGAGGGCGGAGTCCAGGATGAAGCCGAGGTTTCTTGCGTGGCTGGCAGGGGTGGGTGGGAGTCCGAGGACGGAGGGCCACCATGAGTCGTTCCAGGCCGAGGGGGTGCGTCCGAGGATGAGGACTTCCGTCTTGTCGGAGTTGAGTTTCAGGCGACTGTTGTTCATCCAATCGGCGATGGATTTTAGTCCCTCGTGGAGGTTTGTTTTGGCGGTGAGCGGGTCTTTGGTCAGGGAGAGGACGAGCTGGGTATCGTCGGCGTAGGAGATGATGCTGAGGTGGTGTTGGCGGGCCAGTTGAGCGAGGGGGGGCCATGTAGACGTTGAACAACGTGGGACTGAGGGAGGATCCTTGGGGGACGCCGCAGATGAGGTTGGTGGCTTTGGAGCGGAAAGGGGAGAGACGGACTCTCTGCGTTCTGTCGGAGAAGAAGGATGCGATCCAGTGGAGGGCTTTATCTTGGATGCCGGCATCTTGGAGGCGGGTCAGTAGGGTGCGGTGGCAGACGGTGTCAAAAGCAGCTGATAGGTCGAGGAGGATGAGGGCTGAGGTTTCGCCGTTGTCCATTTGATGTCTGATGTCATCTGTGGCGGCGAGGAGGGCAGTCTCAGTGCTGTGGTTTTGTCTGAATCCGGATTGTGAGGGGTCCAGGATGGAATTGTCTTCGAGGAAGTGGGTGAGCTGAGTGTTGACGATCTTCTCGATGACTTTCACTGGAAAAGGGAGGAGAGAGATCGGACGGAAGTTTTTGAGGTCGTTGGGGTCAGCCTTGGGTTTTTTGAGGAGGGGTTGGATTTCTGCGTGTTTCCAGCTGTCCGGGAAGGTGGCAGAAGTGAAGGATAGGTTGATGATCTTGCGGAGTTCGGGGGCGATGGTGGCGTTGGCTGAGTTGAAAACATGGTGGGGGCAGGGGTCCGTGGGGGAGCCTGAGTGGATGGTGTTCATGGTTGCTATGGTTTCTGCCTCGTCCACGTGGGTCCAGGCGGTGAGGCGGCAGTCGCGGGAGGAGACGTCAGGGGTGAGGTCTGGCGGTGAACCGGTGATGAAGCTGTCGTGGATGGTGGTGATTTTCTGGTGGAAGAAGGTGGAGAGATCGTCGCAGAGTTTCTGGGAGGGCGGGATGTCGTTGGAGTTGGCTTTCGGATTGGAGAGTTCCTTCACGATGCCGAAGAGTTCTTTGCAGTCGTGGGCGTTGTTGTTGATGCGTTCGGTGAAGTGGGCGCGCTTGGCGGTGCGGATCCGTTGGTGGTGTTCGCGGTTGGCGTTTTTGAGGGCGGCGAGGTTGTCGGGTGTGCGTTCTTGGATCCATTTCTTTTTGAGCTTCTGGCAGTTGCTTTTGGAGGTGGTGAGATCGTCTGTGAACCAGGCTGGTTTTTTCTTTCCTTGGATGGTGGTGGGTTTCTTGAGAGGGGCAAGGGTGTTGGCGCAGTCGAGGATCCATTGATGGAGGTTGATGGCGGCTGTGCTCGGGTCGATTGCGTCGGGTGGAGGGTTGTTGCTGAGGGTGCTGGTCAGTTGTTCTTGGGTGACTTTGCCCCAGCGGCGGTGGGGAGGTAGCTGGATGCGGTGTTGCTCTGTGGTTTTCTTATAGGTGAAATGGACACAGTGATGGTCAGTCCAGTGGAGTTCGGAGGTGTGGTTGAAGGAAATGTGGTTGCTAGAGGTGAAGAGGGGGTCAAGGGTGTGACCGGCGATGTGGGTAGGCGTGTTGACTAGCTGTCGGAGACCGAGGTTGAGGAGGTTGGAGGTCAGTGACGCGGTGTTGACGTCGTTGGCATTTTCCAGATGGTAGTTCAGATCTCCCAGGAGGATGTAATCCGGGGAAGCGAGGGCGTGGGTGCTTGCAAGGTCGGCGATGGTGTCGTTGAAGGGGGCTCTTGGTCCTGGTGGGCGGTAAATGAGGGTTCCTCTGAGGGTCGTGTTGGGGTCCGTGTGGATCTGGAAGTGGAGGTGTTCTGCTGTCCTGAGGGTGTCGTCCGAGTGGGTGTGGATTTTGAGGGTAGCTTTGTGAGCGATGGCTATTCCGCCGCCGATTCCGTTGGTTCGATCTCTTCTGGTGATTTTGTAGCCGTCCGGTATGGCGATGGCGATGTCCGGAGACGAGGAGTCGTTCCACCAGGTTTCGGTCAGGAAAGCCACGTCAGGAGCAGTGGTGTCGAGCAAATCCCAGAGCTCGATGGCGTGTTTTCGTGCGGAGCGGGTGTTGATGAGGATGCAGTTCAGGTGGTTGGGGTTGGATGTTTTCGTAGTTGGAATGGTCGTTCTGGTGCAGGAGAAGTTGCAGGTACGGCAGGAAAAAGGTCCTTTCGTGTGCTTCGGGGATGCCCGGTAGCATTCAGTGGAGGGGCCGGGGTTGAAGGCGCGGAGTTCGTTGATCGAGTAGCGGATGCGGGGGGCGCGAGGGCCAGGGAGTGTGGCGCTGGGCGCGGTCCAGGCGCGGACGGGCGCAGACGGGCTTGCCTCTGGTGCGCCTCCGGCGCGCCAGCGGCGCGCCCGCTGCGCGCGGACGCGCAGCGCCAGCCATTAAGAAGGGAGGGGGGAGGGAGGAGCAGCTGGGAGTCGGGAGGCGAGAGGGAGCGGCAAATGGGGGCGCGAGGGGGGCGGGGCCGCAGGGAGGCAGCGGCAGGGAACGAGGAGCGCACAAGGGGCAGAAACACTGAAAAACGAGCAAAATACGAGCAGATACAATAAGAAAAATCACACAATCAGAAAAACAGTATGGCACAATTTACGATCGGGGAGACAGCAATCAGGGGGGCACAAAGGGGGCAGAAGCGCCGGCGGCGAGGCGCTGAAAAAGCGAGAAAAATGAAAAAACACTTACGGGACGGCGGAAGCGGCACACGGGTCAGGCGAAGCTAGTCAGAGCCCACTAGACCCCAGGGATGAGGCGCAGGAGGATGCCTGCGGGTGGAGGAGGGCCTGGAACACGCAAACAGCAGCGTGGTCAGGGGACAGAGGCAGGAGGCAGCAGGTTGGTGCTGCGGTCGTGGGGGGCGAGCTCAGGACCTGAAACAGGTCAGAGGTCGCTCACTCGCGACGCGCAGCGCCAGCCAATAAGAAGGGAGGGGGGAGGGAGGAGCAGGCGGGAGGCGGGAGGGAGCGGCAAATGGGGGCGCGAGGGGGGCGGGCCGCAGGGAGGCAGCGGCAGGGAACGAGGGGCGCACAAGGGACAGAAACACTGAAAAACGAGCAAAATACGAGCAGATACAATAAGAAAAATCACACAATCAGAAAAACAGTATGGCACAATTTACGATCGGGGAGACAGCAATCAGGGGGGCACAAAGGGGGCAGAAGCGCCGGCGGCGAGGCGCTGAAAAAGCGAGAAAAATGAAAAAACACTTATGGGACGGCGGAAGCGGCACACAGGTCAGGCGAAGCTAGTCAGAGCCCACTAGACCCCAGGGATGAGGCGCAGGAGGATGCCTGCGGGTGGAGGAGGGCCTCGAACACGCAAACAGCAGCGTGGTCAGGGGACAGAGGCAGGAGGCAGCAGGTTGGTGCTGCGGTCGTGGGGGGCGAGCTCAGGACCTGAAACAGGTCAGAGGTCGCTCACTCGCAACGCGCAGCGCCAGCCATTAAGAAGGGAGGGGGGAGGGAGGAGCAGCTGGGAGGCGGGAGGCGGGAGGGAGCGGCAAATGGGGGCGCGAGGGGGGCGGGGCCGCAGGGAGGCAGCGGCAGGGAACGAGGAGCGCACAAGGGGCAGAAACACTGAAAAACGAGCAAAATACGAGCAGATACAATAAGAAAAATCACACAATCAGAAAAACAGTATGGCACAATTTACGATCGGGGAGACAGCAATCAGGGGGGCACAAAGGGGGCAGAAGCGCCGGCGGCGAGGCGCTGAAAAAGCGAGAAAAATGAAAAAAACACTTACGGGACGGCGGAAGCGGCACACGGGTCAAGCGAAGCTAGTCAGAGCCCACTAGACCCCAGGGATGAGGCGCAGGAGGATGCCTGCGGGTGGAGGAGGGCCTCGAACACGCAAATAGCAGCGTGGTCAGGGGACAGAGGCAGGAGGCAGCAGGTTGGTGCTGCGGTCGTGGGGGGCGAGCTCAGGACCTGAAACAGGTCAGAGGTCGCTCACTCGCGACGCGCAGCGCCAGCCATTAAGAAGGGAGGGGGGAGGGAGGAGCAGCTGGGAGGCGGGAGGCAGGAGGGAGCGGCAAATGGGGGCGCGAGGGGGGCGGGGCCGCAGGGAGGCAGCGGCAGGGAACGAGGAGCGCACAAGGGGCAGAAACACTGAAAAACGAGCAAAATACGAGCAGATACAATAAGAAAAATCACACAATCAGAAAAACAGTATGGCACAATTTACGATCGGGGAGACAGCAATCAGGGGGGCACAAAGGGGGCAGAAGCGGCGAGGCGCTGAAAAAGCGAGAAAAATGAAAAAACACTTACGGGATGGCGGAAGCGGCACACGGGTCAGGCGAAGCTAGTCAGAGCCCACTAGACCCCAGGGATGAGGCGCAGGAGGATGCCTGCGGGTGGAGGAGGGCCTCGAACACGCAAACAGCAGCGTGGTCAGGGGACAGAGGCAGGAGGCAGCAGGTTGGTGCTGCGGTCGTGGGGGGCGAGCTCAGGACCTGAAACAGGTCAGAGGTCGCTCACTCGCGACGCGCAGCGCCAGCCATTAAGAAGGGAGGGGGGAGGGAGGAGCAGCTGGGAGGCGGGAGGTGGGAGGGAGCGGCAAATGGGGGCGCGAGGGGGGCGGGGCCGCAGGGAGGCAGCGGCAGGGAACGAGGAGCGCACAAGGGGCAGAAACACTGAAAAACGAGCAAAATACGAGCAGATACAATAAGAAAAATCACACAATCAGAAAAACAGTATGGCACAATTTACGATCGGGGAGACAGCAATCAGGGGGGCACAAAGGGGGCAGAAGCGCCGGCGGCGAGGCGCTGAAAAAGCGAGAAAAATGAAAAAACACTTACGGGACGGCGGAAGCGGCACACGGGTCAAGCGAAGCTAGTCAGAGCCCACTAGACCCCAGGGATGAGGCGCAGGAGGATGCCTGCGGGTGGAGGAGGGCCTCGAACACGCAAACAGCAGCGTGGTCAGGGGACAGAGGCAGGAGGCAGCAGGTTGGTGCTGCGGTCGTGGGGGGCGAGCTCAGGACCTGAAACAAGTAGGAGCAGAGGCATCTCTGGTCGACTCTACGACCTTCATTTTATGGTGCAATTCCCTTTTCACTGACTTTGTGTCCTAAATATGTAACAGATTTCCTACAGAATTTGCATTTATTTATTTCTGCTGTCAATCCAAATGTCCTGAGTTTTTCTAACACGTTGTATAATGTACAATCATGTTCATTTTTGCTTCTTCCCATGATCAAAATATCATCTTGGAAGTAAGCTGCACCAGGAAGATCTTTCAAGAGTTTATGCATCAGCGTTTGGAAAAGTGCTGCAGCTGATTTGAACTCAAATGGCATCCAAACAAACTGGAAACAACCCATGGGTGTTATAAAGGCAGTAATTTTCCCACTCTCTGGGGACAAGGTCACCTGGCGGTAGGCTAAAGTCAGACCAGTTGAGGAGAAACACTTCACCTCAATAATTTTAGCCAGCAACTCATTAATCCTTGGCAAGAGAAATTCATCCACCATGATGTTTTTGTTGAGATCTCTTTAGTCTATAATCTTATTTTACAATTAGCCTTCTTGGACACTACTAGTGGTGCGAGCCACTCTGCACTCTCTATCTCAATGATACCTTTCCTTTCTAGCTTCTCCAACTCATTAGCAATCCTTGACACTCAATGGGATGTTCCTGACCTTTTGGCAAATTGGTTTTGTATTCTTCTTCAATAATATTTGGTGGACAAAGTTTTTGAGTCTGCCTACCTGTCCTGAAAACACTTCTGGAAAATGTCTCCTTATTTTATCCATCAGTCTGTTCCGATTCTTCTAACAAAAGTACTTGATCCATACTTTTGGGATTCAACAATATGTTCAGAGACCTTTGATCCACCCATCCTAAAACAGATCGTCCCACCTCTGCTACAGACAAGTTGCTAACCGTTTCCCTCCCCTTGAAATGAAAAGATAGAACACGGTAATGCAGCATTGGAATTTTCTCACTTGTGAACGTGACAGGATGAATGTCAGTATCTTTCAAATGTTCTCCTACGACCTCACTAAATTTTTCCTTCCACATTTAGTTATTGATGATGGTGTAGGGTGAGCCTGAATCAGCTACGATGGTGATGTTTACCCCTCCAATAGCCATATCACAAACAAGTTTATTTTAGGCACTATGTCCAAATTTAGTACAAGGCATTCTACACACAACACGGCTTCAATATAATTTTTATAGTCTTCATCTGACAGTTCAGATTCTGTCTTCCCTGGAATAAATTTTACATTTTGCGACTTCCTGTTCTTTTTCCTACATACTTTAGCATAATGCCCAATTATGCTGCAGTTTAGACATTTAAGGGCATATTTATAATCTGTGCTGAATTTGTGTTATTTTTTTTACGCAAATGTAGCACAAACTTAACTCCATATTTATATTTTGATGCTAGACACATCTAGCATCAAAATATTGGAGTTTGCACCATTTTTTGGATGCTTGAACCTACCTTGCATCAATGAGATGCACGGTAGGTGTTCCCATCCAAAACATGGTGCTATCCCCATCATGCCATATTTATCCCCCGTGCTAAAATGACGCACAGGTAGGAGGCGGGGCTAAATAATGGTGCTAATCTCGGTTAGCACCATTATTTAACTCCTAGGTTA
The DNA here is from genome assembly GCF_031143425.1 of Pleurodeles waltl. Lineage (NCBI taxonomy): Eukaryota > Metazoa > Chordata > Amphibia > Caudata > Salamandridae > Pleurodeles > Pleurodeles waltl. Next base: position 117,623,046 of record NC_090447.1, on the reverse strand, counting down.
GACCAGGTGTTAGGGGACCTGTGGACCCATTTCCATGGTTAAACACCATGGAATGGGTTCACAGGTGCCCTCCCCGAGGCCCAGGATTACCCCCACCCCCACAAGAGGACCAGCGGAGGATGGGGGACCCCATCCAAGGTAAGTTCAGGCAAGTATTTATAATACATATTTTTTTGGGCATTGGGGGCCCTAACTTGGGACCCCTGCATGGCACAGGGTGCAACGTCCATGCCATGTCCAGGGGACACTTGTCCCCTGTGCTGGCCAATGGGGTGGTGTGCATGACTCCTGTCTTTCCCAAGACAGCAGTCATGTTTTTGGTGGTTGTGCGTCAGGAAATGACGCTAATCTGGTTAGAGGCATTTTTTTGCCTCTAACGTGGCTAGCGTCATTTTTTGAGGCACAACCTCCTCCTTCGCTTCTGCCACCCCCACCCGACTAGCATCATTTTTCAGGACAGTAGCCAGGCCTTACCACCAGCTTGCGCTTTTCTATAAATATGATGCCCGGCATGCATCTGAGAATGAGGTAAGCCAGCGGTAAAGTTTTTGATGCGAAACTGCGTTAGCACAGTTTTGCACCCAAAACTATAAATATGGGCCTTAGCTTTTAAGGCTGGGCAATTCTTATCTCGAGCAAGATGATCTTTATTACCACAGCTAAAACAACTAAAATTCTTGTCTTGGACTGACACTTTCAATTTCTGTTTTGTGCCTTCCCCGTCCTTTATTTTATTTATGTGCTCCTTGGAAACTTTAAATATCATTGTATTCTGCCTTTCTTTAAGATCAGATGTGGTACCCACAGTGCTGGAAGCAGCCTTTGCACATCTTCTAAAAGGTTTTTTAACCACAGCAATTATACCCTTAAGTGCTGAATTGCCAGTAACCAAAGCCTCTCTTGTAAATGTGGGTCATTGATGTGCATGTTGATTTGGTCACGTATAAGATCATCCTGCAATGTATCAAACGTAAAAGAAGTAGCTAATTTTTTTAAGGCAGACACATAGGCCCTCATTACGGCTTCAGCGGTCTTTTACAAAGACTGCCAGTGCTGGCGGTCTTCCGACCGCCATATTGCAACTACTAAAGGATTTCCGCCACAATTTCCGACCGCCATATTGCAGCTAATAAAGGATTTCTGCCACAATGTGGGTGGAAATACGTCAGCAGTCGTGCTGGCAGTTGGCGGCGCGCAGGTGGTTCCACAGCCATCACCGCCACGCCAAAAGGACTCCGTCTGCCATATTACAAGCAGTAATACGGCATGGCGGTGTGTCCTGATGGCGGGGTGCTGCCTGCAGTGGAAGCGCCGGGTCCCGTTCCCTGGCAGACAACCTCCTCACCAGACAAGGTAAGTCAATCTTCCAACAGGGGAGGGGGGTGTTGTGTGTGTGTGTGTGTGAGTGAGTGTATGTCTGCATGTGTGAATGTAAGTGTGTATGCATGTGTGAATGCATGTGTGATTCTTGAAGTGAGTGCATGTTGGTATGTTTGGGCGAATGCATGTCTGTTGGTGCGAGTGAATGAGTGGAGGTATGCATGTTGGTGAATGTGTGTATGTAACTGTTGCTGAATGAGTGTATATATGCGTGTGGTTGAATGCATGTATGTAATTGTTGGTGAATGAGCGTATGCGGGGAGGGGGGTGCTGTCATGGGAGGGGTGTCATGTAAATGAAGTGGGCTTGGGGGAGATGATGCCGGTGGCAGGAAAGGAATTTCCACCAGGGTTTTTGTGGCGGTGCTACCACCGCAGAAACCCTGGTGGAAAGACGACTCGTACTACCGCCGGCAGTCTTCAGAGTACCACCAACCCAAAGGTGCTGTCCACTGGCCCGGCAATCCTACCGCCCTGGCGGTACCAACAGAAATGTGGCGGTTTGGCAGAGGCCAAACCGCCACACTTGTAAGGTGGCGGTCTTCACTGCCGGCCAGTCAGCGGTGAGACTGCCAGCCTAGTAATGATGGCCATTATCTTCAATGGGTTCAGATTTTTCCTGTTGAAAAAAATTCAACCTGTCTATTGCTTCACAAACTGCAGGTTTACTAATAGTTGTCAAGATCGTTTAACGCATTTGTTAAACATCTTGTTCCCCACCAGACCATGTTTTCTTTTCCATTTGGTTAAACACACATATTCCTTCTGGCCCCAAACTATGTAAAATAATTTTCTTCTTCCTAGAAGCAGAAAAATCTTCTGACCCCTATTCCTCACTGGCTGAAATGTAATTTAAGAACTACTCCTTCCACTCTAGCCATTTTATATGGGGTTCTCCTGGATCCGGTAGAAACGATAAGGGAGGGGTGAGTGAAAATGGGCACACATGACAACTATGTTAACTACTGATACAAGGTAGATAGTTTTGGTGAAGAGTAATAATGTGAACTACAATCAGTACTGTACAATTTAGAAGTTGGTACAGTGAAATTTATATGTAAATATTTCAAGCAACTCCAACAGTATAATATTTTTCTTGGCATCTTTATATTAACTCTACCTAAAAGCATAACATTTATAACAAGTGACTCCACAATAGTATTGACATTTATAATGTCACCTGGTAGCTTCCAAACAAAAGTCTGCATGTCACCAGTTATGTCTGTTGTCACGGGCAGGTGGGCACATCACTGCATACAAGATTGACACACTCCATAGGTGTGTGTATCACATAAGGGTAGTCTACTAATATGCTGAAAGTTATGTCCCATTCGCCATAATTAAGCATATGTGCAGTGTTAGAAATGGGGTCTTTCGTTGGCAGTCAGGTTATCCCCTGTCCAAGCAAGGACCCTCACTCTAGTCAGGATAAGTCACACATAATCCAAATTATCCTGTGCCCACCCTCTGGTAGCTTGGCACTGAGCAGTCAGGCTTAACTTAGAAGGAAATGTGTAAAGTATTTGTGCAATAAATCATACACTAACACTATATAGCACTACAAAAATACACCACACAGTGTTTAGAAAAATATATAATATTTATCTGGATATTTTCAGGTCAAAACGATAACAGATACAATAAGAAATTGTAGAGATATCACTGAAAAGTGATATGAAGTGTCTTAAGTCTTTAAAAAGCAAACAAAGTCTCTTTCGAGCACAAAGTACCTGGTTTGGAGTTAAAAATCTCTGCAGAGGGCCGCAGAGGAGATGCGTGGAAAATGGTGTGTGCGTCAGTTTGTCCCCTTCACACACGGACTTGCGTAGTTATTTTTCACGTGGGGAAGATGTTGCATCGATTTCTGGCGTGCGGACAGTCTCCTCTGTGGGTCGCAGGGTTTTCAGATGCCTCGGGGTCTGTGCGTGGAATCCTGGGCTTGTTGTCCGGCTGCGCGTTGTCCGGTGGGCTGTGCGTGGAATTTTCTCCCTCACGGCAGGCGCCGCATCGATTTCCTCTCTGGAAGTCGGGCGGCGTTGTCCAGGCGGGCCGTGCGTCGAAGTCCGGTCGCACCGCAGGCGCTGCGTCGATCTTTTCTTTGCGAAGTTGAGCGGCGGCGGCCCGGGTAGGCGTGCACTGAAAATTTCCGCTCAGAGCAAGCTGTGCGTCGAATTTTTCGCCGCACAAGGAGTCCAGTTGAAAGAAAGAAGTCTTTTTGGTCCTGAGACTTCAGGGAACAGGAGGCAAGCTCTATCCAAGCCCTTGGAGAGCACTTCTGCAGCAAGGCAAGAGTTCAGCAAGGCAGCAGGGCAACAGCAAGGCTTCTTGGCAGGATGCAGGTTCTGGTTCAGGTTTCTTCTCCAGCAAGTGTCTGAGGTGGTAGGGCAGAGGCCCTGTTTTATACCCAAATGTGCCTTTGAAGTGTGGAAGACTTCAAAGAGTGGCTTAGAAGTGCACCAGGTCTCCTTTCAGTTCAATCCTGTCTGGCAGTTTCCCAGTAGGGGGTGTGGCAGTCCTTTGTGTGAGAGCAGGCACTCCACCCTCCCAGCCCAGGAAGACCCATTAAAACTGCAGATGTATGCAAGTGAGGCTGAGTACCCTGTGTTTGGGGTGTGTCTGAGTGAATGCACAAGGAGCTGTCAACTAAACCCAGCCAGACGTGGATTGTAAGGCACAGAAAGATTTAAGTGCAAAGAAATGCTCACTTTCTAAAAGTGGCATTTCTAGAATAGTAATATTAAATCCAACTTCACCAGTCAGCAGGATTTTGTATCACCTTTCTGGCCATACTAAATATGACCTTCCTACTCCTTTCAGATCAGCAGCTACCACTTCAATAATGTATGAGGGCAGCCCCAATGTTAGCCTATGAAGGGAGCAGGCCTCACAGTAGTGTAAAAACGAATTTAGGAGTTTTACACTACCAGGACATGTAAACTACACAGGTACATGTCCTGCCTTTCACCCACACAGCACTCTGCCCTAGGGGTTACCTAGGGCACCCATTAGAGGTGACTTATATGTAGAGAAAGGGGAGGTTTAGGCTTGGCAAGTATTTTTAAATGCCATGTCGAGGTGACAGTGAAACTGCACACCCAGGCCTTGCAAAGGCAGGCCTGAGACAAGGTAAAGGGGCTACTTAAGTGGGTGGCACAACCAGTGCTGCAGGCCCACTAGTAACATTTAATCTACAGGCCCTAGGCACTTATAGTGCACATTACTAGGGACTTATAAGTAAATTAAATAGTCCAATTGGGTGTGATCCAAGGTTACCATGTTTAAAGGGAGAGAGCATATGCACTTTATCACTGGTTAGCAGTGGTAAAGTGTGCAGAGTCTAAAAGCCAGAAAAACAGTGTCCAAAAAGTGGAGGGAGGCAGGCAAAAAGTTAGGGGTGACCACCCTAAGGCTGTCAGGTCTAACACGTGTCTCCCCCAGCTGAAAGTGGGGAGTGCTACCCAACCTCCTGGGAGCTCTCATCGCTAAGGCAGAAGTATCAGGAGAGAACATTACCATTGGCGTGGTCAACCCCTGGGTGATGCTCCACCGTAAAGTCCATCCCCTGTAGGGAAATGGACCACCTCAAGAGTTTTGGATTCTCACCCCTCATCTGCATGAGCCATCTGAGGGGCCTGTGGTCTGTCTGATCCCGGAAGTGAGTCCCAAACAGGTAGGGTCTTAGCTTCTTCAGTGCCCAGACCACAGCAATTGCTTCTCTCTCAATAGCACTCCACCTCTGTTCCCGTGGTAATAGCCTTCTGCTAATAAAGACTACTGGTTGGTGTGAGCCCTCCTCATTTAGCTGTGCTAGAACATCCCCTATGCCATGCACTGAAGCGTCTGTCTGCACAATAAATTCCTGGGAGTAGTCAGGGGCCTTGAGCACGGGGGCCGTGCACATGGCTTCCTTCAGAGAATCAAAAGCTTTCTGACAAGCCTCTGTCCAATTCACCAACCTAGGTTGCTTCTTGGAAGTGAGTTCTGTCAAGGGTGACACAATGGTCCCATAGCCCTTGACCAATCTGCGGTAGTATCCAGTGAGGCCTAAAAAGGCTCTCACCTCAGTCTGTGTTCTAGGTGGTTGCCAGGCCTTGATGGTTTCAATCTTGGCCTGGAGTGGCTGCACCTTGCCACCATCTACTAGGTGTCCCAAGTACATCACGGAACCCTGCCCAATCTGGCACTTACTAGCCTTGATGGTCAGGCCTGCCTGTCGCAGAGCCTAAAGCACCTCCTTGAGGTGGAGCAGGTGTTTCTCCCAGCTAGAACTGTAGACAACTATGTCGTCCAGGTAGGCTGCACAGTAGGCATCCTTGCCAGCCAGGACCCCGTTAACCAACCGTTGGAAGGTAGTGGGGGCATTTTTCAACCCAAATGGCATCACCCGGAACTGGTAATGGCCATCAGGTGTGGAAAATGCTGATCTCTCTTTAGCCCCCTCAGTCAGGGCGATCTGCCAGTACCCTGAAGTAAGATCAAACGTACTCAGGAACTTGGCAGCGCCTAGCCTGTCAACGAGCTCATCAGCTCGGGGGATGGGGTGAGCATCAGTCCGTGTGACTGAGTTGAGACCCCTGTAGTCCACACAGAACCTGATTTCTGGCTTCGCACCTGGGGCAGTAGCCTTAGGAACCAACACCACAGGGCTGGCCCAGGGACTACTGGATTTCTCAATAACCCCTAAAGTCAACATCTTTGAGACCTCCTCCTTGATGCTGGCCTTCACCTTATCCGATAACCTGTAAATGTTGTTCTTCACAGGGGGACTGTCACTGGTGTCAATGTCAGGAACACAGAGGTGGGTCAGTCCAGGGGTAAGGGAGAACAGGGAGGAGAACTGCTCTAACAGCTCATAGCAGTCTCCTCTCTGGTCTAGAGTCAGGGAGTCAGAGAGAATGACACCCTCCACTGACCCATCACCTTCTTTTGCAGAGAGGAGGTTGGGGAGAGGTTCACTCTCCTCTTCCATGCCCTCATCTGTGACCAGATGCATACTGACCTCAGACCTCTCAAAGTGAGGTTTGAGCCGGTTGTGATGGAGGACCCTTAGGGGGTACATAGGGGTCTTGAGGTCCACTAGGTAAGTTGCCTCCCCTTTACGCTCCTTGATCTCAAAGAGGCCAGTCCAGCGGTCCTGGAGAGCCCTGGGCTTTACTGGCTCCATTACCCAAACTTTGTCTCCAGGTGAGAACTCAACCAGAGTGGTTTTCCGGTCGTACCACTCCTTCATCACCTCTTGACTGGCCTTGCGGTTACTCTTGGCCTGCTTCCAGAAGCGCTGGGTTTGGTTGCGGAGGGCCAGCATGTAGCTGACCAGATCCTGGGGAGGTTTCTTGGGAGCTTTCTCCCAGCCCACTTTAACAATGCTTAGAGGTCCCCTGACAGGGTGACCATAGAGCAGCTCAAAGGGGCTGAACCCCACCCCTTTCTGGGGCACCTCTCTGTAAGCAAACAACATGCATGGTTAGAGGACGTCCCACTTACGCCTCATGGCTTCAGTCAGGCCACTAATCATGCCCTTCAGGGTCTTGTTGAATCTCTCAACAAGCCCATTGGATTGAGGATGATAAGGGGTGGTAAACCGGTAGGTCACCCCACACTCATCCCACATGGACTTCAAGTATGCGGACATGAAGTTTGTGCCCCTGTCAGACACAACCTCCTTAGGGAATCCCACACGGGTAAATATTCCCAACAGCTCTCTGGTCACCACCGGTGCAGTCACTGTTCTCAGAGGGATTGCCTCTGGATAGCGGGTGGCATGGTCCACCAAAACCAGGATAAACCTGTTGCCCAAGGCAATTTTGGGGTCCAAGGGACCAACAATGTCGATGCCCACCCTTTCAAAGGGGGTGCCAACGACCGGGAGTGGGAGCAGGGGAGCCTTAAACTGTTTCCCTGTCTTCCCACTAGCCTGGCAGGTGGTGCAAGCTCTGCAGATGTTATCTGAGGCTATCCTTATTCTGGGCCAATGGAAGTGGGTGACAAGCCTGTTAAAGGTCTTGTCTTGGCCCAGGTGTCCTGCCAGGGGGATGTCGTGAGCCAGACCCAGTAGGAAGGGCCGGTAACACTGGGGGACCACCAGCACATGGGCTGTCCCAGGACCTGGAACCTTAGGCTCACTGTAAAGGAGCTCATTCTCCCAGTAAATATGGTGAGTGCCAGAGGCGTCACCTGTTGCTTGGGCTGTGGCCTGTTGCCTCAGACCCTCAAGGGTGGGGCATTCCTTCTGCGCCTTGCAGAATTCTGCCCTGGTTGGCCCACCCTCTACTTGCCAGCCAGCAAGTTCAGGTAGGTTACTCAGGTCAGCTATGTCCTCCCCAGTTGGCTCAGGGGCCTCCTCCTCCTCAGGGGCCCCGTCCACCACCGTGGGAACATTTGAGGCGGGTTTCCCACGCCTCTTGCCCTTCCTCTTTGCAGCTGTCTGGGCCATTGTTCCAGGCTCCAGACGCCTTTGACTCCCTTCCCGGCCAGCCATGGACCGTGTGGTCATGCAGACCCACTCAGGCAAACCTAACGTCTCCAGGTGGGATCTGAGCTCTACCTCTTTCCAAGCAGTATGCTCAAGATCATTGCCTAACAGACAATCTACAGGCATGGCAGGACTCACAGTTACTTTCAGAGTACCAGAGACCCCTCCCCCACTCAAAGGGAACCAGAGCCACCGGTAGGTGACTCTCACGATTGTCAGTGACTATGACCTGGTGGAATGTATTAGGGACTATCTGCTCTGTTGACACCAGCTGACTCTTGACAGTAGTCATACTGGCTCCCGTGTCACTCAGAGCCTCCACCACTGCCTATACTTTGAAGTATTTTGGGGCATGTGGGCTTTGGGCACCATTTCTCTTTCTCCCAGGGATACTAGGGAAACCTCTGCCTGCTCCCCAAAGTTATCTGGGTCTGTCTCCCCCCGAGCGCTACACTAGTCAACCCAGGTGTCTGTCCGGTAGTGGACGGTGCTCTCTTGGAACACTGGGAGTCGCCCTTAGAGTGACCATACTGGTAGCTCTCTAAGCATTTGGGGGTGAATTTCCCTGATGATTTATCAAAAGTCCCTGGCTTTTTCCCAAATCTGGAAGAGGAATAGTTGCCACCCCCTCCCTGGGAATTCTTTTGGGGGCCTTTTGAGAGTTCCTTATCTGTAAGTTTATCTCCCCCCTCTTTCTTCTGTTGGGAACCCTGACCACCTTTGTGGGTGTGTCCCCCAGATACCTTTCTGGACACTCTGTTGCTAACCCAGAGGTCTGCCTCCTCAGCAAGATTCCTGGGATCAGTCAGCTTACTATCTACCAAGTGCTGGCGCAACTCTGTAAAAGAAATACTGAGCATATGCTCTCTCAGAATCAAGTCATGTAACCCTTTGTAATCATCTACTTTGCTGCCCCGCACCCAACCGTTCAGTGCCTTATTGGAGAAATCAAAACAATCAACCCAGGTTTGTGTGGAAAGTTTGGTACTGTCCCTAAACCTCTGATGGTATCTCTCAGAGGTCAGTCCAAACTTGGCCAGTAAAGCAGTCTTCATGACAGGATAGTTATAATGATCACGTGGGTCTAGTGTAAGGAGTGTGTCCCTTCCCTCTGGGGGTACATAAAACCACAAGGCCGTCCCCCATAGCCCTTCAGGAACCCCATGAGCCCTTAGTGCAACTTCATAGGCAGCCAGCAACTTGTCAATACCATCTCGCTCCACAAAACTGGGCACCACACTTTTGGGTATACAAACCTTTTTCTCTCCAACAGGTCCTGTATGTATGCTGCCACCATTACTGCTGGACTCAGACTGTTTTGCCTTGAGATCCAGCTCCTTGAGACTCAGTTCATGAGCCAACAAAAGTTTATTTTCAGACAAGGCTCTCTCAGCTGCAGCTTCAGCTTGCTTGGCTTCTCTCTCTGCTCTCTTTTCTTCCTGTTGAGCCTCAATTTTCAGTCTTGCCATTTGTAATTGGAACTCCCTCTCCTCTCTCCTTTCCTCTGCGGTCAGGCCTTGATCAGAGACACTGCTCCCTGGTCTGGAAGGGGGCACAATTGCACTGGTAACATTACCCACTGATGGCAAAAAATCCTCTGGGGGGTCATCTTCTGGCTCCTCCTCACCATCCTCTTCTAAATGGGCTTTTGCCCAGGCCCTCAGCGCCACTTGAAAGTCCTCCTTTCTGGAGGCCCCTTGGGTGGGTACACTCATCTCCCTGCAGAACATTTTTAGCTGTTTGACAGTATATGTCTCCACCAGGGCTAGGTCAAAATCTCCTGCTTGAGACCTAGCCAGAGACATGTTGAGTGAGGATTTAGGTTTTGAAAATTGTCAGGAAAAATGAATTTGCAAAAAGAGATAAAAATCAAGTTGACCTTCAACTGTGGGTAGGTAGTGAAATACTTAGCTACTGTATGTCACTTCAAAAATACCAGTCCTATCCTCACCGCTGATCACCAATGTTAGAAATTGTATCTTTGGTTGGCAGTCAGGTTACCCCCTGTCCAAGCAAGAACACTCACTCTAGTCAGGGTAAGTCACACACAATCCAAATTATCCTGTACCCACCCTCTGGTAGCTTGGCTCTGAGCAGTCAGGCTTAACTTAGAAGGCAATGTGTAAAGTATTTGTGCAATAAATCATACAATACAAACATAGCACCACAAAAATACACCACACAGTGTTTAGAAAAATATATAATATTTATCTGGATATTTGCAGGTCAAAACGATAACAGATGCAATAAGAAATTGTAGAGATATATGAAGTGTCTTAAGTCTTTAAAAAGCAAAAAAAGTCTCTTTCAAGCACAAAGTACCTGGTTTGGAGTGAAAAATCTCCACAGAGGGCCGCATAGGAGGAGATGCATGGAAAATGGCGTGTGCGTCAGATTTTGCCCCTTCACACACGGACTTGCGTCGTTGTTTTTCACGCGGGGAAGATGTTGCGTCGATTTCCGGCACGCGGACAGTCTCCTCTGTGGGTCGTGGGGTTTTCAGGCGCCCCGGGGTCTGTGCGTGGAATCCTGGGCTTGTTGTCCGGCTGCTTGTCGTTCCAGTGGGCTGTGCGTGGAATTTTCTCCCTCACGGCAGGCGCTTTTTCTATTTCCTCTCTGGAAGTCGGGCGGCATTGTCCAGGCGGGCCGTGCGTCGAAGTTCCGGTCGACCGCAGGCGCCGCGTCGATCGTTTCCTTGCGAAGTCGAGTGCTGTCGTCCCGGGTCAGCGTGCAGTGAATTTTTCACCGCGGAGCAAGCTGTGTGTCGAATTTTTCGATGCACAAGGAGTCCAGTTGAAAGAAAGAAGTCTTTTTGGTCCTGAGACTTCAGGGAACAGGAGGCAAGCTCTATCCAAGCCCTTGGAGAGCACTTCTGCAGCAAGGCAAGAGTTCAGCAAGGCAGCAGGGCAACAGCAAGGCAGCAGTCCTCTGTAGAAAGCAGTCAGGTGAGTCCTTTGGGCAGCCAGGCAGTTCTTCTTGGCAGGATGCAGGTTCTGGTTCAGGTTTCTTCTCCAGCAAGTGTCTGAGGTGGTAGGGCAGAGGCCCTGTTTTTATACCCAAATGTGCCTTTGAAGTGTGGAAGACTTCAAAGAGTGGCTTAGAAGTGCACCAGGTCTCCTTTCAGTTCAATCCTGTCTGGCAGTTTCCCAGTAGGGGGTGTGGCAGTCCTTTGTGTGAGAGCAGGCACTCCACCCTCCCAGCCCAGGAAAACCCATTAAAACTGCAGATGTATGCAAGTGAGGCTGAGTACCCTGTGTTTGGGGTGTGTCTGAGTGAATGCACAAGGAGCTGTCAAGTAAACCCAGCCAGACGTGGATTGTAAGGCACAGAAAGATTTAAGTGCAAAGAAATGCTCACTTTCTAAAAGTGGCATTTCTAGAATAGTAATATTAAATCCAACTTCACCAGTCAGCAGGATTTTGTATTACCTTTCTGGCCATACTAAATATGACCTTCCTACTCCTTTCAGATCAGCAGCTACCACTTCAATAATGTATGAGGGCAGCCCCAATGTTAGCCTATGAAGGGAGCAGGCCTCACAGTAGTGTAAAAACAAATTTAGGAGTTTTACACTACCAGGACATGTAAACTACACAGGTACATGTCCTGCCTTTCACCCACACAGCACTCTGCCCTAGGGGTTACCTAGGGCACCCATTAGAGGTGACTTATATGTAGAGAAAGGGGAGGTTTAGGCTTGGCAAGTATTTTTAAATGCCAAGTCGAGGTGACAGTGAAACTGCACACCCAGGCCTTGCAATGGCAGGCCTGAGACAAGGTAAAGGGGCTACTTAAGTGGGTGGCACAACCAGTGCTGCAGGCCCACTAGTAGCATTTAATCTACAGGCCCTAGGCACATATAGTGCACATTACTAGGGACTTATAAGTAAATTAAATAGTCCAATTGGGTATGATCCAAGGTTACCATGTTTAAAGGGAGAGAGCATATGCACTTTAGCACTGGTTAGCAGTGGTAAAGTGCGCAGAGTCTAAAAGCCAGAAAAACAGTGTCCAAAAAGTGGAGGGAGGCAGGCAAAAAGGGAGGGGTGACCACCCTAAGGCTGTCAGGTCTAACACGTGTCTCCCCCAGCTGAAAGTGGGGAGTGCTACCCAACCTCCTGGGAGCTCTCATCGCTAAGGCAGAAGTATCAGGAGAGAACATCACCATTGGCGTGGTCAACCCCTGGGCGATGCTCCACCGTAAAGTCCATCCCCTGTAGGGAAATGGACCTCCTCAAGAGTTTTGGATTCTCACCCCTCATCTGCATGAGCCATCTGAGGGGCCTGTGGTCTGTCTGATCCCGGAAGTGAGTCCCAAACAGGTAGGGTCTTAGCTTCTTCAGTGCCCAGACCACAGGAATTGCTTCTCTCTCAATAGCACTCCACCTCTGTTCCCGTGGTAATAGCCTTCTGCTAATAAAGACTACTGGTTGGTGTGAGCCCTCCTCATTTAGCTGTGCTAGAACATCCCCTATGCCATGCACTGAAGCGTCTGTCTGCACAATAAATTCCTGGGAGTAGTCAGGGGCCTTGAGCACGGGGGCCGTGCACATGGCTTCCTTCAGAGAATCAAAACTTTCTGACAAGCCTCTGCCCAATTCACCAACCTAGGTTTCTTCTTGGAAGTGAGTTCTGTCAAGGGTGACACAATGGTCCCATAGCCCTTGACCAATCTGCGGTAGTATCCAGTGAGGCCTAAAAAGGCTCTCACCTCAGTCTGTGTTCTAGGTGGTTGCCAGGCCTTGATGGTTTCAATCTTGGCCTGGAGTGGCTGCACCTTGCCACCATCTACTAGGTGTCCCAAGTACATCACGGAACCCTGCCCAATCTGGCACTTACTAGCCTTGATGGTCAGGCCTGCCTGTCGCAGAGCCTGAAGCACCTCCTTGAGGTGGAGCAGGTGTTTCTCCCAGCTAGAACTGTAGACAACTATGTCGTCCAGGTAGGCTGCACAGTAGGCATCCTTGCCAGCCAGGACCCCGTTAACCAACCGTTGGAAGGTAGTGGGGGCATTTTTCAACCCAAATGGCATCACCCGGAACTGGTAATGGCCATCAGGTGTGGAAAATGCTGATCTCTCTTTAGCCCCCTCAGTCAGGGCGATCTGCCAGTACCCTGAAGTAAGATCAAACGTACTCAGGAACTTGGCAGCTCCTAGCCTGTCAACGAGCTCATCAGCTCGGGGGATGGGGTGAGCATCAGTCCGTGTGACTGAGTTGAGACCCCGGTAGTCCACACAGAACCTGATTTCTGGCTTCGCACCTGGGGCAGTAGCCTTAGGAACCAACACCACAGGGCTGGCCCAGGGACTACTGGATTTCTCAATAACCCCTAAAGTCAACATCTTTGAGACCTCCTCCTTGATGCTGGCCTTCACCTTATCCGATAACCTGTAAATGTTGTTCTTCACAGGGGGACTGTCACCGGTGTCAATGTCATGAACACAGAGGTGGGTCAGTCCAGGGGTAAGGGAGAACAGGGAGGAGAACTGCTCTAACAGCTCATAGCAGTCTCCTCTCTGGTTTAGAGTCAGGGAGTCAGAGAGAATGACAACCTCCACTGACCCATCACCTTCTTTCGCAGAGAGGAGGTTGGGGAGAGGTTCACTCTCCTCTTCCATGCCCTCATCTGTGACCAGATGCATACTGACCTCAGACCTCTCAAAGTGAGGTTTGAGCCGGTTCTGATGGAGGACCCTTAGGGGGTACATAGGGGTCTTGAGGTCCACTAGGTAAGTTGCCTCCCCTTTACGCTCCTTGATCTCAAAGAGGCCAGTCCAGCGGTCCTGGAGAGCCCTGGGCTTTACTGGCTCCATTACCCAAACGCTGTCTCCAGGTGAGAACTCAACCAGAGTGGTTTTCCGGTCGTACCACTCCTTCATCACCTCTTGACTGGCCTTGCGGTTACTCTTGGCCTGCTTCCAGAAGCGCTGGGTTTGGTTGCGGAGGGCCAGCATGTAGCTGACCACATCCTGGGGAGGTGTCTTGGGAGCTTTCTCCCAGCCCACTTTAACAATGCTTAGAGGTCCCCTGACAGGGTGACCACAGAGCAGCTCAAAGGGGCTGAACCCCACCCCTTTCTGGGGCACCTCTCTGTAAGCAAACAACATGCATGGTTAGAGGACGTCCCACTTACGCCTCATGGCTTCAGTCAGGCCACTAATCATGCCCTTCAGGGTCTTGTTGAATCTCTCAACAAGCCCATTGGATTGAGGATGATAAGGGGTGGTAAACCGGTAGATCACCCCACACTCATCCCACATGGACTTCAAGTATGCGGACATGAAGTTTGTGCCCCTGTCAGACACAACCTCCTTAGGGAATCCCACACGGGTAAATATTCCCAACAGGGCTCTGGTCACCACCGGTGCAGTCACTGTTCTCAGAGGGATTGCCTCTGGATAGCGGGTGGCATGGTCCACCAAAACCAGGATAAACCTGTTGCCCAAGGCAATTTTGGGGTCCAAGGGACCAACAATGTCGATGCCCACCCTTTCAAAGGGGGTGCCAACGACCGGGAGTGGGAGCAGGGGAGCCTTAAACTGTTTCCCTGTCTTCCCACTAGCCTGGCAGGTGGTGCAAGCTCTGCAGATGTTATCTGAGGCTATCCTTATTCTGGGCCAATGGAAGTGGGTGACAAGCCTGTTAAAGATCTTGTCTTGGCCCAGGTGTCCTGCCAGGGGGATGTCGTGAGCCAGACCCAGTAGGAAAGCCCGGTAACACTGGGGGACCACCAGCACACGGGCTGTCCCAGGACCTGGAACCTTAGGCTCACTGTAAAGGAGCTAATTCTCCCAGTAAATATGGTGAGTGCCAGAGGCGTCACCTGTTGCTTGGGCTGTGGCCTGTTGCCTCAGACCCTCAAGGGTGGGGCATTCCTTCTGCGCCTTGCAGAATTCTGCCCTGGTTGACCCACCCTCTACTTGCCAGCCAGCAAGTTCAGGTAGGTTACTCAGGTCAGCTATGTCCTCCCCAGTTGGCTCAGGGGCCTCCTCCTCCTCAGGGGCCCCGTCCACCACCGTGGGAACATTTGAGGCGGGTTTCCCACGCCTCTTGCGCTTCCTCTTTGCAGCTGTCTGGGCCATTGTTCCAGGCTCCAGACGCCCTTGACTCCCTTCCCGGGCAGCCATGGACCGTGTGGTCATGCAGACCCACTCAGGCAAACCTAACATCTCCAGGTGGGATCTGAGCTCTACCTCTTTCCAAGCAGTATGCTCAAGATCATTGCCTAACAGACAATCTACAGGCATGGCAGGACCAACAGTTACTTTCAGAGTACCAGAAACCCCCCCCACTCAAAGGGAACCAGAGCCACCGGTAGGTGACTCTCACGATTGTCAGTGACTATGACCTGGTGGAATGTATTAGGGACTATCTGCTCTGTTGACACCAGCTGACTCTTGACAGTAGTCATACTGGCTCCCGTGTCACTCAGAGCCTCCACCTTTTGCCCATCAATGGCGACCCACTGCCTATACTTTGAAGTATTTTGGGGCATGTGGGCTTTGGGCACCATTTCTCTTTCTCCCAGGGATACTAGGGAAACCTCTGCCTGCTCCCCAAAGCTATCTGGGTCTGTCTCCCCCGAGCGCTACACTAGTCAACCCAGGTGTCTGTCCGGTAGTAGACGGTGCTCTCTTGGAACACTGGGAGTCGCCCTTAGAGTGACCATACTGGTAGCACTCTAAGCATTTGGGGGTGAATTTCCCTGATGATTTATCAAATGTCCCTGGCTTTTCCCAAATCTGGAAGAGGAATAGTTGCCACCCCCTCCCTGGGAATTCTTTTGGGGGGCTTTTGAGAGTTCCTTATCTGTAAGTTTATCTCCCCCCTCTTTCTTCTGTTGGGAACCCTGACCACCTTTGTGGGTGTGTCCCCCAGATACCTTTCTGGACACTCTGTTGCTAACCCAGAGGTCCGCCTCCTCAGCAAGATTCCTGGGATCAGTCAGCTTACTATCTACCAAGTGCTGGCGCAACTCTGTAAAAGAAATACTGAGTATATGCTTTCTCAGAATCAAGTCATGTAACCCTTTGTAATCATCTACTTTGCTGCCCCGCACCCAACCGTTCAGTGCCTTATTGGAGAAATCAAAACAATCAACCCAGGTTTGTGTGGAAAGTTTGGTACTGTCCCTAAACCTCTGACGGTATCTCTCAGAGGTCAGTCCAAACTTGGCCAGTAAAGCAGTCTTCATGACAGGTTAGTTATAATGATCACGTGGGTCTAGTGTAAGGAGTGTGTCCCTTCCCTCTGGGGGTACATAAAACCACAAGGCTGTCCCCCATTGCCCTTCAGGAACCCCATGAGCCCTTAGTGCAACTTCATAGGCAGCCAGCCACTTGTCAATATCATCTCGCACCACAAAACTGGGCACCACACTTTTGGGTATACAAACCTTTTTCTCTCCAACAGGTCCTGTATGTATGCTGCCACCATCACTGCTGGACTCAGACTGTTTTGCCTTGAGATCCAGCTCCTTGAGACTCAGTTCATGAGCCAACAAAAGTTTATTTTCAGCCAAGGCTCTCTCAGCTGCAGCTTCAGCTTGCTTGGCTTCTCTCTCTGCTCTCTTTTCTTCCTGTTGAGCCTCAATTTTCAGTCTTGCCATTTATAATTGGAACTCCCTCTCCTCTCTCCTTTCCTCTGCGGTCAGGCCTTGATCAGAGACACTGCTCCCTGGTCTGGAAGGGGGCACAATTGCACTGGTAACATTACCCACTGATGGCAAAAAATCCTCTGGGGGGTCATTTTCTGGCTCCTCCTCCTCCTCACCATCCTCTTCTAAATGGGCTTTTGCCCAGGCCCTCAGCGCCACTTGAAAATCCGCCTTTCTGGAGGCCCCTTGTGTGGGTGCACTCTTCTCCCTGCAGAACATTTTTAGCTGTTTGACAGTATATGTCTCCACCAGGGCTAGGTCAAAATCGCCTGCTTGAGACCCAGCCAGAGACATGTTGAGTGAGGATTTAGGTTTTGAAAATTGTCAGGAAAAACGAATTTGCAAAAAGAGATAAAAATCAAGTTGACCTTCAACTGTGGGTAGGTAGTGAAATACTTAGCTACTGTACGTCACTGCAAAAATACCAGTCCTATCCTCACCGCTGATCACCAAAGTTAGAAATGGTGTCTTTGGTTGGCAGTCAGGTTACCCCCTGTCCAAGCAAGAACCCTCACTCTAGTCAGGGTAAGTCACACACAATCCAAATTATCCTGTACCCACCCTCTGGTAGCTTGGCTCTGAGCAGTCAGGCTTAACTTAGAAGGCAATGTGTAAAGTATTTGTGCAATAAATCATACAATGACACTATATAGCACCACAAAAATACACCACACAGTGTTTAGAAAAATATATAATATTTATCTGGATATTTGCAGGTCAAAACGATAACAGATGCAATAAGAAATTGTAGAGATATATGAAGTGTCTTAAGTCTTTAAAAAGCAAAAAAAGTCTCTTTCAAGCACAAAGTACCTGGTTTGGAGTGAAAAATCTCCGCAGAGGGCCGCATAGGAGGAGATGCATGGAAAATGGCGTGTGCGTCAGATTTTGCCCCTTCACACACGGACTTGCGTCGTTGTTTTTCACGCGGGGAAGATGTTGCGTCGATTTCCGGCGCGCGGACAGTCTCCTCTGTGGGTCGTGGGGTTTTCAGGCGCCCCGGGGTCTGTGCGTGGAATCCTGGGCTTGTTGTCCGGCTGCTTGTCGTTCCAGTGGGCTGTGCGTGGAATTTTCTCCCTCACGGCAGGCGCTTTTTCTATTTCCTCTCTGGAAGTCGGGCGGCATTGTCCAGACGGGGCGTGCGTCGAAGTTCCGGTCGACCGCAGGCGCTGCGTCGATCTTTTCCTTGCGAAGTCGAGTGCCGTCGTCCCGGGTCAGCGTGGAGTGAATTTTTCACCGCGGAGCAAGCTGTGTGTCGAATTTTTCGATGCACAAGGAGTCCAGTTGAAAGAAAGAAGTCTTTATGGTCCTGAGACTTCAGGGAACAGGAGGCAAGCTCTATCCAAGCCCTTGGAGAGCACTTCTGCAGCAAGGCAAGAGTTCAGCAAGGCAGCAGGGCAACAGCAAGGCAGCAGTCCTCTGTAGAAAGCAGTCAGGTGAGTCCTTTGGGCAGCCAGGCAGTTCTTCTTGGCAGGATGCAGGTTCTGGTTCAGGTTTCTTCTCCAGCAAGTGTCTGAGGTGGTAGGGCAGAGGCCCTGTTTTATACCCAAATGTGCCTTTGAAGTGTGGAAGGCTTCAAAGAGTGGCTTAGAAGTGCACCAGGTCTCCTTTCAGTTCAATCCTGTCTGGCAGTTTCCCAGTAGGGGGTGTGGCAGTCCTTTGTGTGAGAGCAGGCACTCCACCCTCCCAGCCCAGGAAGACCCTTTAAAACTGCAGATGTATGCAAGTGAGGCTGAGTACCCTGTGTTTGGGGTGTGCCTGAGTGAATGCACAAGAAGCTGTCAACTAAACCCAGCCAGACGTGGATTGTAAGGCACAGAAAGATTTAAGTGCAAAGAAATGCTCACTTTCTAAAAGTGGCATTTCTAGAATAGTAATATTAAATCCAACTTCACCAGTATGTAGGATTTTGTATTACCTTTCTGGCCATACTAAATATGGCCTTCCTACTCCTTTCAGATCAGCAGCTACCACTTCAATAATGTATGAGGGCAGCCCCAATGTTAGCCTATGAAGGGAGCAGGCCTCATAGTAGTGTAAAAACGAATTTAGGAGTTTTACACTACCAGGACATGTAAACTACACAGGTACATGTCCTGCCTTTCACCCACACAGCACTCTGCCCTAGAGGTTACCTAGGGCACCCATTAGAGGTGACGTATATGTAGAGAAAGGGGAGGTTTAGGCTTGGCAAGTATTTTTAAATGCCAAGTCGAGGTGACAGTGAAACTGCACACCCAGGCCTTGCAATGGCAGGCCTGAGACAAGGTAAAGGGGCTACTTAAGTGGGTGGCACAACCAGTGCTGCAGGCCCACTAGTAGCATTTAATCTACAGGCCCTAGGCACATATAGTGCACATTACTAGGGACTTATAAGTAAATTAAATAGTCCAATTGGGTATGATCCAAGGTTACCATTTTTAAAGGGAGAGAGCACTTTATCACTGGTTAGCAGTGGTAAAGTGTGCAGAGTCTAAAAGCCAGCAAAACAGTGTCCAAAAAGTGGAGGGAGGCAGGCAAAACGTTAGGGGTGACCACCCTAAGGCTGTCAGGTCTAACATGCAGGAAAATAATTAAACTGTATCCTAGATGCAACACTCTGCACAAGGTGTGCATGTCACCATAAGATGTACAGCAACTCCAATGTACATGTGCAAGAAAGCAGGGCTGATTGCAGAGGCCTCCTGACTTTTTGCCCCCATTTTTCACTTTTTGCACTTTTTGCTGGTGTTTTCCTGACTCTAATGGTGCCCTGGGTACTGCTAACCAGTCCCAGGGTCTGTGTTCTGTATAAAATGAGTATGCAAATTAGACTAATTATAGTTGGCTAAGTCAACCTACCTATAAGTCCCTTGTATATGGCAGGACATGTAAATATAGGGATCCCAGCACAGGTGGTGCCCCCATAGGTGCACTGCTGAAGTGCCCAGTGTCATTTTAAAGGCAGGCCTGCCTTGCTGGCTGCTTCTAAATTAAAGTTACATGCACATTCGACTTTGGAATTAAAAGTAGTTCCAAAGTCTTAAACTACCTTATTTTTACATATATGTCACCCCTAAGGTGTGCCCTGTGTGCCCCTAGGGCTCGATGCAATGTAACTATAAGCAGGAACCTTATAAAAATAGTTTTATAAGCCCTGGTGAGGTAAAAGAACCACATTTTTTTCCCCTCATTGTAGTGAATGGCCTCCATAGGCTAGAATGGGGAGACTTTATTTTAATTTCTAAAGTCCCCTTAGGTATCAGATACCTTACGTTTGGTATCAAATTAATTGTTATAATAAATCCCACAACTTACAATTGTTGGATTTAATATAACTTGTTCAGGTAAAGAGTTTTAAACTTTAACTGAAAAGCTGCCAACTTCAGCCCTGCTGTATTTTGTTGCTTTGGTCTGACTGGCCAGCCTCTGGCAGCCTGGCCAGGCTGCCTTGATGAGGTGTGAAGTTTCCCCTTGCTCAACACAAAGAGATGTGCCTGGGGGAGGAGCTCTTCCCTCAGCAGATGGGGAAGCAGGAAGGGGGAGGGCTGCCAAACTGTTCTTCAAAGGCAGGGAAGGACATTTGGAGCAACCCAGCACCTCCCTCACATCCTGCAAACCCAGACACTTAGGTGCCCTACTGATTAGATGAGGAGAGGGCAGGAGAAGGGTGTTTTTAACTTTTTTAGCCACACCAGTGGGTGGACTCAGCCAGATGTAACCTCCAAAAATCAGTTTCAGTCATGATGGATTTTTGAGGAATGTTGCTCCCTGGGATTGATTTTTGCCACACTTCACAGAAAGTGGTCATCACAGGGGGAAGGACCCTGCACCTAATTGGAGAACCAGGACCCCCCTGTTTTTCACTCAGGTGCAAGGATAAAACTGGAAGACCTGCACCCACACCTCAGATCCCTACCAGATTCCAACAAGGAAGAACTACAGAAGAAGGACAACTGCCCTGCTGGACCACTGACCTGCACCTGGACACTGCACTCTGGAGGACTGCACCAGCTGGACACTTGGGCTTCACGACAAGAAGGACTTTGCCTGGTTTAAACTAGTTCAATGAGGGACTCCCTGTTTGCTACAGGTGAAAAATTGCTAACCAGGATCCCCTGCACCAACTGCTGAAGAAACTGACCAGCTGACCACTGGCCAGTGGCCGTTTTTGAGTTTGTGCCAGGTGCATTCTGGGAGATGTAGTCTGCACCCTCAAGGAGCATCTCAGAGCTTCTGGAACCTTTTGGTGAGCTGGGGACCTAAAAAAAAAATCTGGAATTAGATCTAGAAGTTTGGACAAGTTTGGAGAACTTTTCATAAAGGGACCAACCTGCCATGGCAACTCTAGCCGGCTTGCCTCAATCGCGACCCGGCCTAACTTGCAGGTTCGTCCTGGTGAAGAAAATCTCCAAAAAAGTGAATACGTCCGAACGTAGGAAGTTGACTGGGACCTCCCAGGCAGTGTATCTGAAGAGGGCTCCAGGGACATTGGATCAAGATTCAGGTTTGCCCCAGTTGAAGGATTTTCACCTCCAAAAAACAACTAAGTCCGAAGGTAAAAATCTCCACTGAGGGCTCCCACAACGTGTAACTGAGGAAGAGTTCCAGGAGGTCGGACTGGACTGGCAACTTGGTCCAGTTGAAGAAAATCTCCAGAAAAACGACTAAGTCTGAAGGTAAACTTTTGACCAAGGCCTCCCGCGAGCTGGGGCTGAGCAGGGCTCCATTGCGGTCGGCCTCAAACTTTGACTGTGCCCTGGGCGAACTGCAACCAGATGACCATATTGGCGTTATTCGTTTCTAAACGCTAAACAGCATTAATGCTTTAAAAAAATCATATCTCTGGTTCCGCTTATCTGATTTTAATTGTGTTGGTGTCATTTTAAAGATAAATGCATAATCTATTTTTATAAATTTGGTGTTGGATTTCTATTGTGTTTTGTGTTTCACTTATTTACAGTTTTGTGATTTTTACATGCTTTACACTTTGTCTCATAAATTAAGCCTTGTCGCTCGCTGCCAAGCTTCCAAGGGTTGAGCTGGGTTTAATTTATTGAGACCTGACTGGACCTAAGGGGAGGTTAGTGGGGTACTGCTAAGTGTAGGTATTTACCTGCCCTTGCCAGTAATCCATTTTCCAACAAAGTGAAAACACTGTACATGGTATGCATATCACAACTGCTGTACACCATCATGGATCAAGCTTTAAGTCCATAAAGTGGACCTCGCTTAAGATGGCGGTCAACGTGATGACACAAGGCGTTGACTTCTCCTAAGATGGTGGTAACGTGATGATGGATCAAGCTTTAGGTCCATAAAGCGGACCTCGCCTAAGATGGCAGTCAATGTGATGACATAAGGCATTGACTTCTCCTAAGATAACAGTAACGTGATGATGCACGGCGTTGCCGAATACATGTGCATGTTTAGCTTTTGAACTAGTCCTCCGAAGCAAGACCACGTACTGCTCTCCTGTACAGCTGCTACGCACGTGTGCATATCTTGTAGGTGAAGGCACTTGGGAAAGAATGTCCAACTTTGACTACTCTAACTCCTCACTGCAACTCCTCACTGCAGTTCTGCCTGCTCTGACCAGATCTCACCAATGTGCTTGGAGGCATTAGAAGGTGCTGATGAATCCCGTGATGAAAATCCTGGAACGGTTGTCCATCCGTGTCCCGGAACTGCATTACTCAGGTGGGTTCAGAGTGGTCGTCCCCTCTTCAACAATTTGTAGTGCCGAGGTCACATAGGATGCGATTAAGAATAGTTGTTTAATTGTATACACGGGGAGAGCAAGCAAGTACATCCTTCCTTCAAAGGAGTCCACAGCAACTGTCTCTCCTAAAGGTCTCTACCACGCATTCTACGAATCCTATAAATCATAACCACAACATTCTACCCATGACAAATTGAACATTCTACCATTGACGTAGATCCTACAACCCCACAGCAGGATGTTAGCTGGCAATGTCAAGACTTTAAATGTAAATATCGAAGTGCAAGTACTCACCAGCCAGAGAGTACCTATTTGCTTGAGAAGTGTTTTCACTCTCCCATTAACAGTGCTGAACCAGTGCTGGAAAGTGCTGATAATCTCGCTTCCAAATAACAGAGTTACAACTACTCAATATCTGTCAGCGGCGGCCAATGTAAGGCACTAAATAAAGTGAATTATCAGTTTATGTGAAGTTACGAAGTTTGCAACTTCTGCAAAACGTAACCGGAGAGCGACATTTTAAACATTTTAAACAGAAAGTGATTTATTTTGTTTGCAAAATCTTTTCAGTTTTTTTCCTCCACCAAATTTTTCACGGTACCTTACAGGTTTTTGTTTTATTTTAACAAACAATGTAATCCTGGCAAACGTAATCACAGACTTGTCAAGAGCCAATTTAGCACACAAAAAGTAACGTTCATGACAAAGCCCCATTCAGTTTGTTTACTTGGGAAAACCTATTGAATTTCACCTTATCTCCCTAACACTGTTTATGATGCTCTTCGCCAGAAAATAACAAACTGCTTGAAAGATCTCCAATTATATTTTATGAAAACTGGTGTTATAAAAAGTGTGTTTATTCTTGAAGCTCTCAAGTGTGCACAGAAAACTGAGCGGGCTATTATGTATGAGTGCTATATAAATACAACTATTCACAAAAGCATTTTGGAGTACATAAAAATGGTACTACTGTGGTTCTATTATACATACTTGCTGCAGCCTTACTTTTGAGGGCGGAATTAACAGGAGGAAGGAAAAAGACAAGACTACCTGTTAGAGCAATTTATATCTACCTTATGAAGAAATATGGAGTTCAGTCTCCTTGACTTAAGTCTCTTAATCTGATGAGTAGCAACCATGACCAGAATAGCTAAGCTATTGAAGGGATGAAAAAGTGACCACAACTGCTGATAAAACACTTGCCTACTGCTTGGAACTTTTCTTCTAAGTGGGAAAATCCTAGTGAAAGGGGGCTCTCCATTTGCTTGGAGGAAAGCAGTGGCAATGGGACATTTGACTATGAACTTAACTGAAAGTGGGGAAAATTCTCTTCCCCACTAGAACCCTTAGCCTGATGTCCAAGAAGACTTTCATGAAAAAGTGAGTAGGAGTGTTGAGCAACTGGTACAGAAAACTACTGACTGTTGCTGGAAAAACCACTCCTGGAGATTTATGATTTTTAGGTCATAGCCTAACAGAGTTAGCACAACTGAAGCAACTTTGTTTGTAATGCTGAAGTGTGGGAGAAACAAATATTTGAGTACAATCAAAACACAATAATACACTATGTGACAAAGTTTGCACACATTATTGTTTGTGTGCATCATTTCAGTGCACATGTAATGGCCATTTAAATTGAAAATGTGTAATGTGTAATGGCAGTGAGCTGCCATTCCATGCATTTTCCACACTTTGCCACTTGACTCCACTCTATGCCCGTCCACTCTGTGCTACGCAACTCCATTCTACGACACACCACTCCACTCTACAACATTCCACTCCACTAAATGCCCTCCACTCTAACACACTCTGTGAAACACCATGCCACTTCACTCTGTGCCACTTCAATCTATGCCTCTCACTCCATGCCACAAAACCCACCCAACCTACACCACCCCACTCCAGTCTACCCCACTTCAATCTATCTCACTTCAGTCTACCCCATGCCACTCCAATCTACCCCAATCCACTCCTCTGCGATCCAGTCTACTCCACTAGACGTCAATCTACCCATTCCAATCTACCCCATTCCACTCTACCCCAATCTACCCTACTCGCCTCCATTCCAATCTACTCTACTCCAATTTACCCCATTCCACTCAATCTAAGTCAATCAACCCCAACCCACTACAATCTACCCCACACCACCCCAATCTACTGCAGTCACTTCAAAACTACCCCACTTTGGACCATCTACCTCAGTCTACTCAACTCCACTCAAAACCTCTCCAATCTACCCCACTGCAATCCAGCCCACTCCAATGTACCCCAGCTCAAACCGACTCCACTCCAATGTACCAACTCCAATCCATCTAACCTACCCCACTCCACTCTACTACACTGCACTCCAATATTCCCCAGTCCAATTCTCCCAACCCCACTCCAAACTCCACTGCAATCAATCCAACTCCTCCCCACTCAAATCCACCCTACTCCACAGCAATCTACCCAATCCATTCTACCGCAATCTACCCCACTCCAATGTACCACAAACTACTGCACCCCAATCTGCCACACTCCACTCCAGTCTACCACACTCCAGTCCACTCAAGTTACCCATTCTTCTGTCATCTACCCCACTCCATTCTACTCTACTCCACTCCACTCTACCCAAATCTACCACACTCCACTTCAGTTCAATCTACCCCACTCCTATCTACCACACTCCACTCAAATCTACCCCATTTCACTCCAATCTAACCCACTCCAACGCAATGCCCTGCACTACAAATTCCCCCACCCGACTCCACCCCAATAAACTGAACTCCAATCTTTCCCTCCCAAATATACCCCACCCAATCTACCCCACTTCAATCTACCCCATCTACTCCACTCCAGTCTATCCAACTTTATCACAGTCTACCCCACTCCACCCACCCAATGCAATCTACCTCACGTCATTCTACCCCACCCCACCCCAATCTACCCCTCTCCAATCCAAACCAATCCACTTCAGTCTACCCCACTCAACTCCAGTCTACCCCACTCCACTCAAATCTACCCTGCTCTAATCATCCCGCTTCAATCTACCCCACTCCACTTCAATCCACCCCACTCTATTTCAATCTACCCTACTCTACTACACCCAATCTACCTCATGCCACTCCAGTTTAATCTACTTCACTATACTACACTCCATTCTACCACACTCCACTTTGCTGTTCCTGAGTCTGTCTCACTTCACCTTACTCTTGACTCCATTCTAATCTATCCAACTCCACTCCACCCAACTCTGCTCCACTCAAATGTACCCCATTGCACTCTACCCCAATCTACTCCGCACCAATCTTCCTACTCCAAGCCACTCAATCTACCACACTCCATTCCACTCTACCCAATCTACCCACTCCACTTCACTCCAATGTACCACATGCCGCCCAGATCTACCTCACTCTAGTCCAGTGCAACCAACTCCATCCCACTCCACTCTACCCTAGTCCACTCCACCCCAAACTACCCTACTCCAATCTACCCCACTCAAATGTACCCCATCCCAATTTACCATAATCTACTCCACTCCAATCTACCCCACCCTAACAAATCTACCCATTACAATCCACCACATCCCAATCTAGCCCACACCACTTTAATCACCTCCATTCTACTCTGCTCTAGTCTATCCCACTCCACACTAATGAAACCCGCTCCACTCCAATCTACCCTTCTTAACTGCATCTGCAATACCATAATCCACCCAATCTATCCCACTCTAATCTATATCACTCCATTCTACCCTACACCACCCTAATCTGCCCACTCCACTCCAGTCTACTTCTCTCCACTCCATTCTACCCCACTCCACTCCAATCTACCCCTATCAACTTCACTCCACTCTTTTCCAATCTACCCCACTTCACTCCAATCTACCTTAATAAATCCCACTCCATGCTGCCCTGATACCCCTACTCCAAATTACCCCAATCTACTCCACCACACCCTGCCCAAATTCAATCTACCCCTTTCCCCATTATAATTTACCCAATCTACTGCACTCAAAGCAACTTCACTCCAGTCCATTGTACCCCACCCGAGTCTACCCCACCCCATCCCCAGCTACCCCACATCACTCCAATCTACCCCACTCTGCTTTATCCCAATCTACCCCACTCCAAATTCCCCAATCTATCCCCACTCCATTCTATTCTACCTTACTATAATTCACTCAGTCTATCCCATTCCACTTCAATGTTCCCAACTCCACTCCAGTCTACCCCAATATATCCCACTCCACTCTACCCCTATCTACCATACTCCTATATAACCACTCCAATCCTCCAATCTGACCAATCTACTCCACTTCAATCTACCCCACTCCACCCCAATCTACCCAAATTCAATCTACCCCCACACCAATCTACACACTAACCTACCCAACTCACCCACTGCAATCTACCTCACTCCAATCAACCTCACTACAATTTATCCCAATCTGCCCCACTGTGCCCCACTCCAGTTTACCCCAATCCACTCCATCCCATTCTACCCAACTGTATTGGTGTGTGTTTGTTGGTGTGGGTGCGTGTGTGTGCATTGGTCACTAGCCGTCCCATCTGTGTGTGTTGTGTGTACGTGTACTCATCCCTTTCCCTCCAGTGTGTGCTAGGTGTATGTAGTTACAGTTGTTGTCCTCTTTGTCGTCGCTGGTTTCGAAGTCGTAGGATGATCAGGTGCAGTGGGAAAACTTTAAGTTCTGGTTCCATAGCGGCTCCGAATGTGTCTGTGTTCCTTTTTCTATGCCTCGTTTCTGCCAGGGTTTTGGTGGTGGTCCGACTGTGCCAAAAATCCTGGCGTTGCGCAACCTCGTAATATGCTTGGCAGTAACATAGTCCCTCCCGGATTGGAGATGCCTGTCGCCGGCTGCGGTGGTCCGTACACACTGGCGGTATTGGTGGTGTATTGGCTGTGTCCTGTTGGGTACACCGCCATGGTCATAATATGGTGGGCTTCTCCACCAGGCTTGCGGCGGTGCGACTGCCACTTCCACTGTGGCTGTCCTCGGACCGCCAAACTCATAATGAGAGCCTTAGTCTCAGCCCTGTTCTTGACTAAGGCTTCTCTTTCCCACATTTAACAATCTGGTTTTCTATGCATAGTGACATATTTTATCCAAAGCTTTGACATATTTTATTGATTCATTTCCAACTCTTGTATCTAGGTAAATGCCAAAGGTGGTATGATACAATCATGGTTCAGCAAACAACTATTTATGACCAATGACATGCAATAGAACACAGTAGAGTGATGCTTTGCAAACTCATAACACGGCACAGATATATGAGATAGTTGATTATGCACTATCATTATAAGCGACACACACACGAAACCAATAGAAAACAATAGGCAGAGTCATTTTAAGTACGCACACAGGACAGCATAATATTAAACAGAGTGATAGAACATCTTACATCTGTACATCAATGCACAGCTATGCCTTCTTGGGAGTTATCACCATGCTAAGAAAAAACACTTATCAGCAACAAATACCATATAATCATGAATAGAGCAACCTAGCAGGCCTTATACACACATCTAGCAAAGCTCTTATGTGCTAAATAGATAATTGTTATCATGTCTTCAAATAACTCTTACCATCCAAAAATGCTTATTATTCATTCATATCAGACATCACTTTTATATTTAGAGATTATCAAGAAATATATCAATACAAAATTGAACACCTGTTTCTTACAAAGTACAAATATATTAAAACAGTATTCTCAAATCAGTATATGATCAAAAAATAAATTAAATATGCAATCACAGTAACAAGTGACCCAGATAAACAACATCCAGTTATAAAAATTCACAACTCTAAATTTAAAATTATTACAGAACAGAGTTTACCATGATCTTTGATATTTAAGTACTTGATTAGTTCTTTTTGCATATGTTAATTCCGAAAACATTGCATGATTCATTTTTAACTCCAATGAGCAAACAGTGGTAGAAAACAATAAAGCTGAGAAGGGGGCAGCATTTGAAGCGTTATTTTTAACCAATCCAAACACATTTTTGAATGCTGCAGGTTACAACAAAACGGTATAGTTGTGTACTTACAAAAGAGAACAGCTAGTTCCAAAAAGCACAAAGATGGACAAGTAGTGTTAACACATTTTTCTAATCCTTTGCAAGATTCAAAAACGCTTCCCTGAGGTTGATTGGATCCACTGACTCAGTGAATAGTGTGGTAACCATATACAGTAATTTCAAACCCAAATAAATGTAAACACCATGACCCATTTTGCCACAGAAGAATACTCTAATCAATAAAAGTTTCAAAGCTTTATTTTATAACCACAAAACCAAAGTCACATAAATAGCACACAAAATCAAATTGTAAAGGCAACTAAACACCTTAGGTTGACCAAATCTACAAAATAGGTTAAATCTACTCAACATCAACCCCTTCAGACATTCAGGAAGCATAGTACATATTAATAAAGCAATCACTTGTGAGACAGAAAAATGTTTCAAACTGCAAATACATTAGTCAAATCAGATTACAAAGATTCAAAAACCAGGATTTGGACATAGGTTCTCCCTCCTACTAGCCAAATTAGTACAAGCATGTGTGGGAACAGAAAAGCAGGTCAGGGAAAAATAACATTTGCATTAGAATATACCTTTCCTGGGTTCAGCATTCAATTTAGTTTCGTCAGCAAAGCATGTTAATCATCAGCAAAGTCTGTTAGAAGCACCATCGGGGGAAAAAGTGCGGCACACAGACTGCATATGGAAAATCAGGAAAAATCCATGGTCAAGTTAACAGAACGAGATTCTCAAGGGGATTGACTGAAAAGTAGTAAGTCATCTCTACTTGGTAATACTCATAACAGCTTGATTGGTCAATTCAGTTAGTCCACATTATACAAAAGGGGTAATATCCAATCAGTCTTTATCACAAATCGAGTTTGAAACATCAGGAAACTCTCCCAGGCATGGTGAGAAGTCGTCTCTGTTTTATGTGTGACTCCAATAGTGTAACAATTTGTCCATCACTTTTTGCAATCTGCATTCCTTTCCATGGCACAAGATGATTTCCACAGTTCTCATGAGAAACGGGCTGTTAAACAATGGTACTGCTTTACTTTCAGTCCTCATGTAACAAAATCAAGGACACTGTGAAATAAAAATAACACATAATACAATAGGGCGCTATACTATTCATGAGAAAGAACCTAGTGAAAGAATTCATGTTAGAGGAACAGAAATGGCTCATCACTTTTACAATGCAGCAAATATGAAGACTTCAAGCCTAGTTATGCTAACATGAGAAATATAATGCATTAATATTGTCATTAATAAAATACACATGATATGCAAACTTATGAATTCAGCATTAATAATGTATCATCAGGATATGAAAAACATTTCATTAATAATTGTAATCTTTGTTAAAGCATAGCATTAAGTATGACTGAGATATGCATTTATTTTTCTGCACACATGTAACTTTATACAAATAAATCATAAATCATTATAAATCAAATTCATTTCTACTAGTAATAGTTATTCTAATTATTAAAATATACTACAACATTGTTTTAATTCACTTAGCAGATTGTCAGTTCTGTTAGACACAACCTCCACTATAAAATGTAAATCGTGAACACTTTTACAATCCGTGTCAGTGCAGCTTTTTCTTAAAATGCTGACGTCTGGTGCACTAAAAGCATTGCTAAAATGTTCGCTCCAAGAGTCCCTCCTCTGACAGCAATTTATGCCGTCACAAAAAGGACACTCTCATTTCAATGAGACAACTCAAAGCTTTTTGGTCTGATAACATAATTACCTTGTTTTACTGAAACTGTCAATTCTCTTCAGGTTCTTGTATTAAGCACTCCTCATTTTCTCCATTTCAGTCTCTTCCCTCCTCTGTTTACCTTTAGCTCTTTCTACTTCCAAGTTTATAGCTTGTAACATCGAAGCAGGACTAAAGCACACAATGTCACAATCAACAAAGGTCTTAGGATCATCCTCACTATTCCCTTTCCCAAACCTCCAAACCATGATCCAGTATCTGCAAATCCTTTACCTGTTGTCACCCAGACACTTGTCTCTTTTAGGTCTTTCAGGTCATTTTTCAAATGTGTGATGTTGTCCTGTAGGCTCTCATTTTTCTAATGAAACTACTGGATTCTGGGCGGCAGAATCGCCTGCGGTGTGGAAGACTGAGTCTGACCCACTACAGGTGACACCTGTCGCTCTAATCCGGGTTTTGCTCCAGCTAACTAGCAGTGCCTCATCTCCACCCAAGGGCGGGATGATTAGGCAGCCGAGCACATGACATAATTGATTTCACAGGGAAACCGTGGTCACTCAGGTCTCATCCGTTTCTCCCAGTTACATTAGTCTCACATATACAATGACAAAACAGAGACAGTATGTTTCAATAAGGTTTCAAAGAAGAGACTGCATCTTAGACAGCAAAGCATGTGCTGCAATAACCAGGACGATACAGCATGACAAGATTAAAATTGTGACAAGGAGAGTAAAGCATAGAAATAACGCTACCATATTGTCACTAGAGTAAATAGACTAATTCCTACCTAGGCTATAATAAAGCACAGCTTGTTAAGCTCTAATTCTGCCCTTCAGGTTCCTCTGGGAAGACATCATCCCCCATACCTGAGCAAAGGCCTGAAGTCTGCATAAGCAGCTGTAGCAAAGTGTTCAGGAATCAGCATACAGTCGTGGTTCTCTGGCTGGAATTTCCCTCCAGCGTGTAAGGGACAGGGAAGTGTTTTTATAATAAACAGCTGATGTTCTGAGAAAATGTCTCTACGTAAGGATGTGTGTTTTTCGATGAATGTCAGAGACAAAACTTGTACCACATTCACTGGCAACCTACCTTACTGCAGCCATGGAAGAAGCACAGAGTGAGCAAGAATGTCTTGTTTGAGAACAGAGTGCTGGCCTAGGCAAAAACAGTTAGATAGAAATAAATAAAATAAGACCGTAAAAGTGGCTATTGTAACAATAATAAAAGGAAGCCGAATAAAATATACCTAGGTTAAAGTGCACAGCGGCAGGCCTAGTATGCTAAAATAACGTGCATGGAGCTATAACTGAAATGGCTACACAACACCCTCCCCTTGTCGGTTGAAGGTGGTTCAAAGCCTAAATATACAAAAAAGCTAAAGTTAAAAGGACACATAAGCATATAAGAGGACAATTTAAAATGTTACCATGTGGCATAAAAAGGACCGAATTTCAAGAGTTAGAGTCATTTTTAGAATTTCCAATCGATTCTGGGACAATGGAGGACAGGAAATCTTCCTCTTCGGCAGGCGTTAAAGTTGGAAAGGCATCACCGAGAAGGACCAAGGAGCAGTCGTGTTCCATAGCCTGAGTCTCAGCCAAGGCAGGAGCATTCCGTGGTGTGCAGAATGATGAGTTAAGAACCACATCCTCCAGGAAGGGCAACTCATAAGCAGCTTCCCACAGCAGATGCACCCTCAATGCGCATGTCCGGTAATGAACCCTCAGCGAGAACATCAACCGATCAGCGTCTAATGAAAGCAAGCACTGCGTAGAAAGACAAACTTCCAGTGCATGTTTGAAAGAGCACCAGAGGCACCGAAACACAGGCTGCACACAATGCGAAACCGGTCTGAATGACAGGGACCAGTCACACTCCAAGTGTGTCAGGGAGTCTGGATCCTCAGGGTTTGCGCCTGTTCCAATATGTCCACCTCTTGGCAGCTCCAAACTCTACTAGCCATTATAGCACAGAGTCAAAGAATGGCCAAGTGGGGGATGGGTTTTAGGTTGGGAACAGTGGGGAAGGAGACCTGTGGAAGTAAAAGTTAAGAACACAATAGCCAGATTATTCACATTAACTTTCATAAGCTTTGTTCACAATATCTATATACTGATAACATGAATGATCAAGAGCTTTCCTATATCATGACCTTATTAGCTCTGAGTACCTGGAAAATAAATAACGATTATGCAAGCTTTCATATAAGAGTTTTGTAAAATACAATCTTATGCTCTGAACCTTGAACTGACTCAAGTTATTTCTTTGAATAGAAACTACTTAATAACAGTGATCAATAAACACATTAGTTTTCAGGAATAAACTGCATTAGACTCATGACGGATACTGCAAGGACACACTATAACAGTAATCAATGAACACATTGGTTTTCAGGAATAAACTGTGATAAACTCATGAATGATACTGCAAGGACACACTCTGTCTAGACTTTCAAGATTCAATTGCTTCGGAATTATTATACACTTTAAATATCAAACTGTGCATCAAGATTTCAATGTCTATAAATGATCGCGCTATCTGCCGATCTGAAACACAAGGGTTAAATGCCAAGAATGACTCACGCACTCTGCCATTGATTCAACCATCAGGATTTAAATGACAAAATACGATTGTGCACTCTGCCAATCTGAGTTGCAAGTTTTAATTGCCAAGAATGAATCACGCACACTGATGCCGATTCGACCATCAAGGTTTAAATGCCAGAATATGATCGCGCACACTGCCGATCCGAACTAAAAGAGTTAACTGCCAAGAATGAATTGTGCCTACTGCTGCCGATTCAACCATCTAGGTTTAAATGCCAGGATACAATTTTGCACACTGCCGATCCGAACTGCAAGAGTTAAATGCCAAGAATGAATCGTGCACACTGCTACCGATTCAACCATCAAGCTCTAAATGCCAAGATACGATCGCGCACACTGCTGATCCGAACTGAAAGAGTCAAATGCCAAGAATGTATCGTGCACACTGCTGCCGATTCAACCATCAAGGTCTAAATGCCAAGATACGATCGCGCACACTGCCGATCCGAACTACAAGAGTTAAATGCCAAGAATGAATCATGCACTCTGTTGCCGATTCAACCATCAAGGTTTAAATGCCAAGATACGATTGCGCACACTGCCGATCCGAACTGCAAGAGTTAAATGCCAAGAATGAATCGTGCACACTGCTACCGATTCAACCATCAAGCTCTAAATGCCAAGATACGATCGCGCACACTGCTGATCCGAACTGAAAGAGTCAAATGCCAAGAATGTATTGTGCACACTGCTGCCGATTCAACCATCAAGGTCTAAATGCCAAGATACGATCGCGCACACTGCCGATCCGAACTGCAAGAGTTAAATGCCAAGAATGAATCATGCACTCTGTTGCTGATTCAACCATCAAGGTTTAAATGCCAAGATACGCTCGTGCATACTGCCGATCCGAACTGCAAGAGTTAAATGCCAAAAATGAATCATGCACTCTGTTGCCGATTCAACCATCAAGGTTTAAATGCCAAGATACGATCGCGCACTCTGACGATCCGAACTGCAAGAGTTAAATGCCAAGAAAAACCATTGCATACGCAATTTAACCAAAAGGCCCAAAACTCAAGTATTTCTGAAAACCGAGTCGGGACCTAACCCGACCTCCGCCTTACCGCCCTGCTTGAAGATCACCAAGGAAATGAAGACAGGGCCTGGAAATCCTAGGTAGGCCTTCGGAACATGAGCTCAGAAAAATGCTGCTGCTCTGCACCGGGACCTCTGAATAGTGAGCAC
The DNA here is from genome assembly GCF_031143425.1 of Pleurodeles waltl. Lineage (NCBI taxonomy): Eukaryota > Metazoa > Chordata > Amphibia > Caudata > Salamandridae > Pleurodeles > Pleurodeles waltl. The sequence continues at coordinate 117,589,280 of NC_090447.1, read as the reverse complement.
GTGGAGCTGGGCTGAGTCCCTTAAATAGACCCAGACCCCGTCCACGCGCCACACCCAGCCAGGCTGCAGGAAAGGATTCTAGAAAGGCTTAGAATAGGGACCACACCCTAACCAGACACTGTAATCCTGCAGCAAAGTCTTGAAAATGAGCAATGCATTGCAAACAGCATTAATGATGTTTCAATATGAATCTCTGCAATGCAAAAGGTTAACATACTGCATTAACACGTAATGCATGAATTATTACATTACATAAGGATTGGCTTTTAGCATTACGTCGCCCGTAGAGAGCGCACTGTCCTGATGTTGACAAAGTGCTCCAAGAGTGTTGCTCCAAAATACTGCATCATGCGTTCACGACACAGCTGTGCTGATGGGAGCGCTTTCATTCCTCCTGGTTGCGGCGGGACAGCTATTGTACATGAAAAATAGCAACAGCAAAATGCCAACTATTATAGCCAAAGTTATTGGAAATCCCCCAAAAAGACTGGAGACTATTGAGTGGATGGCTGATGGTATTAAACCGAATATGGAGGAGAAGGTATGAATGAAACCAGAACCAACATCCTTAAAGAAATTAGCGATTCCAGTACTACTGGATGCATTAAATATTCGTCCCATGAATTCACCAAAGTGTCTCGGAAAATTGGTACTTAAAAGGGACTGTATCTCTGCTGACAACCTTGCCACCTGAAGTGCGTGGGTCTCATGTGCAGATGTGAGAGCCCCATGTTTTTTTAAACAGTAAAGCCTTGAGACTGCTCAACTTGTCAAAATTCACATTAGAAGTAGCAATACGGGGCCAAATATCAGCTACCTCTTTTATCAATCTTAGAGACCGAAACAACATAAACTATTCCGGCTCGCATCCCACAACAGTACTGACCATTGAGGAGAACATAGCTGCTGTTTGAAAGCACCTGGTCTAATCAAGGGGAGTGGAACTCCCTTCAGATAACAAGCCAAGTTCGCTGCAGACGCATTACACGCCCCATGCAAGGACAACTGTTTACAAACCATCGAATGGCTGACAGAAGTCTTCCATTCACTACCGCTAAGAAAGTCTTCTTTCATGCCACTGAGACATTTGTATGAGAAGGGCAGCTCCCACACATCATGGATGTAACTATCTCCCAGCCTTTCATATCTGCCTACTAGAATGTGTTTTAAACAGGACCTGAATTGTAGTGTGGAAATAGGCAGATTAATGATCCCGTGTATTAACCACTCAGCAGATGGCATTTCAGTCACAGTAAAAGGCAACTTTTCAATGTTTAGCATGACATAAGTAGTTCTTTCTTAGCCATTAGTTGTTGTTGTCTCATTAAATTAAAAGTAGAAAATATTTCCCTTGCGCTGACATGTTGCCAGGGAACGCGACCTGCCTTCAATGTTTGAAGTGTCCAACCCAACTGCATAATGGACCTTAGTTGACTCTGTCCATGGCGTAAGGAAGACATATCTGTTTGTATAATGTCTATAGCAGAAGAGACAATGTTATTTACGGTGTATATCCAGTCGCACAGGGTATTAATCCCATTATCTACAACAGCTAATGCCTTCTGTAAATTTTCTTGGTCTATTTGCCTTCACCGGGCAGCAGCTTCTTGTTGGTGAAGATTCCAAATTTCATTATATACTTCATATAAGAAGCACTTTCTGCATTGTTTTCTGGGGCCTAACAGAAAGTCCTGTAAATCTGTATTATTAGACAGGAGACTGAGGTGTTCTCTAACCGCATCCAGTGAGGAACTCTTTAACCATTGCTGGCATAGTTTCCCTACACTGTATGTTGTTACTATACCTGCATGTTTGGACGATATATAGCGAGGGTCTGGCCTACTAGTTCTAAAACCCCTGTGGAATTTATAAAACGTTTATGACACCCATTGGTATCTATTGGCCACAATAACCACCCACCAGGACGTGACAGTGAAACATTAAACGTGTAATTTTGTACCCATTCCTCAAGCTGGTCTTCAGTTGCATTTATATATTTTAGCCATTTATGAAATTTTGCAGGGGCAGGAATACTGGGCGTGTTCAATTCCTTAATCTTCACTGAGCCTAAACAACTTGTTTGTTGTACAGTTTCATTTAAAAATATTATTTGAACAGGTATCAGGCATGCTCTAAATAAAGCTTCCTTCCCCCATATTTGCCAATGTCTAGTTCCCTACACACTTTTTAAGTCAATCGACTTCAGTCAATATTCACAGCCTTCTATAGTCAACCGGGAAACAAAGGAATCCAAATAAATACATTTTGTGTTTGTCAATAATATGCGTATGTTTTCTGTAGGTGGCAATTTAAAATAATATGACTTAGCATTTTTAACATCATGCCCAGAAAAATATGTAAACTTTTCAGAATATGTTTTAGAACTCCCTTGCGGTGGAGTCAGACAATGTTCCCATTGAGTGTAATTAAAAATAGTCTTTAGGGTACTTGCTCTGTGGTTGAAATGGTGCCCATAATAATTATAGCAAAACATATCACCATAATTGTCTTTAGATTGATAAACATCTTTGTTTTCAAATACAGTATAATACTGCAATTCAGTCATCAGAAACAACTCCGGGTATTATAATATTGCTCATTGAAAGTTTAAACACATAAGGTATTTGAATGACCTCTGTGGGGCTGTATATATCACATGTTACTTTATTCCAAACAGTCCCATCAGGAATTGGTATGGCAGAAATGTTCACAAAAGAAAAATCTCTGCGGACCTTGTGAGAAGAAAACTGTGGCTTTAGGACCTCATCCACCAGTTCAACGGTTGATTTTTTAGGAAGAAAATGACCATGTATTAACGAAAAGAATGTTATAACAAACCCAATCCAAAGCAGGAAAGCTTGTACAGTCAAGGAAAGACACAGATAGTTCCATGGAAGAATAAAGTACGTTTTTTTAAGCTAACTTATCAGCTTCCGTGTTTTTGACAGTTCAGGTGTTGAAGAGGTGAATGAGTCTGAAACGTTGTCGTTGATGTCGGCAAAGTATCCAGAAGCAGTTTGTGCAAAAATTGGAGCCGTGTTTGTAGGTGGATTAGGTGTTTCCCGTGGTGGCTCAGAATAGATGACGCCATCCATCTGTGTTGAAGTTGTGTCAAATCGATCAGTAATTTCTATATTGTTTGATGTCAGTGGAACCAATGCAAGATCATTTTCCACCCTCCCAAAGCTCGGAGAGGTGTCAGTGTTGTTGCTTAGAACTTGTAGAGGAACTTCTTGACCAGTAGTGAGAGGGGTCCGGGAACCACTGTCTGTTCCGTTTGTTTGGCTGTGCAGGATCGGCCACATGGTGTAGTTTGACATTGTTGATAGAGATAAAGCGATTTTCTTTGGCACCTGCCAACGGTGATAGAATGACAGTTCTGGTATTCCCAAGACTGGGACTGGTCCACAATAAGAAGACCAAACTCCTTTTTCACAGCAACCTTTTCATGTACTAGATCCCCAACTTTAGGAATCCAGCCTGAAGGCGTCAAAGGTACATCCTTAATTCCTGTGGAGGCAGCACTGGCAGAAGCGTTCTCGTCATGGAACTCTTGTAATTCCTGTAAGACAGTGACACGTTTATTTATGACAAAAGGTGTTTCTGCTGCTTTCACGCCAGGACCATCAAGATCTGAAACATACATTTGAGTTCCAAACAGGCACTCATATGAAGTACGACCCCCAGGCACCTTCTAGGCAGATTGTTAAGTGCTCTCTGGACTCCATACAGGTGGTTAAGCCAACTACGACCCGTAACTAAGACTCTGGCTGTTAAGGATTGAAATGGAGATAAGTACTAGAGTTAGACCCCCAATGAAGCCATGGCGTCCCTGAATGCCCTTGAAGCGAAAGCAGGGCCCTGGTCCGAGTGGAAAGCCCCCACTGCATATGTCCAGATAAAGACTTGCAAATCTTTAATAACAGTCCGAGTGTCAGCTGAGTTTTGTGGCCACACCCATAGAAATCTGGAGCAGGAGTCAACAGCGACTAAGTTGTATTTGTATGCACTATCCGGTGTTAGGGGACCACAATGGTCCAAGTACACACATTGTAAAGGTTTGTTGGAAATTAGGAGGGGTGTCTGCGGTGGGTGCTTAGCAGTAGTAACTTTAATTTGTTGGCAGATGTCACAACAAAGGACATACTGCTTGGCCCCTTTGTATAGGCCTGGCTCCAATAAAGGGCTTGTAACAATGATATTGTAGCCGCCACACCAGCCTGAGCAGATGCTACCCCCTCATGCCCTGCTTTAATCAACTCTGGTCTTATATCTTTGTTGGGAATATCTCGAACCCCTACGCCTGGTATCTTAAACTCAGCGTTTAGACAGCCTTCCATTCAGTAGGAATATTTAGCAGGAAATGCTTTTGGATAGGGCATACGTTCAGCCGTAGCTTTCAAGGCAGCCCATATGTCTTTGTCCGGTTTCGCACCTAAGTGGGTTACTGCAGCAACAGTGGCTGTGGCTACTGCTGACTTTGCGGCTTCATCAGCCAGTGTATTCCAAACTGCTGGTGTCCAAGTGTATGGATGACATGGACATTTGGTAGCATTTCCTTCAGATCTGCTACTTTCCCCCACAGAAGTCTGTGTTTAGTGGTGTTGCCTTTAGAATCTCTGAAGCCATTCTAGCACCAGTAATGCAGGTATTCTTTGAAGAACTGGACACACTAGTACGAATCACAAACAGTCAGTGTTAGCTGTGGAGGATCCATATGTTCCAGTGCCATCACCAGAGCCTTTAGCTCTGCTAGTTGTGCTGTGCAATCACCTAGGGTCTGCGTGAATGTATGTTGGGGACACAATTTATTATCCTCCTTGTAGCCACATACGACTGCGCAAGCAGTGGACTATTGATGCTTTGTGCCAATTGCAGGTTGCGCTGAGCCATCGGTATACATGACTCTTTGATATTGATCAATAGGCAGTGTATTTGCAGGAACTGGGTACTCTAGATCATATTGCAAAAAACTCGAGTCATTTTGGGTCAAAGATGTTATCTACATCAGTGACTGTCAAAGACGTGGCCCATTGTATCCAACGTGGAAGTAATGCTTTAGCATTTGGAACGCAGGCTTTGGTGACAGCCTCAAGGGCTGTAATTGGAGAGACGGCAATAATGCGTTTGCCCTGGGCTAGAGGTCTTTCTTTAATGACAGCCATCTGTACAGCAGTGAGAATTTTCTCAGTGGGAGCAAAGCGTTGTTCTGCTGTTGAGTACAAATGTGATTTGTATGCAATTGGGACGGTCTCACCCTCATTAAAGGTTACATAGGTGAAACCAATTGCACCAGCATAACTCTGATGACCAAATGTGTTTTGTTGTCCCTGGTGTGTAAATGTTGTGCTGCAAGCATGTCTGTTTGCAGGCCTCTGAGAATGCGTGTGGGTCCAACTGTACAAAATTTACTTAAAAAGTCAGGACATATTAAGTCATATAATGGTTTTCTGCGTGTTTCATAATCAGGAATGTAAGTTCTGCCAAAATTTAAGAAGCCCAATAGAGATTGGAGTTTTTTAATGGTATTTGGAGGTTGTAATTGTGCACATTTTTCTAAGAACTGTGGCACTTTCCTTCACTCAATGGCTCATATCCCAGAAACAGGACGCTGAGGAAGGCTATTTTTGTTTTTTTTAAGTTGAATTTGTAGCCAACTTCAGCAAATCCCACAACAATGTGGGCTACCTGTCTTAAATGTTGTAGTAATTCATTATCCATGAGATAGATATCATCTACACAGGACAATGCTTCAGGGTCAATGTCCTGCAAAATTGCAGTCACACGAGCTGCGAACAGTCCTGGACTGTTCTTGTACCCCTGGGGTAAATGACAGAATTTTTTCTGGGAGCCTAGTGTGCTGAAACTTGTTAAGTCTCTACTCTCAGGCACTATATTTTAGCAGAAGAAACCATTGGAAATGTCCAGTGTTGTTTTATATTTTTTCCGCACTATTTTGTTCATGAGTGCTGTGCTATGTGAGTTATGTATAGCATATGTGCATGTATGACTGTTTAAATGTCTGTAGTCTAAGACTATTCTGTATGAATTGTCCCATTTAGCTACTGGGACTAAAGGACTATTCATTGGGGAGACACAGGGTTCAATTACGCCCTGGTACTCCAGTTGTGTGAGAATCTCTCTCACTGGTGCTTTAGCATCATGTTTTATTGGATACTAGGGATGAGGTTGGGGTTGATTTTTAATAGGAATTACATGATAGGGGGAATATTTGTCCCTTCCTATGTGGTTGCGATATAACGTGGGTGCCTGCGCCAATGCCCAATCGATGGCGTAGGATTCTGCGAGTTCCTCCAGAACAAGGGGTGAGAAAGGTTTCTTAACATCTTCCTCATAAGGACATGTACGGACAAATTCTGGTGGCCAGTCTTGTTCGGCCAACAAAATATCAGATTGCGTCTATTGTGCCTTCAATGTCTCCATCTAACTGTAAAGTTACTTTGTACACCCTGGCAGGCGTGGGACATGCATGTCCGCAGTTTCTACTTGTAGGAAGTCATCAGTTGCTTTCATCTCCAGATGATCTAGAAGATTCCGGCAAACTATTGTGACCTCTGCCGCGCTGTCTAACAGCGCTAGTGCCCACTTCCTGTTCTTCAAGAGGACCCTCTTTCTTAAGTGGCATGTTGAACTGCAACTGCTGCCACTTTTTTCTTTTTAAATTGGGGTTTTTGTTGAAGATGTTTCTCTTCCTTTGTAACAGAGACCTCTGTTGAGCGTTGTGATTCCTGTCTCGGTTTCACGTACTCTGTTTTTCGCTCTGACCTCCCACCTCTCTCACTACGTTTTTCCGTTGAGTCCTGAAAGGAACGAGATTGGCGTGTATCAGTATATTGATATCTGTGAGGTGTTTTTATATTATCTCTATTTCTGAGATTATATCTATTCTGTGGGGTCTCCGTGCGTGGAGATTCTCCCCTTTGTTTTTTAGGAGTTTGTTGTTTTTTATCCCAGCGTTTCTTATTACCCTCAGGAGCTTGCTTGCTAAAATCTTTATGAGATTTACCCGGAAATTGTGGTTTTGTTGGTCTGGCCCCCAGACTGTCTGGACCAATACTAGAATAGGTTTCTGCGATAATCTTTGGCAGCTCGCGTTCTTGATCCTGCTGAGGAACATCTCGGAGCTGCATTCGCACTGCTAGTGTGACCGCTTCCCTTTTCAAGTTACTCAAAATAATTGAGTATTCTGTGGCAAAGTTGCCCATTAATTGCATCCCCAAGTCTAGGGCCGGGGCAGCCCCGTATTCATCTTGAATCTGGTTCAACACTTCTGGTAAGTTAGCAAGTTGGGCGTACCGTGTGCAGTAGTATAGAGCGCGGCAAATACTGTGCCTCATGTATTACAGTTATCTACTGTGGGAACCATCCCAAATGGCAAGCACATTTTTAATATTCTATGTTTATCCTGAGGTCCTGTATGAGGAAATACCGCTTCCAGTGCATTTATTTTTTGAGCTAACCAAAACGGAATTTCTTCTCGTTTGGCGGGTACCTTATCCATGATCGAATGTACAGTTGCAGGGTTAATACCTGGCGTCACTGCATGTGGTTGCGCTGGAGCAGCACGTGCTGGGTTTGTATTTAATGTTTGCATTACAAACTGTACTAATCGTCTATATGTGGCCGTCAGCTCAGTATATAAGCGTCGGACTTCAGCTACTGCTAAGTTTGCTACTGGCGGGGCGGTGTATAAGTGGCCAATAATGGTCAGGTAGGACCATCATTACTTAGAGGACCTACCCTAACTGGTAAAATCATGTGGGGTAGGGCGCCATCAAGCCAATTATTATGTTCTTGATGAGATAATGGTATTTCTAAATATGCATATGCTCTGTATTGTCCAGGTACGTTTGCAGGTGTATAGTGATGAAATGTGTTTGTGTTCCCATCAACTGCTGGAAATGTGACCCAAGAATAGAAAAGTTCTGTTCTATAAGCTGTATGTGCATCCACCACAAATGTGACTGGACCCCCCTGGGCCATTAAGCCATTTGCCAATAAATGTGCAGTCAGGGGTTGTCTCATATTGACTGTAATTGCTGCCTGTTTTGGATTCGCCATATTAGATGGTAAATTTGTTCAGAGATAAGTACACCACTTGGGGATTCTCCTTCAAGCTTGAACAACCTCCAGCATCAGATAGGATGTCCTACTTATCTGAGGAGGAAATCTTCAATACCACGGATGTCCCCATATATAGTAGTGAGGTGTCTTTGTATATAGTGAGCCAGAGATACTCAGGAGGACCCGAAAATTAGAGCCTGACCAAATGTTGGCGGTGCCATGTCGCGTAGGCTCTCATTATTCTAATGAGACTACTGAATTTTGAGCGGCAGAATCGCCTGCGATGTGGGAGACTGAGTCTGACCCACTACAGGTGACACCTGTCGCTCCAATCCATGTTTTGCTCCGGCTAACTAGCAGTGCCTCATCTCTTCTCAAGAGCGGGATGATTAGGCAGCCAAGCGCATGACATAATTGATTTCTCAGGGAAACCGTGGTCACTCAGGTCTCATCCGTTTCTCTCAGTAACATTAGTCTCACATACCCAAAGACAAAACAGAGGCAGTATATGTTTCAATAAGATTTTAATGAAGAGACTGCATCTTAGATAGCAAAGCATGTGCTGCAATAACCAGGACGATACAGCATAACAAGATTAAAATTGTGACAAGGAGAGTAAAGCATAGAAATAACGCTACCATATTGTCACTAGTGTTAATAGACTAATTCCTACCTAGGCTATAATAGAGCACACCGTGCTAAGCTCTAATTCTGCCCTTCAGGTTCCCCTGGGAAGACGTCATCCCCCATACCTGAGCAAAGGCCTGAAGTCTGCATATGCAGCTGTAGCAAAGCGTTCAGGAATCAGCATACAGTTGTGGTTCTCTGGCTGGAAACGTGTAAGGGACAGGGAAGTGTTTTTATAATAAACAGCTGATGTTCTGAGAAAATGTCCATACGTAAGGATGTGTGTTTTTCTATGAATGTCAGAGACAAAACTTGTACCATGTTCACCGGCACCCTATCTTACTGCAGCCTTGGAAGAAGCACAGAGTGAGCAAGAATGTCTTGTTTGAGAACAGAGTGCTGGCCTAGGCAAAAACAGATAGATAGAAATAAATAAAACAAGACCGTAAAAGTAGCTATTGTAACAATAATAAAACTAAGCTGAATAAAATATATCTAAGTTAAAGTGCACAGCAGCAGGCGTAGTATGCTAAAATAACGTGCACGGAGTTACAACTGAAATGGTTACACAACAATGTTAGGCATAAATTTCCTTATCTCCTTACTATTGTCTGGTATAAACATGCAACAATGTTGCGCCTGTAAAACTTTGCAGACACTGACTTCCTTTGCCAATAAGATGTCTCACACAAGACGATTTTGCAAAACCATTGATCTCACAGCAGCCATTAGCTTATCTATGAGCAACATTGCTCTACGATAATAGTAGACATCTTGTGCACACTTGTTGACAACTTTCTAATCTTGATATCGTTCAAGATCAAACCAACTGATGGAGTAAAGGCACCAAATATATATCACCTGTAATCTCTGCTGCACTAGCTCCTCTTCTAGTTCTGGATTCTGGTATCTCCTTCCACACTGGATTGTCGAACTTGCCCACATGGTAGATGTTTGGAAAATCTACCCCTAAGTAACCTGTACCATACCAACCTTTTGGCAGCTTGTAATAGTCATTTTCCCCACAAATGAAATAAACACCTGGTACGGCTGGGTCCTGTCCATTTAACATAAAATCCCTAACATTTCTAAACAAAAACATGTCTACATTCACTAGCCCCTACAAATGTTGTGTCAGTCTTTGACTGCGGCCTATATATACATAGCTTCCCTACATGTTGCGAATCTAAAGCTAAGCGTCCTTGTGTATCACCAGCTGCAAAATTCTGTAAAACTACTCCTTTTTCTATTTTGGTTTTCATTGCTTTTCTCCTGTCATCCATTTGGTTAATGAGATCCCTTTCAACTTGTGTGAGAATGCATGTTAAATTATTTTTGTGTGTTTGCAGTTCCAAAAGTTAGGGTCGGTTCAAAGAAACCTCCCACAATATCTATATTCTTAGCTTTAGCAATACTACTCAAATGCTGGTTAGAAGGCACAAAGGAAAGCACTAGATTTACGTTAGAGTAGAAATATTGTATATATTCTTGCTTACACAATTGGGTTAGTAAAATACTGTAAGTAATACCATACGTTTAAGGCCGACTAAGATATGTGATTCCTTCCTGCACTGATGAAGGGATATGTGTACACACATAACAATCACACACATCCATGGTTTCAATATTTTCCTGCAGTAACCTGTAGTATAATTTTGAAGACAAATCTCCTTTTGAGCCATCAAGTTGAAGCAATCCCTCATCATCGTAAATTGGAACTTGTTTTGTATGCGACTCTTCCAACACTGATGTAATTGTACTCTAAACTTTGTCTTTCACAGACACACTCAAACCAGCAATCAATAATATGCTCACAATCATATATACTATTGCTAATCATACACACACATACTTACAGTTAAACCCCTTTAAGACTCAAGGCTTGTCAAGAGTCAGACCAAGATGTCAAATTCAAAAATCATAAACCAAAAACAAAAATAAAAAGTGTAAAGCAGCTCTCAAAAATATTTTTTTTTCTCTTAACGTGAGCAAAGCAAAAACACAAAATCAAAAATATCTCTTCTCAGAGTCTTTTTGCACTTATTTACAATAGTTCTTGATCCTCTAAATAGTTCACCAAGTTTTTCTCTATGTGCAAATGTTCAAATTCACTACTAAAAATTCAAATTTCTCTAGTAATATCCCATCTGGTAATCACTTATCAGCACTTCCAGCATAATTGTTTCTGCTCATCAAATGGCAATGAAATTTCAAGGTTCAGGTCAAGAGCGATTTCAAGTTCCACAATACTCAGTTGAATCCGAATTGTCAAAGCAAAAGGCAATGAATTCCTTCTCCCATCCATCAGCAGTAAAGTAATTCCATTCAGTTGCTGAATGCCTGTGACTTGGCACTCTTTTCCTTTTTAATCTCCTTGCTGCACAATTTTCACTGTCACTTTGATCAGATTCATCAGTTACTTCAGCTATAGTTGGAAGCACATCTGGACTTTTGTGGGCCACTGGTCTCCTTTCACAGTTCTTTTTTCAGTCACAGCTGGATTTTCAACGTTCACTGAGCTAGCAAGAGTCGACTGAGTCTGACTTGACCATCCTGCACTTTCTATTGCTTTTGATGTGCTCAGATTTTCAAGGGCTTGTGCAGGTTTTGCGACAGCCTTTTGTCCAGTCCTCACAGTTTAGCTAACATAGACCCCTTCACTCACCGATTCCGACCCTAGAGGAACAGGCACTGTATCTTCAAGAGGACTTGAAACTTTGTGTATATGACTCACATGAACACTTCACAGCTCACTTTACAGCTGTTGTATTCACCAAGATAACCTGGAATGGCCCTTACCAGTGCAGCGCTAAGCATAACTTTTTTACATGCTTCGTCACCAGAACCCAATTTCCTGGACTCAAGTCATGACACTGCTGTTGTGCTAGCTGAACAGTTGCTTCTTCAACCTGGAAAGACAAAGAGCAAACCACATCAGCTAGTCCTTTGCAATAATCCAGCACTAAGTCATCTGAAAGTTTCAGAAGTGCATTTGCAGGCACAGCTGGTAACCTTATAGCAGGTCCCATAAGTATCTCATGGGGGGACACTCCTGCCTTCTTGGCGGGTGTGCTACGCATGCTTATCAGTGCAAGTGGCAGTGCATCCAGGCATTTTGAGGATTCTGGTGTGTAACTGCAGTGCAATCTTTGCTCAATTTCTAATGCCGCACACAACAATTTTATGATCTCAACATTAAAATGAGATCCTCAGTTTGATTCCAAAGAAGCCAGGAATCCAAACCTAGGTATTAACTCCCTTAAAGCAGCTTTGCAACGGTGAGGCTATCATTCCTGCGGGTTGGGTAAGCTTCTACCTAATGTAAAAACACACACATCATCACCAACACATACCTCAATCCATTGCACACAGGCATCTCAATTAAATTAAGTTGCTTTTGGTTGAAAGGACCTCCTGGTCTGCCTATGTGGCTCAGATTAACCACAGTGCATTTCCCTACATTCATCTGTTGACATGTTACACACCTCTGACACACAGCTTTTGGAACGTCTCTGAATCTGGAGTTGTACCAGGTTTGACTGAAAGTTTTGACCATGCCATCTCTGCCAATGTGTGCCTGACCATGATCATACCTTTCCATTGATGGTAACAAACTATTTGGCAACACTGCTTTCATACACTGGAAACCCAAACATCAACCTAATTTCTTTGAACACAGTCTACTCTACTCCAGCCTCTACATTCCTCTTCAGTCATTTCTTCATGCAGCCTCTTCCCAGGTATCAACTGCTGTCATCAAGAAACGTTGGTTTGTCTCACTGGTGCTACTTCCATCTCTCCATTCCTCATTAAAGGATGTGCTATGGAGTGCAAAGTATCTGAGTATTTGGCCAATTGTTCAGCATAGGCATTGCCTAATGAGATGTAATCTCTTGACTTTTGATGTGATGCACATTTCACAACTGCAATCTTCATATGCAACTTTATTGCTTTCAACAATTGGTAAACTCTTTCACTGTGTCATATAGGTGATCGAGAAGACGTCATAAATGCTCTCTGGGACCATAACTGTCCGAAATCATCAACGACACAAAAACCCTATTGGCTATCCGTTAAAATGGTCATTTTAAGCTGTTCAAAAACACAGCATGCTCTAGTAAGAGCCACCAATTCAGCTACTTGGGTGGAAAAGACTCCTTGATGCCATGAAGCTTCTATCACTCCTGAGATTGTGCAAACCACATGACCAGCTCTCAGAGTTCCATCATTGTCTCTTGAACAGGAGACATCAACGAACATGGCGTAGTCATTTCTGTCTAAGGTGTATCTTGAATCAGGTCTTGGTTTGGTGCACAGTTCAGTCACATTGAGACAGTCATGCTCCACTTCATCTTGATCATTAACATTTTCGACATTACTGGGCTTAATCATTGCAGGATTTAACACAGTACTTCTTCTGATATTTACATTGGCTGACCTGAGGATCAGCTACTCATAATGTGTCAGACGAGCATTTGTCAGTTGCTGAGTTTTAGTTCATGTCAAAAGGACTTCAACTGAATGGGTCACAAAAATGTTAAGGGGGTGGCCCATAACAATGCTTTTGCACTGGGCTATACTGACACCTGTGGCAGGAATGGCTTTTAAACAGCCGGGTAAACTCGAAGCTATAGGTCCAGTGTGGCAGAAAAATAAGCCACTGGTCAGTTGACCCCTCCAAGTAACTGCGTCAAAAGAGAAAGTGCACAGCCATCTTGTTCATAACAAAACAACAAAAAACATTTATTGTAATCAGGCTTTCTCACAGGTTGGAGAAGTTTCCATGCATGTGTCATCAAATGGTACCGGATCAGACACCTCCTTGTTTGTCAGTTCCAACAATGGCTTGGACAACTATGAAATATTTGAGACCCACTGGAGGCAGTAGCCAACCATTCCCAGAAACATTCTGACTTTTCTTAGTGTTATAAGGTGATTCATTTGCATGATTGTTGAGATTCTCTCTTGGGACACCTTTCTTGCACCCTTCTCTATGTGGTGACCTAAATACTTCACCTCTGTTTGACAGTATTGTAATATTGGGGGGGGGGACACTTTATGTATGTTCTCACCAAGGTGGTTCAACAGGCCAATGGTATCTCTCCTACAGGCTTCAAGTGTGTTTGATGCAACCATCAAATCATCTATGTACTGAACTAGGACTGAATGAAATGGCATGTTCAGGGACTCTAAATTCTTTTTCTAGATCTGATTAAAAATGGATAGTAACTCCATATACCTCTGAGGCGTATAACACGATGAGTAGACACGGCTTCCGAATTTGCTTTCCTCATGAAGTGGTTGGAAAAGAATCCCTGACATAGGTCAGTGACACAAAACCATTCCGCTTCACAAGGAATCTGGAATAAAGCTACAGCAGGATTCGGTACCACTGGACAACATTGAAAGAACAATTTTGTTCACCTTTCTTAAATCCTGACTCTGAAATATTTTCCATTGGGCTTCTGCAGTCCCAAAATAGGGGAATTACAGGCACTTCCCATGATCTCTTTCAGGACACCTTGCTCAACAAAATTCTCAATTGCAGGTGTAATTCCAGCAACTACTCCTGGAGCCATATCATGGGGTGGTATCCTTGGTAACACTGTATTTGGCCTTTACTGTGATTTTAACTGGCTCAACTCCTCCGATGAGTCCAATATCCTTTCCTGAAAAATCCCAAACTTTCACCATAACTGTCTCTTGTAATTCTTCCGGTAAGTCTTTAACTGTTATCATTGGGCACAATGAAATTAGAGGATATATTTCATCAGAGGTACTGGACGTTTCCTCATCACTATTTGTCTGAATTGCTCTTCCTTTGTAGGTGCAGCTAATAGAACAATTTAGCTTACACAATAGGTCACATCCTAACAAGCTCAAAGGACTTGAATCACAAACCACAAATTGGTGCCAGTTCTCAAATTACCATATGTTAACTGGACTATGTTGTGTAAAAAGGTTACTTAACTGCTGATTTACTACTCCTCCCCCTTAAAATCTTCTTCCTGACAGTGGCACATTTAGTACTTCTGTGGTTCTGACAGTGGAACGCATTGCTCCAGTGTCAACTAGGAATGAAACATCGTGTCCCGTAACATTGGCATTTACATAGGGACCACGTTGGTTCTACCTCTAAGGGTGCTGCTAACTGTCAGGAATCATGCTTGAACATTTTCTTGAAAGCTAATGATGAGCATTAATAACCAGAATACAGTCTCACATGTCATCCCTGTTTGAACACTGTTTGAAACTTGGAGTTTGTTTTTCAGAACATAATCATGCCTGGACTTGTTTGTTCCTAATGCACCTGCTGATTACTCATGAAAGAAACATGTGAAGAATCAATCAAGCCTGCACAATGAGCTCCCCCACAAGAAGACCAAAATGACTCATCATAATGAAGTAAACATAAACCATCTTTCACCACATCTTGAATGACTCATCACTAAGGTGATAAAAACAATCAGCCACAAGGTTCTAAATGACTCATCACCAGATGGCAAACATATTCAGTAATCATGAACATTCTAAATGACTCATCACAGACCGAAGACAAACTATTTAAACCTGCTCCACCTTTGAACCAGCACTTTGCGTTGAGAATCCAGAGTCTGGTCAAGCCTCCTCAGACCCTCAAAGAGCCAAGGTTCAGAGAATCTACTTGCTACAAGTAGTTTCTTCCAAAGACCAGAACCACCTTCCTTGACTCTGGTAAGCTCAACACTTGTAGGAAACAGGAAAAGACAAGATTAAAAGGTAAACGCTAACCGCAGCACTGTGCTGCGCAGCATGCATTGGTAAGAAACAGAAATCAGCACAAGCCGCACCCCCCATTGGATTGCACTAGTATCAGGGCGGCATCGGGTGCACTGAGACTTCCAGAAAGGAACCAATTTGAAAAAGTCAACTATTCCACCGACAATACCCCACAACCAGATGGACTCAGCCACAATTTACATATACATGTCAATTCAGGAGGCACTTCAAGCCAAAATGTGATAATCTTTTCATAGCTTACCAGTAAGTTAGTAGTGGGAAAATGTTCTTGCATGCATAAGTCGGTTTACTGAGGCATGCTTAGAATAATAAGTTCTTGTACTAAAACTGAATTCTGTATCTGTCACTAAAAACAACTCATCCTCATAACTACCAGCATGACTCTTCCTATCACTCCCACAATATCCAGCAAATTTCCATCACGCCCCCTAAGGGAAAATCTTCAGCTGGACACAGGGCCAACTAAACAACAAGGAGATAAGAGGTGAGTCCCTATCGTCCCTGCAACCCAAAAGGAGCGCCTCCTCTTCTCAGGTAAGAGAGTTCCATTGATCCTGACACTGACATGCATTTTTCCTCATCAGACCTTTCACTATTATATGTTTCTGAAATGTCCTAAAATCAATTAATGGGTATTGTGTTATCAACTGATTCACATTTGTGTTTGCTCTTATATTCATGTTTTGCTGAGGAACCATGACTTGCTGCTGTTGAATTGGGGCTTGAGGAACCTGCATTTGCTAAGGGACTTGAATCTGTTGTAATCCAGTAGGAACAGTCACATTTTGGATCTGGGGTCTTTGGACTCTCTGATTTTGAACTTGACTATTCTCCAAAGTCTGAGCAACACCACCGTTCTGCACCAAATTATTCACATTACTGTACGGACACTCCTGCTTCCAGTGCCCAAAACTACTGCAAGTATGACAGGGACTCAGTTACTTCATTGGATGAACATCAACCACATTACCACGCTGAACTATCCAAACACCACGTCCTCTACGTCTAAACTGAGAAACATTGTTAATCTACTGTTGCACACCTTGCATCCCACTAGTGTTCACCATCACTTGCGGACTCTGTTCCTGTCTGAGCAGATTTATTTTTCATCACCCTCAACTTTTCCTTCAACTTTTTCTGCTTCAATTCAATTTCATTAATACAGTATCTAGAATACTGCAGCACTTCTTCAATCGGTTTATTCTGCCAACAAATCAAATGATTCTGGATCATGTTGGTAATTTCAGCTTTCAATCCTTGCATGAATCTAAACAAAAAAATGGCTCATGTCTTTCGGCTCTTTAGCTTCTGACCCAACATGCTGTTTGAAAGCTTGCAACAATCTCTCATAATAGGCATGATTTAACTCCTTTATTTCCCGTGATGTTCAGTCAATCTTTTGCTAAACAACATCTTTCAGGAAATCTTTTTTTTTAGACACTCGATCACTTTATATTACCCTTTCATCACCTCTTCAGATGGGGCACCTGTTACTGGATCTCTCGGCAGTTCACGAGTTGACCAATCAACACTCCGTTTGCACTCAACCCATAAATTGACTGGAACCACAATGACAAATAATATATTTGAATCTTCCCACAGGCAGTTTGAAGGGTTCACAAATCTTTCTGTTTGCTTATTCCATTCTACTTGTTTCTCCCTCAATCTTGGGTAGTCATTTATGAATGACAATATGTCACTTCTGCTCCACAGGACATGTAGATAACTTCCACCTGGAATCTCCCTCATTGGCAGCATTTTAACACTCTCATCAGCTTGATTTGCTCCAACCAGAGGCAAATTCAGTTTGCTTTCTTTTTGTTTCTTTTCTTTGCCTTCCCATTTATCTAATGCTCCCCATGTCCAAATGTTCAAATTAATTAAAAAAAAATGCATTCTCATGCTGGGTGAACCCATGTTTGCAATGTCTTTGGAACTAAATTCTAATCTGTAGCTCCTTTGTAGGGGGTTTGACTTCTCTAAATCATATTTTTCAGCCAATTCTACTAATTTGTCATAAGTCCTGTATGATTTGTAACATCTTTGCACATGAAGCACAATTCTTCATTATATGTGTCCAATTTCCAGCTCAAGTGTTCTCTCAATCAATTAATTTATTCTAATTTTAATCTGGGCACATTCGATGTCCTGTCTCGTTCTGGGATCTCTTCTGTTATGACACTGTTGTTAGTTATACCCATTGCTCCTCTCTGACTCAGATTGTCTAACCACTCATTTGAATGTTGTGCTCAGAATCCTTGTAAACTGATATTGTTTCCCTGTGTCATGTTCTGTGGAGTATTACAAGGTACTTTTATAATCTGCTGTGGTGAGGACATGTATGTTACTGGAGTTCCTGGAGAACATCTTACATCTATTATTGGACCTGTTCAATCTAACATCAGGTTGAGATCTGCAGTTTGCATGGGGGTCAAAGATGTAACAAAGGTAGCCAGCATTTCTTTTGCCAAATTAGTTGAATACACTGATCTTTGCTTATCATATGGTGACACTCCAGAAGCATACAATGGAACAACTGGACCTATGGTTACACTGGCCATAAGTGCATATGTTCCTGTCAAATTTGTCTTACTCTGAGGAATTGAAATCCGAGCACTTTGACCTGTCAATACTGTAATGAAAGTGTGTCCTGATTGATTCGGGGTAACACTTGGGGTTGTCTGTAATGGAGTATAAATGGGCACAGTCTGGTTCTGATTAAGATTTTGCACCGGTGCTGTCATATTAGGTAGCTTCCTTCTGAGTCATTTATGTACTTTGCACTTTTAGCACAAGGGTCACAATCACTTCGAGTACGATGACTCCACAAACACCTCACAACATCACACTTCACCGCAATTTGTAGCAAAAAGCACTGCAAGCACAAATCCCTACTTGATCAGCCTGATGGACATCTTTTGCTTTCATCACAAATACAGTTTGCTGGAGGATCAATAAATAGGGCAAAACAATTTAGGGACAATGGACATCCTTAAAGAATCCAATATGAAATATTAATTTTACCTGCCTCAAATGAATGTCTTATTATTGAAGCTGAAGCATCTCCATACATAATTAAAAAAAAATCAAAAGCAGGTGAGCTAGGAATGAAGAAACTTCCAGAATTCATAAAGGACTTCTCAATTTACCAGATCAAAAGCCTTTCCAGCATCTATCATTAATAGTGCAGATCTTGAGTTATTTTATGAAAGGTAGTAGATAGCTGGGATCACAAAATGCATATTAACAGAAATAGACCTATTAAATAAAAACCCATTCTGAGCCTGATGTGTTAAACTGGATGCAGCCAACATGATCCTATTAGGAAGAACTTTTGTAAAAAAAAAAAAAAAGCTTATATTAGGCATTCCACAAGCTAATTGGGTGATAAGAATTAATGTTAGTAGCGTGTTTCTCTTTTTTCAGAATACCAACCAGTACAGCCTCAGAAAAGGAATATGGGCCCATATTTATACTTTTTGACGCTAAACTGCGCTAACGCAGTTTAGCGTCAAAAAGTTTTGCGCCGGCTAACGCCATTCTGAAGCGCCATGCGGGCGCCGTATTTATTGAATGGCGTTAGCCGGCGCAAGCAGACCGGCGCTGCCTGGTGTGCGCGAGAAAAACCACGTACACCAGGCAGCGCCGGCGTAGGGGGAAAATGGCGCATGGGCGTCTTAAAATGGGGCAAGTCAGGTTACGTCGAAAAAATCGTCGTAACCCGACTTGCGCCATTTATTTTCGACGCCCATCCCCCATCAACATGACTCCTATCATTGTAAAGATAGGAGTCATGCCCCCTTGCCCAATGGCCATGCCCAGGGGACTTCTGTCCCCTAGGCATGGTCATTGGGCATAGTGGCATGTAGGGGGGCACAAATCAGGCCCCCCTATGCCAAAAAAAATTATTTAAAAAAAATAAAAAAATACTTACCTGAATGTCCCTGGGGTGGGTCCCTCCAGCCTTGGGTGTCCTCCTGGGGTGGGCAAGGGTGGCAGGGGGGGTCCCTGGGGGCAGGGGAGGG
This sequence comes from Pleurodeles waltl, assembly GCF_031143425.1. NCBI lineage: Eukaryota > Metazoa > Chordata > Amphibia > Caudata > Salamandridae > Pleurodeles > Pleurodeles waltl. The sequence continues at coordinate 117,569,763 of NC_090447.1, read as the reverse complement.
CATTCTGGGCTCATTTTGAGCCCACTTGTCCCTTAACGCCATGCCTGACCCAGGCGTTAAAAAGCGGCGCAAATGCGCCGTTTTTAGCCACGCCCACTCCCGGGCGTCTCTTTTGCCCGGGAGTATAAATACCACGTAAAGGCCTGGGAGTCATTTTTTAGACGGGAACGCCTCCCTTGCATATCATTAACGCAAGGAAGGGGTTCACGCTAAAAAATGACGCACATTCCGGGAACTTTGGCGCTATACGCCTCTAACGCCATAGTATAAATATGGCGTTAGCTGGCGTTAGTTTAGCGTCGAATTTGCGTCGAAAAAAACGACGCAAATTCGGCGCAAACGGAGTATAAATACGGCCCATGATGTGTTCTCCCTCTGTAAATATTAGGTTACCTAATTTCACACTAACTTATGGTAGCCCAGGAAAGAAATCGTTCAAAACCTCAGATGGTCCCTCATTGCAGCCTGTGGCTCTACGTTTGTTGCATCCCTTGAAAACTGATTCTTTTGCTGAAAAGGGCTTGATAATTTATTTTTTTATCATAAGGAGACTGGGGAAAATGTATTTTCCCTAAAACGTCTGTAACTAAATTTGAGTCGGTTTTTTCATCTGTTTGAGAAATTCCTTTAGAATGATTGAGAAAAACCTCTGAACACAACTTTGATCTGAAACAAATAACTTAGCTACTGGATCAATAATACCTTTTATAAAGTTCTTATTAGAGCAGACAATACCAGCAGTTTACCATCATGCTTGTTCTTTTCGTAAGTTATGTTTTTCCTTTATAAAGATCCTTTGGGTAATCTTCAGAATTAGATAAATCAAATGTCCTGCCACGATTGACCACTCAACTTTCTCTTGAAGCATCAGAGTCACTGCTTTCCTATACTTAATGATTTCTGCTGAATAAAGAGCAGCGTACCCCCTTACAATACCCTAAAGGCATCCCAAATCGTAGGACGAGGAGCAGAAGCTTAGTTAATACCAAAAAACTCAGTAGTAAAATTACGAGTAGATGACAGCGATTCTGATTCAGAAAGAAAAGATTTATTAAAGGAATACCTTCTGTTCCGAATTAAGCCTAAATTGGCCTGAAACTCAACAGAAATAACAGCATGGTCTGAAAAGCTGCTGGCTATAATTGAATATAATAAATAAAAAATAAAGTCTCAGAAACTAAAAAGAAATCAGGTTTAGAAGCAAAGTAGAATCTAAAAAAAACATGCAATATATTTTTGAGAAGGAAACTGTACTTGCCACGGATACAACAAGACTTTCTTAAAGCATCTGGCTCAGGAATCTGGATAAGTTAAAATCATTTGCTACTTCGAGCACACTTCAAAGGCGGGAAAGAGGATGCAAAAACAATTCTTGTATTTCCACAGTCTGGTTTCTGAAAACTCAGCTTTTATTCTACCTGACCTATATCTCTGAGGTTATTGTAGTTCAAGTACCTGCCTCAAAAAGAAGTTTAATGTAGGATGTGGGAGGACACTAGGATTACCATAGTATGCTCCCCAACCCTCAGAGCCCCAGTTAACTATGGCCAAAGAATTTTGCAATCTTGAAAAGGGCCAAAGTGAAAAGGGTTATCCCTGTGATCCTTTGCCCATTGGCTAGGGCATCGTGAGGTCGTTCCCACCCACTAGCTAATGGCAGGCATAAATATGGCATCTGCAGGCACCCACTGCAGAGCACTCCTGGACCTGTGGAAGATCAGAGGAGGACTGAACATGCTGATTAAGACCTGAGAATAGCCTAGAAGACTGGACCAGCTCTCCTACTTGTACAAAGAACAAAGAAGTAGACTCCAAGATTCAGTTTAACCTCCTGTTAAAGCTATAGGGACCCAAAAACTACAAGTAGTATTTTCTTCCAACTGCCCAGGTGACCAGTGGCAACTGGACCTGGACAGGACCTTCCTGTAGGATTCTGCCTGCCACCTTGTGAGTCTCCAGGGCAGTGCATAATTTGCGCTGGTGGTTTCCGGTGCAGGGCACCAGCGCTTATTTTTGAGTGCAGGCACTTATATTTCTGCCTCAAGCATTTACTGCGAACAAAAGACACATATGGGAGAGACAGAGGAAGAGAAAAATGTAAAAGCATAACAAAGGGAGAAAGCAGAAAGCTGCAGGAGTGAGCTGAAGGGGCAGGGAGTGGCTGTAAATGGATTAAAGATTCCCGAGATGGCTTCAGGATTCTGCTGTCTCAGTATTTTGTGTTCACACATTTAATTGCAGCAGCTGCATGTTTAATAGGAGGGAGTTTTTATTTACAAATTAAGCACTGCTATAGGAGCCTCTCCTAAGGTCTCCTGGGACTTTAGAAGTGTGCTACTGTGGTGTATTGGGACTTAAAGGACTAGAATAATAAGGTAAAATATTTGACCAGTACGAACCTGGTTAGTTTATTCAACATGTGCTCCAACGCAGTCACAGTCAAATTGCGCTTAGTTCATATTCTACTCCTACAGTTAACTATCATTGGCATGTTGTACTTCTTAATGCTATTTCTACTTAAAACTTTAAAAATCCCTCATTGAATTTTTGTCATTTTGTTTACAAAAGTTTACTCTATTTTTCTAATTTGTTTTTGGATTTCCATAGTTTTGCATTTCAACTTTAATTCTCTTTTACTACTGCAACCATATTTTACCCATTGCCTCTAAGGTAAGCCTCTCTGCTCTATGCCAAAGCTACCAGGGGGTTGAGCTCAGGTTTATTTAGTAACTTTAGTGGTTCACCCTGACAAGGATTGTGATTCTTACTTGAGGTTACTTACCCACCTCAACTAATAACCCAATTTCTCACACAGATGCTAAAAATTAACGATTATAGAGAATGTCATAAAAATCACTTGTAAATTGAGCAACTGTGTCTCGCTTTCATCTATTAAAATAATACATAGGAAAATCAGGTTGCACAGGACAGTGTAAGCAAATGCAACAAAGCCCACCACTTCACTAAATAAAGTCACAGGTTCAATCAACGTTCCTGTGCCAAGATGAGCAGCAACTTCCAGCCCAAGTGCCTGTCTGCCAAACTCTTAGGTCCGTCTACCTGATTTAAAGACGGGTGGTTCACAGGGTTTCTGTTGAAGGAGTCCATGTTGCGTCTATGGACAGAAAGCTTCTTACAACAACTCAATGGAGTAGGGGCGGTTATACGTCGGAACCACAAGTGCTTCAAGCACCCATGGCTCAACAACGAGGTCGGAACAATGACCTCGTTTTTATCACTAATGCCTTTAACACGAATGCGTTTACCATTTTTCGTTGTAAACGCATTCCTGGTAAAGGCATTAGTGATCAGCATGCACGGTTCCAGCATGCTTCCCTGTTAGAAATGGGGTTTCTGGTTGGCTAGGGTATGCACCTCAGCCAGGCAGAACTTACCCACTCTAGTCAGGGCAAGGGAGTTACACGTCCAAGATAACCCCTGCTCACCCCCTTGGTAGCTTGGCACGAGCAGTCAGGCTTAACCCGGAGGCAATGCGTAAAGCGTTTGCACAACACACACATACATGTGACGCAATATCCCCACCACAAAGGAAACACAACACCAGATTATATGAAAATATACTGTATTGTACACAACGTAATTATCAGACCAACATCACATAATAGTACTATCCTGCTACCTTAGCAGTTGTCAGAATGTTACACATTAGTTACTCTGCAAACTAGCAGTAGTCACACATAACACACAGGTTACTCAGTATTCTGCAACATAAGCAGTAGTCAGGAAACACGTAATCACATTAGAACACTTGTCATAAGGATATCATAAAACGCCCATAGTAGGAACATTAGAAAACCTATGGCAAGTTAGGGAAACATATTAGCAAGTCACGCCCATAAAAGGAACATGTGCACACATATGTAAAAGCATCATAGAACAGGTAGGCAATATATCATAATAGCAAAGTCTGTAGAAAGAACTTTAGATTAGGAATATATTGGTCCATTTAAAAGTACCTGTCTTGATGGGGAGGCACTTCCAGTGCCTAAAACAACTAATTGGGGCCCCCGGCGCTCCTCTGCGCAAAAACGGGGGCCTCCCTCAACATGGCAGACCGAGAGGGGCGGCACGCACCCTCTCTGAATTTTTGACGGGCCCCTTCTGGGACCCGTGATCACTGGGGGGCCCCCGGGCCTCCACCGGCCCTCTCCAAGGGGGGCCCAAGTCAGGGAAATCCTTTAAAGGGGGTGGGGGGCGCCTCGCGCTCCCTCCTGGCAAAGATGTAAAAGATCGTTGCAGGGGTCAGGGGCCACAGCACCCTGCCCCTGGGAACAACTAAACAAGAAGGAGCACAGGGCTGGTGGGCCCAGCTACAGGCCAGCACAAGGGGTGCAGATGGTGGCAGTTCCTCCTAGTGACCAGGCAGGTCACAGGTCAGCACAGCAGCAGCAGTCCATGGCGGTTTCCTGGTGAGTCCATTCATCAGCGTTCTGTGTCCAGTTTCAAGTTCCAAGAATGTTCAAATTGTGGGGAAAATTCCCCTGTACTTATAGTCAGTTCTTACAGTGTTTTACAATGGTAGGGAGAGGAGGTTCCAGCCAGTTACAACTGGTTCTGGGAGTGCCCCCTCTCTCCTTTCAGCACAGGCTCCAAACATCAGTGGGGGGTTAACGACCCTATTGTGTGAGGCCAGGGCACAGTCTTTACAAATGCAGGTGTGCCCCGCCTCTCCCTTCTCTCAGCCCAGGAAGACTATTCAGTATGCAGATGCACCTCGGTGACACCTCCACCCTCCCTGTGTACAGGCTGTCTGAAAAGTATGCACAAAGCCCCAACTGTCACTCTGCCCAGACGTGGATTGGAGTCAAGCTGCAAAACACCAGAATTATAAGCACAGATAAATGCGCACTTTCTAGAAGTGGCATTTCTGTGATAGTAATAAAAAATACACCCACACCAGTAAGCAGTATTTATTATCACCATCACAACCATACCAAACACGCCTACGCTACCCCTCATAAATCAGACAATACCCCTTACACATAAGGCATGGCATTTCTAATGCAATCCTATGAGAAGGCAGCACTCACAGCAGTGAGACACCAAGTTAGGCTGTTTGACACTACTAGGACAGGCCATGCAATATGGCACATGTCCTGCCTTTCTACATACATGGCACCCTGCCCATAGGGCTAGCTAGGGCGTACTTTAGGGGTGACTTACATGTAGTAAAAGGGGAGTTCTGGGCCTGGCAAGTAAATTTAGATGCCAGGTCCCTGTGGCAGAAAACTGCGCACACAGGCCCTGCGCTAGCAGGCCTGAGACAGGTTTGAAAGTCTACTTCAGTGGGTGGCGCAAGCAGCGCTGCAGGCCCACTAGTAGTATTTAATTTACAGGCCCTGGGTATAGAGATACCACTGTACAAGGGACTTATAGGTAAATTAAATATGCCAACTAGGTATAAGCCAATCATACCAACTTCAGATGGGAGAGCACCTGCACTTTAGCACTGGTCAGCAGTGATAAAGTGCTCAGAGTCCTAGAGCCAACAGCGAAAGGTCAGAAAAACCAGGAGGAAGGAGGCAAAAAGACTAGGGATGACCATGCGTATGGCCAAAAGTCCAACACAACCCCCTACCAGCCAAAATCCAGGGGAGAACAATCAATACCTTGATGTACTTTCCTGATTGGGGCGATAGAACAAGGACCCAGGCCCACAACAGTAGGGGCATGCTCCAGTTCTACGCCTTCCTGACTCCACTGGGATCTCTCTGTCAATGCGTCCCAGGCAGCCTAGACCAACCCACGGGGATTCTCTAGCTGCCAATGGCCAGAACCAGGCCCCAGGCCATCTAGGAGCATCTGGTCTCTGAAACCATAATGAGTGGGGGGCGGTAGCCCCAGGTGCAAAGCAACCTGTCTCCACTCCATTTCCGATCAGTTCAGGGGCTCTACCCTGCCACTGATCCACCAACCTAGGGTCCGCACCCATAGGTTCTACAGGGGCTAGAGGCGAGGCTCTCCTCCCTCTACCCCTCCTTCTAGGATTCCGCCCTCCTCTCCTAGGAGGGGTATCACCAGAATCCACACTTGCCAGGGTGCTGGGTACAGCAGCCCTGCACAACTTTCTCGCCAGCCCAGGATCACTACCTGGCGACTGACCACCCAACCTAGGGACGACACCCTTGGGTTGCACCGGGGTCCGGGGCGGGCTTCCCCCTCCCTGAACCCCACTTCCAGAGTCCTGCGTCTCCCCACCTCGGGAGAAGCCACCAGAAGTTTCACACGGGGGGGTGAGCACACTAACCGCCCCCCCAACCAGATCAGAGTTTACCCCTTGAACCTGTCTATCTAGTCCAGGGACGACACCCTTAGACTGGACCATTGCCCAGCGAACCAGGACTTCCTTGGGAGCACACCTACCCCCTACCAGATCAGAGCTTACCCCCTGAATCTGGCAATCCAACCCAGAGTCACTACCCTGCGGTTGAACCACTGCCTGGCCCACCAGGACTTCCTTGGGAGCACACGTACTCCCCATCAGGTCAGAGTTTACCCCCTGAACCTGATCATTCAACCCAGAGTCACCACCCTGCGGTTGAATCATTGCCTGGCGCACCAGGACTTCCTGGGGGGCACACCTACCCCCCACCAGGGAAACACTTTCCCCAAGGGCCACACAAGAGTCTGGCTGGCGCAGGTCTCCTGACCTCTGCCCATCGGACAGAGTCTGGATTCCCCCCAGCCCAGAAATGGTCTCACCAAGGTCATTCCTGGGGTGCTCTGCTCTCAGAGCTGACCCCTGACCCACCAGGTTCTCCACTGGGGCCCGCAGCCCCCTCTCAACCCTATGCCTGGATTTCCGCCTCCTCCGCTGTAGAGCAAGACTACCAGACACCAGGACCGGCGGAACGCTATCACCAGCCACCCGCCTAAGTCCTAATGACAAAATGGGATCCTTCTGAACAGCTGGCCCTACGGCACAGGTTAGGCTCACCTCCTGGCGTTCACTCATGGAACCTTCAGGGGCCTGGGATGGGATCTTGGGCACCTTGGGCCTCAGCCCAGCCCCATTCCCTCTCCTCAGAGACGGGACATGGGGTCCCTCACCCATCCCAGTCCACTGGGACCTACCTGGGACACTCCATTCCTTTCCCACCACACCTTGTTGGGAAACACCTAGACCACTCTCATTAGGAACACCCCCTAATGCCACACCAGACCCTCTGGTACGCAACCAGAAGTCTGCCTCCTTTGCGAGCTCCCTGGGGTCAGAGAGCTCACACACTGACAAGTGTTGGCGTAACTCTGAAAAACAACAACGAAACAGGTGCTCTCTGAGAATCAGATTAAACAGCCCTTCAAAATTGTTTACTGTGCTACCCTTCACCCATCCATCTAGTGCAATGCAGCAATCCTCCACAAACTCCTCCCAAGACTGGTGGGACAGTTTCTTACCACCCCTAAACCTTTTTCTGTATTCCTCAGGGGAAAAACCATACTTCACAATCAGTGCATTCTTCACAGCGGAGTACCCCTCCCTGTCACTCTCTTCTAGAGTCAGTAGGGCATCCCTCCCCTCCTCAGGAATAAAACTCCCTAGGCCAGTTCCCCAATCCTTCTCAGGGATACTGCGCTCTACCAGAGCCTTCTCATATTCCTTTAACCACTGACGTATGTCACCCCCCTCTTGGAACCTAGGTACCAGATCTATGGGTATGTGAGGAACATCTTTGCTACAGCACTGTACATTGCTGCCACCACTGGACTCCACCTGCAGCGCTGGTGAGTCCAGAACCTTCAGACTGCGCTCTAGAGCGAGTCTTTCTCTGGCAAAGGCCCTCTCTACCTCTGCCATCCTCTCCTGTACTAAGGCCTTCTCTACCTCAGCCCTTCTCTCATCAACAGCTAGGCGCGCTAACTGCAACTTCAGGTCCCTCTCTTCCCGCCTATCTCTTAGCTCATCAGGCGTCAAGGAATGAGAGGTAGCCCTGCTTCTTACACTGGACCCAGCAAGGGACTCCCTATCACTGGGGCCTTCCCTGTCAACTGGCGTCCCCAACCGGTCATTCTCACCCTCCTGATCAGTCTCTCTACCACTCTCTAGGGATGAGGTCTGGGAGCCCTCCCATTGGGAACCCTCGCTACACTCAGGATCCTCTGGGTACCCCCTAAGCACACTCCCTCCTTGGGTAAATGTCACAAACCTTTCAAAGAAATTCAGAGATCTCCTGAGGTCCCCTTCTACAGGCAGCCCTCTCTCTCTACAGAACCCCTCTAATTCCCCCTGCGTGTAAAACGGCAGGTCCTCTAAATCAAAGGTAAGCCCCATCTTGAAAAGGTACAAATAACTCAACTGTGACAATCACAATACCCAAGCGTGAGAACTGAAAACAGGAAAAATGACCAAAGAGAGAAAGTTAAGAGAAGCCAAACATGTGATGGTCTAAACGCAATCCTTGTAGTGAAATAATGAGTCACAATGGTATTGTGCAAGCGCAAGTCCTATCCTCACCGCTGACTTCCAATGTTAGAAATGGGGTTTCTGGTTGGCTAGGGTATGCACCTCAGCCAGGCAGAACTTACCCACTCTAGTCAGGGCAAGGGAGTTACACATCCAAGATAACCCCTGCTCACCCCCTTGGTAGCTTGGCACGAGCAGTCAGGCTTAACCCGGAGGCAATGCGTAAAGCGTTTGCACAACACACACATACATGTGACGCAATATCCCCACCACAAAGGAAACACAACACCAGATTATATGAAAATATACTGTATTGTACACAACGTAATTATCAGACCAACATCACATAATAGTACTATCCTGCTACCTTAGCAGTTGTCAGAACGTTACACATTAGTTACTCTGCAAACTAGCAGTAGTCACACATAACACACAGGTTACTCAGTATTCTGCAACATAAGCAGTAGTCAGGAAACACGTAATCACATTAGAACACTTGTCATAAGAATATCATAAAACGCCCATAGTAGGAACATTAGAAAACCTATGGCAAGTTAGGGAAACATATTAGCAAGTCACGCCCATAAAAGGAACATGTGCACACATATGTAAAAGCATCATAGAACAGGTAGGCAATATATCATAATAGCAAAGTCTGTAGAAAGAACTTTAGATTAGGAATATATTGGTCCATTTAAAAGTACCTGTCTTGATGGGGAGGCACTTCCAGTGCCTAAAACAACTAATTGGGGCCCCCGGAGCTCCTCTGCGCAAAAACGGGGGCCTCCCTCAACATGGCAGACCGAGAGGGGCGGCACGCACCCTCTCTGAATTTTTGACGGGCCCCTTCTGGGACCCGTGATCACTGGGGGGCCCCTGGGCCTCCACCGGCCCTCTCCAAGGGGGGCCCAAGTCAGGGAAATCCTTTAAAGGGGGAGGGGGGCGCCTCACGCTCCCTCCTGGCAAAGATGTAAAAGATCGTTGCAGGGGTCAGGGGCCACAGCACCCTGCCCCTGGGAACAACTAAACAAGAAGGAGCACAGGGCTGGTGGGCCCAGCTACAGGCCAGCACAAGGGGTGCAGATGGTGGCAGTTCCTCCTAGTGACCAGGCAGGTCACAGGTCAGCACAGCAGCAGCAGTCCATGGCGGTTTCCTGGTGAGTCCATTCATCAGCGTTCTGTGTCCAGTTTCAAGTTCCAAGAATGTTCAAATTGTGGGGAAAATTCCCCTGTACTTATAGTCAGTTCTTACAGTGTTTTACAATGGTAGGGAGAGGAGGTTCCAGCCAGTTACAACTGGTTCTGGGAGTGCCCCCTCTCTCCTTTCAGCACAGGCTCCAAACATCAGTGGGGGGTTAACGACCCTATTGTGTGAGGCCAGGGCACAGTCTTTACAAATGCAGGTGTGCCCCGCCTCTCCCTTCTCTCAGCCCAGGAAGACTATTCAGTATGCAGATGCACCTCGGTGACACCTCCACCCTCCCTGTGTACAGGCTGTCTGAAAAGTATGCACAAAGCCCCAACTGTCACTCTGCCCAGACGTGGATTGGAGTCAAGCTGCAAAACACCAGAATTATAAGCACAGATAAATGCGCACTTTCTAGAAGTGGCATTTCTGTGATAGTAATAAAAAATACACCCACACCAGTAAGCAGTATTTATTATCACCATCACAACCATACCAAACACGCCTACGCTACCCCTCATAAATCAGACAATACCCCTTACACATAAGGCAGGGCATTTCTAATGCAATCCTATGAGAAGGCAGCACTCACAGCAGTGAGACACCAAGTTAGGCTGTTTGTCACTACTAGGACAGGCCATGCAATATGGCACATGTCCTGCCTTTCTACATACATGGCACCCTGCCCATAGGGCTAGCTAGGGCGTACTTTAGGGGTGACTTACATGTAGTAAAAGTGGATTTCTGGGCCTGGCAAGTAAATTTAGATGCCAGGTCCCTGTGGCAGAAAACTGCGCACACAGGCCCTGCGCTAGCAGGCCTGAGACAGGTTTGAAAGTCTACTTCAGTGGGTGGCGCAAGCAGCGCTGCAGGCCCACTAGTAGTATTTAATTTACAGGCCCTGGGTATAGAGATACCACTGTACAAGGGACTTATAGGTAAATTAAATATGCCAACTAGGTATAAGCCAATCATACCAACTTTAGATGGGAGAGCACCTGCACTTTAGCACTGGTCAGCAGTGATAAAGTGCTCAGAGTCCTAGAGCCAACAGCGAAAGGTCAGAAAAACCAGGAGGAAGGAGGCAAAAAGACTAGGGATGACCATGCGTATGGCCAAAAGTCCAACATTCCCCCTAGCCCCCACCCCCAAAAATTACTGCGACCCCCCATCCCCACAACTACCCCAACCCCCATCCCCAAAATTACCACAACCCCAACCCCCACTAAACCCTAAACCACGGCAACCCCAACCCACCCCTTCAACCTAAACCCTGACCCCCCTCCCTGCCCCCTAAACCCTAATCACCTCCACCCCACCCTAAAAATACCCCGAGTCCCCACCCCACCCCTAAAACCTAAACACCCCAACCCACCCCTTAAACCTAAACCCTGACCCCCTCCCTCCCCCCTAATCCCTAATCACCCGAGCCCCCACCCCACCCCATCCCCCCCAAAAAAACAGCCCCAGTCCTAGCCCAACTTACCTCCTCCTTCACTGCGTCGACTCCCTTCTTCTGTACCTTAACCACACATGTACGTGGTTCAGACATGCGTAGTTAAGGTGCAAAAACCAGAAAGTCGTGGAAAACGAAATAGTGTTTCGCTTTCATTTTTCATGACTTTGTGGTTTCTGAGGCATTGTTCTGGGTGTTTCCCAGTAGGGGCCCTCCAGGTAAGGGCATTACACATTCTCAGAATTGTCCCAGTTGGGACGAAGCATAGTGTATCATGAATTTACAAACAGCTGAGTAATTTAATGCATACACATTAGCCTAGCAATGGTGATGACACAGTCCATCGCTTGTCCAACTTGTTGAAGTTCGCAGAGGGTGAATGGTTCAAACTGGTCAAGGGGCTCAGGAGGTCGTCTTCAGATAACCCAAATCTTAGAAATCAGCCTTAGCTTTGTCTAAACCCACTTGAGCAATTTTATCTTCGTGTAAAATAAGAGGTTCATCTAGCAGTCATGTACAATTGGCTGCCTGATGCCAAAAGGTTACTAAAACCATCTGTCAGGGTGGGAGGATAAACTGTAATAACAGCAAAGTGGCCCTTGAAATACAGCTAGAAAGAACAATTCGTGGGATATCAGCACTCTACATGTAGACATTGTATGCGATAATAAATGACTTTTCCAAAAACAAAACACAAGAGAACCTTCAGGTGTGCACTTGGAAGAGAAAAGACGAGAACAAACAAAGTAGTTAGCCTCTAGATTACAGATTAAATCATCTTTCATGTTTTTATTGTATACCTTTGAACTTTGTTCGTGTTGTTGTTAAATTGGAAATGTCTTAGATGTGTTATCGTTCCTTCGTTGAACATGTCATGACTGATAACCAGAGCTCAGTAAAGACAGACAAAAACTCAATTTCGTGCCAGTTGTTCTCTCTCTTGAACTTTTCAACTCCTTCCCAAAGAAAGGTTTGTAAAGTGCATTTCCCGTGCTTGCTTTAAAACGACCTCAAAGGTGCAAGGCTGATCTTTCTCGAGAGTCCGTGGCATGCACATGTGAACGACTGATTCCTGTTCACAATTACACTAGGGTAGATTTCTTATGCCAGCTAGTTCTGGGCACCTAAACATGTGCGTTTAATGCGAGCAAAAAATACTACTACACAGGCGAAAACCCGGGGTTTCAATAGGGGTGGGACCTACAGACGAGGAATCACTGCACAAAAGTGGAAGTGGTTTGGGAAAACAAATAAAAAAGTATGACCTAAACATGGTCATTCAAATGAAGATACACACCCACAGGCGACTGAGTCAGCCATGAGGAATGGTGATCTGAGCAAAATGAGAAGAAATTCTGTTTTAGTCTGATTGAGTTTTAGGTGAGATCCAGTCATCCAGTCTTGTACCTCTTACAGAGTTTTGTCTAGAAGTTGAACAACCTATGGCGAGGAGATCCTGAGGTAGATTTGTGTATCATCAGCCGACTGAAGATAATGGAACCCATAGCTTGTATGTATGACACCAAGGGTTTCGTTGCAAAGGCCTGAAAATGTTATGGGCTATTAGGGTTTGACTCAATAAAGTAGGGCTAGAAAAGGAACTCTCATGTTTGCTTTGCTGGGCGTAGTTGTATGAGTAGGGGGTAAATCAGGCGAGGACTGAATCGTCAATGTCTGTACATTCTCGTGAATTTTGATGAGTAGGGAATGATTCACAGTATGGAATTCTGCCGACAGATTGAGAAGAACCAGGAGACATGAGTTGCCATCATAAAGTATGTGATGTGCATCTTCGAATATCTGTAGCAGTGCTGTTTTCTTACCAGAGCCTTTGCGAAAGCTGGAATGAAACTCATCTAACAGATCATTAACCCCAAGGATTGTCACCATTACTTCTAGCATGAGATAAATTACAGAGGACATTTTTTAGAAAGAAAATTCTTAATATAAAATATTTTTTGTGGGAAAATGCAGGTCCTCAAAGATGTTAAAACCCACAACTTAAGGAGCTTTACAAATTTGTGAAGTTATGAACTTCACACAACTCTTCCAGTAGAGGAAACATTCCTGCAGAGCCCTATCTAATGTGCTCAATGCTGGAGTAGCCAATGATCTATGTTTATGTTTCAGTAGTGACTCTCCTGTTCATGGTAAAACACTGCTGAATGTGTGGAGGGATGAGTAGCAAGAAAAAAAGTATGTTTAATACCAATCAGTGACAATAATTCTTGTGGGAATGTTTCCGGTGAGTGAAGTGGATGATCAAACCAGAATGGAGCAGGAAATTGTTTAAATAAAGGACCAAAGAACTTCCCTACATCAGTGCTTAGTTTGTGCTTGTTTCCGGTGCTGAGCACCGGCACTTATTTACGAGGGCCTGGGCTTATTCTTCTGCCTCAAGCATTTGCTGCGAGCAAAAGACACATATAGGAAAGACCGGTGAAGGGAAAAACGAAAACGCGTTAGAATGGGAGTAAGTAGAAAGCTGCAAGAGTGAGCTTAAGGGGCAGGGAGTGGCTGTAAATGGATTGAAGAGGCCTGAGATGGCTTCAGGATTACGCTGCCTTAGTATTCCGTGTTCACACATGCAATTGCAGCAGCCCCGAGTTTAAGTGGAGGGCTTTGGGCACCAGCACCTTTTTATTTAGAAATTAAGCACTGCCCTACATGTGTACTGCAAATAACTGCTATGAATTCACAGCGTCAAACTGCAAACACACAGACTTACTCTCATTAGATCTAAAAGATTTAGTGGACAGCAGCAAACAAAAATTCAGTAAAAGTTGAACAGTTATGTACAAACGTCTAGGAGCAGAAAAACTGATGACTTACAGTTCTAGAAATCAACATGAAGTCTACCATGCTATATTTGCCAGGTCTGTGACTATTCTCAAGCACAAATCTTTGAAAAAGTCCACCATAAATATAGTATAATGCTGCTCTATTGGGAGAGTAATCCTACCGATACCCACATTTTCCTCCATTAAAAATGGCATAAACGAATACTAACGTTACAAAATGTAGAAAAAATGTCTACTCATATGCTATACGTGTGTGTATACATACAGCATATTTAAATGCAGGAAGGGACTTTCATATGTATTGCCAAATTTGAATGATTGCTCGTGTCATGGAGTACATCCAACATTGGAAATGGGGAAAGCAATGTCTTTCTTCTGCCTCCCTTCTAATACAGAGATACCTTTCATATTATGTCGTGAGGCAGGAATGTCAGTCATGATAGTATTCCATGGAGTACATCTACTTGTCAGTCGTGATAGTTTGCCATGGAATACATCCATCAATGGCAATGTGAAAACCTATGTCATTTCTTTGTTTCCCCCCTAATGGAGTGACACCTCCGTGCCATACTCAAGGGACAGGCATGTCAGGAGCATGCCTACTCATTAGAGATATAACTCCATTGTTTCACAAGCCCTTTGAACATGATGGATGAATTGACATTTTCAATTTTTTAAGTACCTAAGTGCCCAGAGGCATCTTGGCGCTACCCCTACCTCAACATATACAGATGGCAGATGAATAGATATCTTTTGACAAAACAACCATGTTTTTAAAGCTTTCCTAAACTGGCGAAGCTCAGTTATTTCCTTAAGCTTAAGGGGAAGGCTGTTCCAGCTTCTGTCATCCCAAAGTGATTTCTTATACTTGGGAACAATTACATTTTTGGGTGTAGCCGAAAACATTTAATTACCATTTACATATTCTGGTCTTGAGTTATAACGTGATTTAAAGGTAATAAATAGGGGCAGATTTAAGAAAAGTGGTGCTCGATCCAATGCAGCGCAACTCTACTTGCGCCCCTTAATGCCCCCTAATGCCACCATCTGTGCACCGTATGTAAGACACAGCACACCATGGCTGTAGACTGTAGTTAGGGAACTAGCGGGAAACTTTTTGTTACTAGTTTGGCACAGTGAGGCTCATTATAAATAATGATGTGCCTTGTTTTAATGCCTGCTCGGTGCAGGTGTTAAAAATGTCGCAAAAAATGTCGCAAATCACTCTTTTAGACTTCTTTGCATCATTTTTTTCAGCCCGTCTAATGGGGAACGCCCCCCTTGCATACATTATGCCTGGCGCAGGCATGATGTGGCGCAAGGGGTTACAAGGTGGCACAATGCATGCATTGCAATACCATGTAAATATGGCACTGCGTTTTTGCCATAATATTGCCACATAGCATCAAAAAATGATGCTAATGTAGAGAAATATGGTGCAAGGGGCTCTTAAATATGCCCCATACTGCCTTAACACAATGCACTTCTTTATGGGTTGCCAGTGGATCTCTTTTAGCACCATAAAAGCTGAATGATGCTTGGGAATCCTAACATTTTTGTAGGTTGGAATATAGGGCATTACAATAGTATAATCCTGATAATGCAAGGGCCGTAACTACAGTTTTCGAAAGCTCCTTAGGTATAAACGGTAGTAGTTTTTAGAGAATTTTCAGAGTATGAAAGACAGATGATGTGACTGCATTGATTTGGTTTCCAAAGGTTAGCTGGTTATCAAAAAGTACTCTTAAATTCCTCACCTTCTCAACCAGTGTGGGCAGTGTACCCATTGCTTGAGGCCACCAACAATGGGACCAAAAGGAGGTACTGTTAACAAACAGTAGTACCTCTGTCTTTCCAGAGTTTAAGTTTAGGCAGTTACTGTTCATCCATATGCCTTCCTGACACATACAGTCATGGAATTTGGCTGCTGTGCGGGCAGTTACTCAGGAGCGGCTCCTCCCTTTGGGCGGAGGAGCGTCGCCTCCCGCCAGCAGCAACTGCTGCAAATCGTTTCACATGGAAAGGATAATAAACTCTGTTTATTATCCTTTCCATGTGAAAGGGGCGGCGCATTGGGGGTGACGAGGACTGCTCTGTGCACTCCCCAGGAGTGCACATGTGTTTGGCCGGCCGATATTACTGAGAACCCAAACAATTTTATTGAGTGCGATATAGGGCTAACATTGAACCTTCATGTGCAAATGGCATTGTTTGTGTGGGTAAATCCACATCCTATTTTCATACAATGTGAATTTCAACTCATAATATATTTACTAACACATATTTTTACTCAAGTGGGTGGATCATTCATTATCTTTGAGTAGATGTACCATGTGCGTGGAGTTGTCTTTCCAGTGGAGTGATGCACTGGAAAGTTTGTGTGCACTGGCCTATTTCCAACCTGAAAAATTTTAAGATTCACGCTTTACAAGGGCAAGAATATGTCTATTTGGAGAAAGGGGATGAAAGCAAATTGCCCTAGAATTCTGGGCTCTACGTGAAGTGCTTTCTCAATGGAAATATTTTATGGTCCCATATGAAAAACAGGAAAACACAGTTAGAAAGTGAAATGTCACTTACTCAAGATATTACTGCTTTCTTTATTGCTCTCTAGTTACAATCATGTATACAGAAATACCTTTACCATGACATAAACGGCAACCCCCAAAAGCTTTCCAGAATTACTGCTTGGAACCTGCGATTGTTGTGGATTCCCAAGCACTTATGGTGTGTTTGAGAGGTCCAGGGATTCATTCATCTACACCCAAATGCGGAAATGTCTTTGTGAATCAGTCCTGAGGAGTGTAAGCATACTATGATTCAGGCAATGAATATGACAAGCTCCATGGTGGCGCCAACACCCCCACATCCAGCTCATTACTGCAAATGCCACATAAACAACTCATGAACACAAGCAACATTCAGGAACCCTTCTAGACTCTCATTCACACTATTCACAAGCATGGAGACATTTTCCGGACCCAGAGCAAACAATTGCACAGTATGATCCCCTTTCAAAAACCTAAGCATCAGTGACAAAAATTGCCAGTCACTGCTATGAAAGTAACTTAATAACACAGTGCCAATATTAGACAGTATGCACTTCTATTTACAGCAGTCTTCTAACTCCCAGGAAGAGCACAAGAAGCCCTGGAGCACAATAGGACTGCATCTAAAACTGTGCATTTGTAAGAAGAAAACTTCATCAGTCCTGCACTGAGTTACCCAATGCCATTCTAAATTGTCTGTCAATAGCAATCACATCTATGGGAAGGCACTGTTCACTTTTCCCAGTCACACGCAGCACAGTCCCTCTCAAGTGTCTCCAAACTGATATATTCTAGGGCAAATGTTCATGCCAAATTAAAGCCTTGACATTTTAAAACTCTCATAGGCTTCAGTATGGCCTGTGTCCGCGGTAGCAGCATCAGCATCATAAAGTATTTGTCCCTCATTGTATAAAACATAACTACAGAAAGAGCATTACCCTAATTACTGGCTCCTCCAAGCCAACATTACAATGTCAGGACCTGCTGCAGGACACTATGGCCCTCATTCTGACTTTGGCGGGCGGCGGAGGCCGCCCGCCAAAGTCCTGCCGTCAGAATACCGCTGCGCGGTCAGAAGACCGCCGCGGTAATTCTGAGTTTCCTGCTGGGCTGGCGGGCGACCGCCAGAAGGCCGCCCGCCAGCCCAGCGGGAAACCCCCTTCCATGAGGATGCCGGCTCCGAATGGAGCCGGCGGAGTGGAAGGGGTGCGACGGGTGCAGTTGCACCCGTCACGATTTTCAGTGTCTGCTTGGCAGACACTGAAAATCTTGGTGGGGCCCTGTTAGGGGGCCCCTGCAGTGCCCATGCCATTGGCATGGGCACTGCAGGGGCCCCCAGGGGCCCCATGACACCCGTTAACGCCAGCCAGGTTCTGGCGGTCAAAACCGCCAGAGCCAGGCTGGCGGTACGGGGGTCGGAATCCCCATTGCGGCGCTGCCTGCAGCGCCGCCATGGAGGATTCCCTTGGGCAGCGGGAAACCGTCGGGACACCGCCGGTTTCCCGTTTCTGACCGCGGCTGTACCGCCGCGGTCAGAATGCCCATGGATGCACCGCCAGCCTGTTGGCGGTGCATCCGAGGTCCCCGGCCCTGGCGGTAGTCAACCGCCAGGGTCGGAATGACCCCCTATAATCTCACCAGCGTGGAAGTTTCGTCTCCACTAACAGGTTTCCTCCAGGTCCAGACTGCATTCCACTGCCACATGAGTTTCTTCTTCACATCATTGAATCACTCATCACAAAGCCCCATGCCTCATTTTGGCGTCAAGCATGCCTACTGCAGTTATCTCGCTTTGGTATCCTCTTGCTACAGCAGCTCCACAAGCTTGTTTTCCTTTGTGAACATGCATCTTGTCATTGAAGAACACTGTGAGACATGCACATGTATCCTTGGACATGATGTAAGCTCCATGTGATCGGCTACCCTGTGTCCTTTTGAATATTGTCCCTCAGTCGACACAGTTACACTGTGGACATGTCTCATTAGGCATTCTTGGACCTCGAGGGGCGGACAAATATCCCACTATGGATGTTTATCTGTAGCAATCACTTGTTGCCTGAACCCTTCACACACTTGTTTTAATATTTTCCTCAATTTGTAAAGCAGATCTCAACAGTGTTTGACTGAAGACACTTGCCTGCCCGCTCATCTGGTGACACAATAAACATCCACTCTTCACCTCTCTGCACCGATGTCAGAGTCAAATGCATTACAATGTTTTCTACTGGTCATCAGTGGTATGTTCAATGATGCCTGCACATGTAAGTACACATACAATTTCCATTAGTGTTCATGTTTCAGGTTAGAGATACAAAGTAAGCAGGTTCCAAGTAACACTCTGTATCAGGGGCTTTAGGCCTGATCAGCTCAGCCATTTGTAGGATATTCTAACTGTTAGAGGAGGAACACCCCCAGGGATGGAACAATGGCAGAATATCCATTTCATATGTCCCACCAAGAGGTGAAGCATCAGAAAACCACACGGGCCTCATGCAGCTCTCATCACTTTTTTCAAATTTTGAGAATGTTACAGCTTATTTGCACCATAGATTTTTCCTCATGGGCTAGAACAGCCTATGCGATTCCCACAAGAATGATGAGTTATGTGTCTAGCATGTATGTGGCTCATCAAAATGGCATTCAATATAATTTGGAGTGGGAAATGGGCAGCACATTTGGCGCTTGCCTCTGTGTATCCAATTACAGCCTTGCAGTTATCATGCCCCTGGGAATTTTCCCTTCTCAACACCCTATATCGTGGGTACTTGCAAACATTTTCCCAGGGACCGCAAAATGTGGTTTGTGGTGTGCCCGAGGGCTGCATTGATGCCAGCAAGATAGGAGTTGGGCTGTATGAGGAGAGGACTTAAAGTGGGCGCTATCGGTAGCCTAAGAGATTCAACAATAAAAAAAAGTTACCTGATTATTGAACTGGAATGAAATAGAATTAATTGCACATTGTGAAAGCAGAAAAGCTGGCATCAATCCAGGCTTCCTCACTTGACCAAACTGTGTGATCCTAGATGATTGTTTAATATTGCTTTACCTCACTTTTTTCATTAGAACATATAGGAGCACATTGAAATACATGAGTTCAGGATATCCGCTGTACAAAACCTTCTATGCTTTGTTTTATTTAATAGACTATAATGTTATCCATGTATAATAACAACCCAGACCACTCAGAGGGTTCCACGTGACAACTGACTTGCCTCTTAGTTCACTATTGGCATTGTTGTCAGGGTGGGAGGAGGCATGAATGTTTCTATGTTAATTTTTTAAAACAAACAGTTTAAAGAATACTTCTAAATGAACCGATATAAAATGATGTGCTAAGGTGAAACCCATCTGCATGTTAATGAAATACTTTTTTTAATTTTGAAGAGGCTTTATCATATTTTTACACATTTGTTGCAAAATATCTTTATAAAAAATAATGCTTTCCTAAAGTTAAGTGGTGCAGGACACCTTAATGGCTTCTTCTCTTTTACTGCAGTTAGTGTAAATAAACACTTGCCGTTTATGTTACTGCTCAATCGTACACAGCAGCCCAATGCAATCTCTCTGCTATGGGCCACATGTAAAGGTCAGGAGGGACGCATGAAGCCCCCGGGCCGTACCTTGAGCATCACTGCTCTATTTCAGATATCTGTAACTCAGGCATTTGCTGGATAGCCATGGAGATACTCTTATGGATGTGCCCACGTTTCACTCAGTGGAAGCACAGGTAACTATGGAGCAAATAGAACATAAAGCTATTTCCTGGGTCTACCAATCACAAAATAATTAACTCTCCTGACCTCTTCCAGAGCTTGAGGGAAACATGGGAGATAAATCTGGACGATCACAAAGGGGAGGAATGGGTATGGGCCGTAAAGGCACTGCAGGTTCTGGACATAGCTGCACTAATTAGGGTAATCTAGTTATAAATATTTGCACAGAGCCTATTTTCATCCCACATGGATGTGGAAACTAGGTAGAGCTCCCTCCATGTATTGCCTGAGATGTGTGAGTTTGCAGGGTATGTTTATGCTCACAATATGTGACTCTTTCATCATATCCCTCTGTTGGGCCATAATTTATTATGATCTTGAGGGTGATGGGCCACATTTTCTCCCCTTAAACCCAAAATTGTAATGATGAGGGTAATGGATGGAGACTGCAGCTCCCTGATACTTGTGGAACTACGACTCTTGATCCCTCCGACTGCCTCCATCTCAACTATATTTTCAGAGACAACCACAGGATCAGCAAGGGCACATTGGTTGTGTATCCTGAAAAATCTGGGAATTCAGAGGTAAGTCCAGTGATAGCCAGTAGTGAGGTATCTGGTTCACTAACTGTAATTTCCTAGGTGGATCAACCTTCATGAGGATCTTACCCTTATGCATATCCCCAATCCTTAACCTAAACCACTGACCCCTTACATTTAGTCCCTGACTTTTAACCTTAACTCTTACCCTTACACCCTAACCTTTAAACACAACCATTCACCACTCACAGTAAACCCCTTACCATCTTACCTTTAAAGTTTTACCTTTATACCCTAAACCACGTAACCTTACATCCTTACTCTCTAACCCTTTCCCTCTTACTCTTCTGCATATCCTCTTATCCCTTAACCCTTCAACTCGCTTCTCCTTAACTCCTGCACCCTATTAGCTTTACTCTTAAATATTATTTTATAATATTGCATTTGTATTTTTCATCATATTACTTACAGTGAAATGAGATGCTGTACAATAAAATTGTAGTCCACTAGGAAATTACATGATTATAAAATGGATGCAAACATATTGTATGTTCCTGTCAGGTGTCTGTCAGTAGTAGTGCAGCAGGGGTTCTCCTTAAATCTAGACCAATAAAATCTATTGGTACAAAAGAAGCAATAAATATCTAAATATCGGGGTGCCACTGGTTAGTCAGAACCCAGGTAATTAGAGGCATATTTATACTCTGTTTGCGTTGGATTTGCGTCATTTTTTTAAGCAAATCCGGCTCAAACTTAACTCCATATTTATATTTTGGTGCTGGACATGTCTAGTGCCAAAATATTGGAGTTAAATTAATTTTTTGCCTGTGGAAAACTACCTTGCATCAATGAGGTGCAAGGTAGGCAAAAAATGAATCTAAGGCCCAGGTGCCTTATTTATCCTCCAGTGCAAAAATCACGCACGGGAGGGAGGTGGACCCAAATAATGGCGCTAAGCTTGCTTAGCTCCATTATGTAATGCCTGGGCCAGGGCAGGCAATAAGGGACCTGTGGGCCTATTTCAATGGTGGAACACCATGGAATAAGCCCACAGGTGTCCTCCCCAGGCTCCAGGGACACCCCCACCCACATAAGAGGGACAGCGGAGGATGGGGGACCCCACCCCAGGTAAGTAGAGTTAAGTACAGGTAAGTAATTTTTTTTTTCTAAAGTGCCCAAGGGGGGCATAACTTGGGCCCTCCTACATGGCACTGTGCCCAATGGCCATGCCCCATGGCATCTAGGCTGGGGGACATGACTCCTGTCTTTACTGAGACAGGAGTCATGTCCATGGGGGTTGTGCGACTAACCATGGTGCTAGTCAGGTTAGAGTCATTATTTTGACTCTAACCTGACTAGCGCCATTCTTTCACGCACAACCTACAGTTTTCCCTACGCCTCCCCAACCCGGTTAGCGTCATGTATTTTGACGCTAGCCGGGCCTTACTGCCAGCTTGCGCCATTCCTTAAATATGGCGCCTGGCTGATGTCCTGGAATGGCGCTAGCCAGGGCTATACGTTTTGACGCAAACCTGCGCTAACAATGGTTTGCGTCAAAAAGTATAAATATGGGCCCAAGTGTCCCATGTTCTCAAATCTTAACTCCAACCAAACCAGAAAACATCCTCGTAGGCTTTTCTCGTCCCTTTTGCAAGCTGAGGAAAGGCAGGCTCTAACTGGACAAGGAAATCCATATTCCCATAGAGACACACCAGTGAGGTGATTGTGATTTCCAGACCGTCTTTGGTAAAGCAAAAATGTAGAAAGCCACAAATATCCTCAAGGTTTGATTGGACACAAACTAACCAGAGAGCTGGGGGCAACTTACTGTAGGCAGATTTGAAGGCAGAGCTAACAGCTGCTAACTGGATTTTGCTCAGTCTTGTATTCAGACAGGGCTTTAAGTAGAATCTATTGCAATTGGAGACCAGGTTGGGAAACTACTATGGTGGTTATGAGACATAGGGGGTTATTCCAACTTTGGAGGAGGTGGTAATCCGTCCCAAATGTGACGGATTTACCACCAGCCGTATTACGAGTTCCATAGGATATAATGGACTCGTAATACGGCTGGTGGTATATCCGTCACTTTACCGTCACTTTTGGGACGGATTACCACTTCCTCCAAAGTTGGAATAACCCCCATAGTCTTAGGGCTGCTTCAGGGACTTGAAAGTCAGAATGGATTCACCTCACTTAGAAGGAAAAACAGTTTGAGCCGAATGCATTATGTCCAGGAAGAACACGTCAGCTATATCACACCCTGTCTACATGCATGACATAAAATAGTCTAAACACTCACGGATAATGCATTACATTGAACATACTACATGCAAGGAGGGGGAATAAAGTACAAGTAAGGAGATCTGAACTGATTTAACTGCGAGGATGTTAGATTTTGTCCCTAAAAAGCCAAAGGTGAAAAGGACTTTACCCGTGAACAATTTCTTCTGCCTGCGGTCAACAAACCTCCCCAAGCCTGGTCTCAGGGGGCAGGTGGGGTTTGAAGTAGCAACTCACACGAATGTGCAGTTTTAGCTTTGGGTGCATCGCCTTAGCATCGAAGGATGGCACTTAACTGGAATGTACATAAAAAAATTATTGAGCTACATCAGTGGATTCCTAGACTCTAAATTTTGCTACAGGAGAATTAAATTTCAAGATATAAAAGGTCTAATAGGTGCGCAATGCACAGCTCTCCTTGCCATACAAAAACTACAGTGACATGTCACTGCTCGGTAAGTATCAGCACTAATGCAAATGTACTTAGTAATGTTCTCAACTCAACAATCAGCACTTGGTGGCACACGCACAGACACGTTTCATGAACACTAATGGATGAAGGCACCCCACCAAAGCATGTTCCATCACAGAAACAGAATAAAGTATTTGTGAAAATAGCATATTGACTAATACATATCTGTGAGAAATTGGGTTGTTGGTGGTGTAAGCCCTTCTCAAGCAACAGCCACAATCCTCCTCAGGGTGAACCACAAAAAGTCACTAAATTAATCTGTGCTTAACCCTCTATTCGCTTGGCACAAAAGCAATCAAACTTAACTTAGAGGCACGTATAAAGTAATAATGCAGCACACAAACAGAAATAAATTGAAACCACTACACAAGAAAAATAGCACAACCATTTCGAAAAATAGAGTAAAATGTAATAAATTGACACCAAATTGAGAAAAATCCAACCAGTATAACTAAAGATATACAATGTCAAATATTTAAGGTAAGCATAGTGCCTAAAAGCACAAAGGGCCACTTGCAGATATCTGGTCATGCAAGACTGGGAGAATGTCACAAGTTCAGACCGACTGCGATAGAAGATGTGACGGATACAAGGGCCAGGTTAGAACCCTCTCAAAAGGATAGGTTCTAAAGTCCAGCATGAAGAATTCCTTTCTTGGTGGAGGAAGCCACAAGGAGCAGGGTGAGGCAGGGAGAGGCTTGCAGATGGTCGTAGGTGTAGCGTGAAGAAGAGGCCGGGCATCGTGGATGGTCATCGCTGTAGTACGTAGATTCTGTTGGGTGTCACGTGCTGTCGTTGCTGGAGATTCGTGTTGGCCGTCATGCAGGGCTGTCAAAGTTGTAGCACAAAGTACATTTCTCGTGTTGCTGGTCCTCACTGACGGTCACTGTAGCGTGAAGAGTCGGGTTCACTGGAGCTTTGCGTTGGCATTTGGTGCGGGCGGGAAGATCTTGGTGCAAATGGGCCTGTTCTAGATCACAAAGAGACTAAGGGGCACATTTAAGAGCCCCTAGCACCATTGTAATGCCACATTAGTGTAATTTTTGGATGCTAATGTGGCGTTTGAAGGCCAAAAAGCGCTGTGCCTTATTTATGCATTGTGCCACTTTGTAACCCTTTGCGCTAATTTATGCCTGCACCAGGCTTAATGTATACAAAGGGGGTGATCCCCCGTTAGGGAGTTCGAAAAAATGGTGCAAGGATTTCTAACAGATTTCCTTGCATCATATTTTCATCAGTTTTAACGCCTGCTCAGAGCAGGAGTTAAAAGGAGGCATGCCATCGAATACAATGGGCCCCTATGTACTCTGCAGGAGTAGCGCCAACATTTTGGCACTACTCCTGCAGAGTACATCAATAGCGTCAAAACAAATTATGCTATTGCACCTTACCCTGCACCATGGTGCACCATACTTTAAATATGGCGCACACATGGTGGTGGTAGGGGGTTGCAAAAAGGCGCAAGAATATACCCCTAAATCTTCAGGATTGCTCCTTTTCTTCAAGGAAGAGATCAGCTGATGCCACACCAGGGGTCCAGGACCTGAGGGTCACCTCTTTCGGATCAGGAACTCACTGCCGTTGAGACCAGCAGTACTCAGGCAGGTCCAGTTGCAGGTCCAGGCAGGGCCAGTGCAGCAGGTCAGGTGAGCAGTTGCAAGGAGCGCTGTGGAGCTTATTCTGTCCCTGTAGCTCAGAACAGGAGGTCAGTCAGTCATCTCTTGGAGTTACTTTGGATTGGAATGAATGGTGCAGGTCCTGTGTTCCTTCTCAGCGAGCAGGGCAGGCAGCAAGCAGCAGGGTGTCCTTCTTCTGTAGTATCCACACGTCTAGCAGTGTACTGAAGAGTGGTTCTGAGGGTCCACGTTTTATACCTGTGCCCACTTTGAAGTGTGACAAGCTTCTGTAGTTTCCCCCTACAGAGGTGTATGGAATTACCTGTCCCCCTGCCCTGGTCACAGTTAATCTGGTGGCACAAAGTCCTTTGTGTGTGCCTTTGAAGTGCAAGTGTGGTAAGTGACAGATCCACCCCCCCCCCCACCCTGCCAGAGATGGCCTGACCTGCCAACCCCCAGACACTCTGTTGTGAAGCTGTCTGAGAGGAACATACAAAGGCCAACTGCCAACTACACCTAGTCATGTGACTCAAGAACAGGTTGCACGCCCCAAATGGTTAGGACAAGAAAATGCCAACTTTTTAAAAAGTAGCAATTTCAGAATTGTGACTCCGACTTTACTAGTAAAAGGGATTTTAAGTTACAATTTCTCAGGCATCAAATGTAACTTTCATACCTGCTCCCAATCAAAAGTTATCACTTATTAAATGTTATAAGGTAAACCAATGTTATCCTACGGGAGAGGTAGGCCTTGCAATCTGAGAGTTTTTCACTACCAGGACATGTAAAACTTGAATGAACATGTCCAACTTTTTAGATACAACACACCCTGCCCTAGAACAGTTTAGGGCCTATCCTAGGGGTGACATATCTACTAAAAAGGAAGGTTTAGGCCTGGCAAAAGGTTTATTTTGCTAGGTCAAAATGGCACAGACCTGCAATGGCAGGCCTGGGACATGTGCTAAAAGGCTACTTAAGTGGGTGGCACAATCAGTGCTTCAGGCCAACTAGTAGCATTTGATTTACAGGCCCTGGATACCTGTAGTACCCTTGACCCAAGGGTAGGTCGCTCCCCCTGCCGCTGCAGCTCCTCCAAGTTCCCGAGTTCCTGTGTTCCTGAGACCCACCTAACTGTAAGTACCCCCCTCCTCCCAGCCCCTCGCCCTGCCCCGCGCCACTCACCTTCTCTCCTGCTCCTGCTTCTTTTCCTCCTCTCTGTCTCTTCCTCCTCGCCCCCCCTCTGCAATCTTCTTCTGTGTTCTTCTGTTCTTCTGTTCTGTTCTTCTGTTCTTCCCTTCTGTTCTTCTGTGTTCTTCCGGTCTTCTGTGTTCTTCTTCTCTGTTCTTCTCGGTGCTTCTGTGTTCTTCTTCTCGGTTCTTCTGTGTTCTTCTCTGTTCTTCTCTGTTCTTCTCTGTTCTTCTGCTCTTCCGATCTTCTGTGCTTCTGTCTTCTGTTCTTCTGTTCTTCTGTTCTTCTGTTCTTCTGTCTTCTGCTCTTCCGGTCTTCTGTTCTTCTGTTCTTCTGTCTTCTGCTCTTCCGGTCTTCTGTTCTTCTGTCTTCTGTTCTTCTGTCTTCTGTTCTCCTGTCTTCGGCTCTTCTACCTCCTCCGTCTTCTTCCCCCGAGCCTGCCCTCCTGCTCCTTCCTCATCCCCCTCCCTCACTCGCCTCCCCCTCTCTCACCCCTAGCTAACCCGTTCGCTATCTACCTCCCTCACTCCTCCTATCTTCCTATCTCTCTAGCTCCCTATCTCACTATCTAACTCCCCCACTCTCCACCTCCTCCTACCTACCTATCTGTCTATCTATCTATTTCCCTATCTATCGACTTCTCTATCTATTTTCTCTATCTATTTCTCTATCTCTCCCCCCCTCCCGCCACCCCCTCTACTACCTATCTCCCTATCCTCTCACTCTACCTCTCTCCCTCACCCACCTCTACAACCCCCCCTCCCCTATCTTCACAACCCTACTCCTATCTCTCTCCCTAATCTCCAAACCTCCTAACACTCACCCTCCTCCACCCTAAACCCCCTCCCCCAGCTCCTCTCACTCTACCTGTCCCCCCCCTCCCTCGCGCTTTCCCGCTGCGACCTCCTGCACGCCCCCGCCCCCCAGCTCCCATTCGCCCCCAGCTGACCCCTCCCCCCCCTCCTACCTCTTATGGCGGCCGCTGCGCGACAGTGGTAGCGACCCTTGACCCAAGGGTAGGTCGCTCCCCCTGCCGCTGCAGCTCCTCCAAGTTCCCGAGTTCCTGTGTTCCTGAGACCCACCTAACTGTAAGTACCCCCCTCCTCCCAGCCCCTCGCCCTGCCCCGCGCCACTCACCTTCTCTCCTGCTTCTTTTCCTCCTCTCTGTCTCTTCCTCCTCGCCCCCCCTCTGCAATCTTCTTCTGTGTTCTTCTGTTCTTCTCTTCTGTTCTTCTGTTCTTCCCTTCTGTTCTTCTGTGTTCTTCCGGTCTTCTGTGTTCTTCTTCTCTGTTCTTCTCGGTGCTTCTGTGTTCTTCTTCTCGGTTCTTCTGTGTTCTTCTCTGTTCTTCTCTGTTCTTCTCTGTTCTTCTGCTCTTCCCATCTTCTGTGCTTCTGTCTTCTGTTCTTCTGTTCTTCTGTTCTTCTGTTCTTCTGTCTTCTGCTCTTCCGGTCTTCTGTTCTTCTGTTCTTCTGTCTTCTGCTCTTCCGGTCTTCTGTTCTTCTGTCTTCTGCTCTTCCGGTCTTCTGTCCTTCTGTCTTCTGTTCTTCTGTCTTCTGTTCTCCTGTCTTCGGCTCTTCTACCTCCTCCGTCTTCTTCCCCCGAGCCTGCCCTCCTGCTCCTTCCTCATCCCCCTCCCTCACTCGCCTCCCCCTCTCTCACCCCTAGCTAACCCGTTCGCTATCTACCTCCCTCACTCCTCCTATCTTCCTATCTCTCTAGCTCCCTATCTCACTATCTAACTCCCCCACTCTCCACCTCCTCCTACCTACCTATCTGTCTATCTATCTATTTCCCTATCTATCGACTTCTCTATCTATTTTCTCTATCTATTTCTCTATCTCTCCCCCCCTCCCGCCACCCCCTCTACTACCTATCTCCCTATCCTCTCACTCTACCTCTCTCCCTCACCCACCTCTACAACCCCCCCTCCCCTATCTTCACAACCCTACTCCTATCTCTCTCCCTAATCTCCAAACCTCCTAACACTCACCCTCCTCCACCCTAAACCCCCTCCCCCAGCTCCTCTCACTCTACCTGTCCCCCCCCTCCCTCGCGCTTTCCTGCCGCGACCTCCTGCACGCCCCCGCCCCCCAGCTCCCATTCGCCCCCAGCTGACCCCTCCCCCCCCCTCCTACCTCTTATGGCGGCCGCTGCGCGACAGTGGTAGCGACCCTTGACCCAAGGGTAGGTCGCTCCCCCTGCCGCTGCAGCTCCTCCAAGTTCCCGAGTTCCTGTGTTCCTGAGACCCACCTAACTGTAAGTACCCCCCTCCTCCCAGCCCCTCGCCCTGCCCCGCGCCACTCACCTTCTCTCCTGCTCCTGCTTCTTTTCCTCCTCTCTGTCTCTTCCTCCTCGCCCCCCCTCTGCAATCTTCTTCTGTGTTCTTCTGTTCTTCTCTTCTGTTCTTCTGTTCTTCCCTTCTGTTCTTCTGTGTTCTTCCGGTCTTCTGTGTTCTTCTTCTCTGTTCTTCTCGGTGCTTCTGTGTTCTTCTTCTCGGTTCTTCTGTGTTCTTCTCTGTTCTTCTCTGTTCTTCTCTGTTCTTCTGCTCTTCCGATCTTCTGTGCTTCTGTCTTCTGTTCTTCTGTTCTTCTGTTCTTCTGTTCTTCTGTCTTCTGCTCTTCCGGTCTTCTGTTCTTCTGTTCTTCTGTCTTCTGCTCTTCCGGTCTTCTGTTCTTCTGTCTTCTGTTCTTCTGTCTTCTTTTCTCCTGTCTTCGGCTCTTCTACCTCCTCCGTCTTCTTCCCCCGAGCCTGCCCTCCTGCTCCTTCCTCATCCCCCTCCCTCACTCGCCTCCCCCTCTCTCACCCCTAGCTAACCCGTTCGCTATCTACCTCCCTCACTCCTCCTATCTTCCTATCTCTCTAGCTCCCTATCTCACTATCTAACTCCCCCACTCTCCACCTCCTCCTACCTACCTATCTGTCTATCTATCTATTTCCCTATCTATCGACTTCTCTATCTATTTTCTCTATCTATTTCTCTATCTCTCCCCCCCTCCCGCCACCCCCTCTACTACCTATCTCCCTATCCTCTCACTCTACCTCTCTCCCTCACCCACCTCTACAACCCCCCCTCCCCTATCTTCACAACCCTACTCCTATCTCTCTCCCTAATCTCCAAACCTCCTAACACTCACCCTCCTCCACCCTAAACCCCCTCCCCCAGCTCCTCTCACTCTACCTGTCCCCCCCCTCCCTCGCGCTTTCCCGCTGCGACCTCCTGCACACCCCCGCCCCCCAGCTCCCATTCGCCCCCAGCTGACCCCTCCCCCCCCCTCCTACCTCTTATGGCGGCCGCTGCGCGACAGTGGTAGCGACCCTTGACCCAAGGGTAGGTCGCTCCCCCTGCCGCTGCAGCTCCTCCAAGTTCCCAAGTTCCTGTGTTCCTGAGACCCACCTAACTGTAAGTACCCCCCTCCTCCCAGCCCCTCGCCCTGCCCCGCGCCACTCACCTTCTCTCCTGCTCCTGCTTCTTTTCCTCCTCTCTGTCTCTTCCTCCTCGCCCCCCTCTGCAATCTTCTTCTGTGTTCTTCTGTTCTTCTCTTCTGTTCTTCTGTTCTTCCCTTCTGTTCTTCTGTGTTCTTCCGGTCTTCTGTGTTCTTCTTCTCTGTTCTTCTCGGTGCTTCTGTGTTCTTCTTCTCAGTTCTTCTGTGTTCTTCTCTGTTCTTCTCTGTTCTTCTCTGTTCTTCTGCTCTTCCGATCTTCTGTGCTTCTGTCTTCTGTTCTTCTGTTCTTCTGTTCTTCTGTTCTTCTGTCTTCTGCTCTTCCGGTCTTCTGTTCTTCTGTTCTTCTGTCTTCTGCTCTTCCGGTCTTCTGTTCTTCTGTCTTCTGTTCTTCTGTCTTCTGTTCTCCTGTCTTCGGCTCTTCTACCTCCTCCGTCTTCTTCCCCCGAGCCTGCCCTCCTGCTCCTTCCTCATCCCCCTCCCTCACTCGCCTCCCCCTCTCTCACCCCTAGCTAACCCGTTCGCTATCTACCTCCCTCACTCCTCCTATCTTCCTATCTCTCTAGCTCCCTATCTCACTATCTAACTCCCCCACTCTCCACCTCCTCCTACCTACCTATCTGTCTATCTATCTATTTCCCTATCTATCGACTTCTCTATCTATTTTCTCTATCTATTTCTCTATCTCTCCCCCCCTCCCGCCACCCCCTCTAGTACCTATCTCCCTATCCTCTCACTCTACCTCTCTCCCTCACCCACCTCTACAACCCCCCCTCCCCTATCTTCACAACCCTACTCCTATCTCTCTCCCTAATCTCCAAACCTCCTAACACTCACCCTCCTCCACCCTAAACCCCCTCCCCCAGCTCCTCTCACTCTACCTGTCCCCCCCCTCCCTCGCGCTTTCCCGCCGCGACCTCCTGCACGCCTCCGCCCCCCAGCTCCCATTCGCCCCCAGCTGACCCCTCCCCCCCCTCCTACCTCTTATGGCGGCCGCTGCGCGACTGCGCAGCGGGCGCGCGCAGCGGGCACGCCGCTGGCGCGCCGGAGGCGCGCCAGAGGCAAGCCCGTCTGCGCCCGTCCGCGCCTGGCCCGCGCCCAGCGCCACGACCCCTGGTCCCCAGCTCCCCCAAGCCCCGCTGATCCGCTACGACCCCACCACCCTCCACGCCCTCAACCCAGGACGCTCCAAAACCTGCTTCCTAGCTCACCCCAAACGCACCCCTGGACCCTTCGCCTGCAACTCCTGCAAACGCACCTTCCACCACGCAACTACCACGACCACAAGCCCACGCGCCATCAACCACCTCAAGTGCATCCTGATCAACGCTCGTTCCGTCCACAAGCACGCCGTTGAACTTTGCGACCTCCTGGACTCCACAGCCCCGGACGTCGCCTTCATCACGGAGACATGGATGAACGCCTCCTCTGCTCCAGACATCGCTACCCGCCATCCCCGAAGGCTACAAGATCTCCAGAAAAGACCGCACCAACCAAGTAGGAGGAGGTGTCGCCATCATCTTCAAAGACTCCATCAGCGTCACCACCTCCACCGAAGACCCCCCCCTCGCCGCTGAACACCTGCATTTTCAGATTCGCACCGACCCAAGGACCACCCTCAGAGGATCCCTCGTCTACCGTCCTCCCGGACCTCGCGCCTCTTTCAGCGACGCCATCGCCGACTTCATCTCCCCGCACGCCCTCGCCTCACCGGACTACATCCTCCTAGGCGACCTCAACTTCCATCTGGAACAAAACAACGACCCCAACACCACCACCCTGCTCGACAACCTCGCCAACCTCGGCCTCAAACAACTGGTGAACACCGCCACCCACATCGCCGGACACACGCTCGACCCTATCTTCTCCGCCAGCAAACACGTCTTCTTCAGCCACACCTCTGCCCTACACTGGACCGACCACAGCTGCGTCCACTTCACATTCCGACGCGAGACCTCCCACCTCCGCACTCAACCCATCCCTCATCGACAGTGGAACAAGATCCCTGAAGAGCAACTCTTCTCCGCTCTCGCCGCCAACCAACCCACCCTCACCACCGACCCCAACGACGCAGCTCTCAACCTCACAAACTGGATCTCCAACTGCGCTGACAACCTTGCTCCCCTCAAACGCACGCATCGACAGACCAACACCAAAAAACCTCTCTGGTTCTCTGACACCCTCAAAGAATCAAAGAAAACTTGTCGTGCCCTTGAGAAGGCCTGGCGCAAGGACCACACCGCTGACAACATGACCGCCCTCAAGAACGCTACACGCGAACACCACCACCTGATCCGCACTGCCAAAAGGAACTTTTTCACCGACAGACTAGACAAAAACAGCCACAACAGCAGAGAACTCTTCAGCATCGTCAAAGAGTTCTCCAACCCCAGCGCCAGCGCCAACGCCGTCACGCCCTCACAGGATTTGTGCGAATCCCTCGCCACTTTCTTCCATCGCAAGATCAGCGACCTCCACGACAGCTTCGGACACCAGACCCAACCATACACCACTGAACCCGCTTCCCCGGACATCACCCTCAACAACTGGACCCACATCAACACGGAAGAAACCAAATCCATCATGAACTCTATCCACTCCGGCGCCCCTTCGGACCCCTGCCCGCACTTCATCTTTAACAAAGCCGACGACATCATCGCCCCGCACCTCCAGACCGTCATCAACTCTTCTTTTTCTTCTGCTACCTTCCCCGAATGCTGGAAGCACGCTGAAGTCAACGCCCTACTAAAGAAACCTACGGCTGACCCAAGCGACCTGAAAAACTTCCGCCCCATCTCTCTTCTACCTTTCCCAGCCAAGGTAATAGAAAAGACCGTCAACAAACAGCTGACCACCTTCCTGGAAGACAACAACCTGCTCGACCCTTCACAAACCGGATTCCGAACCAACCACAGCACGGAAACCGCCCTCATCTCAGTCACAGACGACATCAGAACCCTGATGGACAACGGTGAAACAGTCGCCCTCATTCTCCTCGACCTCTCGGCTGCCTTTGACACCGTCTGTCACCGCACCCTAATCACCCGCCTACGCTCCACCGGGATCCAAGGCCAGGCCCTGGACTGGATCGCCTCCTTCCTCGCTAACCGCTCCCAAAGAGTTTACCTCCCTCCGTTTCGCTCAGAACCCACCAAGATCATCTGCGGCGTACCTCAAGGCTCATCGCTCAGCCCGACACTCTTCAATGTCTACATGAGCCCCCTCGCCGACATCGTACGCAAGCACGACATCATCATCACCTCCTACGCCGACGACACCCAACTTGTACTCTCCCTCACCAAGGACCCCGCCAGCGCCAAGACCAACCTACAAGAGGGTATGAAGGACGTCGCAGATTGGATGAGGCTCAGCCGCCTAAAGCTGAACTCTGAAAAAACGGAAGTCCTCATCCTCGGCAACACCCCGTCCGCCTGGGACGACTCCTGGTGGCCCACGGCCCTCGGCACCGCACCGACCCCCGCAGACCACGCCCGCAACCTCGGCTTCATCTTGGACCCTCTTCTCACCATGACCAAGCAAGTCAACGCCGTGTCCTCCGCCTGCTTCCTCACTCTCCGCATGCTCCGTAAGATCTTCCGCTGGATCCCCGCCGACACCAGAAAAACCGTGACCCACGCCCTCGTCACGAGCCGCATGGACTACGGCAACACCCTCTACGCCGGGACCACAGCCAAACTCCAAAACCGCCTGCAACGCATCCAAAACGCCTCGGCCCGCCTCATCCTCGACGTACCCCGCAACAGCCACATCTCCGCACACCTGAGACACCTGCATTGGCTCCCAGTCAGCAAAAGGATCACCTTCCGTCTTCTCACCCACGCACACAAAGCCCTCCACAACAAGGGACCGGAATACCTCAACAGATGCCTCAGCTTCTACGTCCCCACCCGGCCCCTCCGCTCCGCTGGCCTCGCACTTGCTGCCGTCCCTCGCACCCGCCGCTCCACGGCGGGTGGGAGATCTTTCTCCTTCCTGGCGGCCAAGACCTGGAACTCCCTCCCCACCAGCCTCAGGACCACCCAGGACCACTCCGCTTTCCGGAGACTCCTAAAGACTTGGCTGTTCGAGCAGCGATAACCCCCCCTTTCCCCCCTAGCGCCTTGAGACCCGCACGGGTGAGTAGCGCGCTTTATAAATGTTAATGATTTGATTTGATTTGATACTAGGGATGTACAAGTAAATTAAATGTGCCAGTTGGGTGTAAGCCAATTTCAACATGTTTAAAAGAAAGTGTAAAAGCAATATACCCCTAGTTAGCGTGGTAAAGTGTACAGAGCCCTAAGGTCAACAAAATGGAATACAGCAAAACAGGAGTAGTAAAGGCAAAAAGTTTGGGGAAAGACCACTGTAGAGAGTTATGCTTGCAGGAAGATAATTGTATGAGCATCCATGATGATGCAATTTAGAATGTGGGCATGGAAGGATTCCATTGGAGCAGTTAGTGAAGCTGGAGCTGTGAAGCTGGAAGCTGGGTGTTATTACTGATGATGAAAAAGGCTCTTTGGAAATAAAGAGTACAGCAAGTCACACGGAGTTGCATGATCACTACAAAATTTGGCAATGAGGAACTCGGCGCAGGGGGCAGAGATCAAATGAGTAACACCCAACCCCTGGTTTAATGGACCCGAAGAAGTGGTTTGGTGATATTATCTAAAATAAATAATGGAGCGTCGTTCGTTGAAGGATACTTAAGGAAAAAGGAAAAAAAAGAAGAAGGAAACCATAAGTTGAATCGATAAACAACGTAACTTTAGACTCTATTGATATTCATTCATTGATTGATTTTTTCAACCTTCACGCGCTCCATGATATCACGCGCTTTACAATACTGCGCGCACATCATCATCGCGCGTTTCTTTTCGTGCTCGTTAATTTGATGGAAAAGAAAGTGCGCTTTGAAATATAATAGGCATTACAGTATCACATACGCCAGTACCTCGGAAACTTTCAGTCTGTCTCCGCAGCGTGAGTCCCCAGTTCTAAGAAGTCTTCTTCAGCCAGGACCGTGTGTACGTGTTTCTTTATGGCCACAACTGCAGACACTGAAATCGGAAATAGAAAGTGGACTACTCCTCTGGTGCATGAAAACTGAAAAAGGACTACTTGTTAAAACACTGGATCCATTAGTAGCAAAGAAGTTGTGATATAAACAGGAGTGAAAAATATACAACAATAGTGTAAAAAGTGTAGAAGACATGAGTGAAAGTCAAGAATAAATATTATTGACTATAAGTGAGATTGAAGAGTCAATCCAGCGGAGCAGTGATGGCATGAGTAGTAGGAATTTGAAAAATGAGAGCTCAGATAAGCTGGAGAAGCCTCATTGTAATATCATGTTGGGATCTGCATTGGTTAAGGTATTGGTGGACTGTGGAAGTCTGTTTACTTTCATATCCAAAGAGACATATGAAAATGTTTTAAATATGCAGATTGGAAAGTTAAAAAAACAGATGTAAAAGCAGTGGGATATGGTGGGAAGAGAATCAGTATCATAGGAATGCAACGGATGTATATTCTTTTTCAAAATAATGGTGTACATGGAAATATTTATATAACTGATGAGGGGTCGAACCTCTTAGGATGGCGTCATCAAAAAGATTTAAACATTGTGCTTGACCTCAACGCCAAAGAGCATGTCTTGGTTGTGGAATCAACAATTGAGAGCTGTGTAGAAAAGCAAGAGACAGATATAGAATGGAGCGAAAAACTGATGGGTAGATTTCAAAAGGTTTTTCTAACAAATTAGGTAGGTTGAAAAAGTTTACACATCAAATAATAAAAAAAAATGCTAAACCCACTGTGCACAAAGTAAGACCTGCACCATTCCCAATGAGGGAACTACTTCAGCAAGAACTTAATAAATTATTAGAAGAAAAAATAATAAAAGCCCATAGAGTCATCAGAGTAGTTAGCTCCAATAGTCGTATCCCCAAAGGAAGGAAACAAGATCCGCCTATGTATTGATTTGAGGGATCTCAATAAAAACATAAGGGTGGATAGGCAACCTTTGCCTAATATTGCAGAATTGTTAAGCATGATGGGGGTGGCAAAATATTTAGTGTGCTAGATATGTCAGCAGAATATCACCAGGTCAATTTACATCCAGAATCTCATCCTTTGACTTTTTACGTCACACCTCTGGGTGCGTATCGTTATTGAGAATACCTTTTGGTCTGGCATCAGCCTCGGCTGTGTTCCAATGAATAATGCAGAATATCTTCCAGGGAGTAGACAATGTGTTATGTTTTCAAGATGAAAATATAGTAGTTGGAAAATCCCTGGCAGAACATGATGAGTTATTGGACAAAGTATTGCATAAGATCATGGTCTAACCATGGGAAAGGAGAAATGCCAATTGAGAAAAGAACGGGTAAACTATTTGGGACAAGAGATAACAGCAGAAGGAATAAAACCAAAGAAGAGTATAATAAGAGCAATTAGTGATGCTCCACAACCTTGCAACAAAGATAAGTTAAGATCATTTCTAGATCTGGCGGAGTTCTAAATTAGTACGTAATTTTGCTAATGCTGTTGAACCTATGAGGATGCTGTTGAAGAAGGGTGCAATGTTTGAATGGAAAACAGAATGTGAATCTGCATTTGCAGAGGTTAAACGGTCAATTGCGCATGCTCCAACATTGGGAAACTTTGATGTCAGTAAGAAAAATACTGTGATGAAGGATGCGAGTGGAGTAGGTCTGGGTGCAGTATTAATGCAAAAAGTGGATGGTGAAGAGAAAATTATTGGATTTGCATCTCAACGTTTACAGGGAGCGGAACAATCATACTCTGCCATTGAGAAGGAGGCCCTAGCATGTTGCTGGGGTATAAAACACTTTAAGTATTACTTGTGGGGATTACCTTTTTTGCTTCGAACTGACCATAAACGATTATTACAAATGTTCAAATCTGGTCGAGGTTTGGAAGGGAGTGTGACACCTCGAATTTCTAGATCGCTGATGACTGTTATGAATTTCAATTTTGTTGTGGAGTATGTGAGAGGAAAGAGAAATGTGGTGGCAGAATGTCTGTCACGCATGCCTGTGGACTTAATTCCAGAAGAGGTGTCACTCACAAGTGTGTTGGATTCTCAGACATTTTCTATTGATGAAGAATTAGCATTAGGGCAAGAGGAATGGAACAATGCATTGTTGCAGATAAGGAGTACGAAGAAATGAAGAGATTTATAAGTGGGCAAGAGACAACTACCTTGCATAGTAATCTAAGTCAGTATTTAGAAGTAAGGGAGGAACTGAGTATTCAGGGTGAGAAGATTTTGAAGTGCAGTAGGATTATTCCATCTCTGACATTGAGGGGAAGATTGGTGAGAATTGTGCATTAAGGACACCTAGGTAAGAATTTGATGAAAAGGAGATTGCGACAATTTTATTGGGGGCCAGGTATGGTCAAAGATGTGGAAACGATAATTAATGATTGTCATGCATGTAACAATAGTGATAAAGTCAAAGTAATAAGACAACCGTCTTTGGGGTGTGTACAATTTCCGGCGGGACCATGCGAAAAGTTGGCTTTGGATTTTCTAGGTCCTGTGGAAAGATTGGGTAAAAGGAATCATTTTCTTATAGTCTTGGTTGATTAACACAACAAATGGTTCGTAGTCAGGACTGCTGAACGAATTGCAACCGGCAATGTTATTGAGGTTTTAAAAGGAGTATTTTTGGAAGAGGGAATACCAAAAGTTCTAGTTACAGATAATGGTGTGCAACTAGTTTCCACGACCATGGCGGATTTTCTTAATGGTTTGGGGATCAGACATGACAGAGTAGCATTGTTCCGGCCACAAGCTTATGGTTTGGTAGAGAGAGTAAATTGAATAATTATGGAGAACATTCAGCTTTGGCAAATGGGCTGATGTGGAGAGAGGAGTTGAATAAGATGATATGGGCACATAGAATAATACCTCATTCTATGTCAGGGGTGTCTCCTTTTATTGCCCTCAAAGGGAGGGAGCCAGCAACGAAGGAATCTCTCATGTGGCTGCATGAGAAGAAACAGGTTTGGGTTGATCGAGAATGTATGAAAGCGAGGGTGGTAAATTTACAGAAACAGAACAAAAGAAGCTATGATAGTAGAAGGGGAGTGAAGGAAGTGTGCATGAAAGATGGGGACTGGGTGGCAGTGAGGAAGGTTGGCCATGTAAGGAAAGGGGACAGCAAGTTTCTTCAACCACAGAGGGTAACCAAGGTAATGAATTCTCTTGTTAAGTTGGATGATGGTAAGGAGTGGAGTATGGGAAATCTGTGCAAGGTTAAAGCACCAGAGAATGGAAAATGAGCGAGTTCTGTACTGTGTCTATTGACAATATTTTCTATATAATTGTTTTCTTATAAAATGTTATATATTGTTAGTTCAGTTAAAGCACCAGGGAATGGAAAATGAGCAAGTGCTGTACTGTGTCTATTGACAATATTTTCTATATAATTGTTTTCTTATAATCAGTTATATATTGTTAGTTCATTAGTTTACAACTTCGTAAATGGATTAAGATATATAGAGGGAGATGTGTGTAGAGAGTTATGCTTGCAGGAAGATAATTGTGTGAGCATCCATGATTATGCAATTTAGAATGTGGGCATAGAGGGATTCCATTGGAGAAGTTAGTGAAGCTGGAGATGTGAAGCTGGAAGCTGGGGGTTATTATTGATGATGAAAAAGGCTTCTTGGAAAAAAAGAGTGCAGCAAGTCACACTGAGTTGCGTGATCATTATAACCACTCTAAGGCTGACAGGTCTAACAATATCCCTTGCACACAGGTGACAGAGCTTAGCTTCTCTGCCTGTACCACAACTCACATTTAGCGTACAACTACCCATTCTCAATAGTCATGTTTGCAGTGGAGCAGTGCTCCTAGGCTCCTCAGATGTAGTCTGCAAAATTATTTTTATTTGAATATTTTGAAAAAAATTGGTCAGTGTCAGGTTAAAATATTGACCTCTACCCCAGCCTCAAAACCGACCCAAGATTTGCTTTTGTGGTTAGCCCAAATAAACCAGGGGTTAGATGTGATAAATACCATGGGTGCACTATTCTTACAAGGCGTCCGAGTTGTGTGGCGGGATGATTATGTTGTGGTTGCTGTATCAAGCAAGTGGGCGTCACACCCCATGATGCCCACAGAGCCCTCTCAGGACAGTCCGTGTTCATGATATGGTGATGTGCAGACACTGTTTCTCATCAAGTACATCTTGCTCGCTGTGTGCAGTGAGTGTCAGAGTTTGCGCTTTACTCCACCAAAGGAGTCATGATGGTGCTGCATCAAAAAAGGGTAGGCAGTGAACATCAGGACCATACTGTAATCAATCATGAAGTGTCTGGCTTTCCTGGTCACCTGTAGAATAGTGTCACAATCTTTTAAGTGTAGGAGTTTGGCTACAATTGGTTTATAAGTTGTATCCAGGGGTGGTGGACATGCTGGAACCCGATGTGCCTGTCAGATAGAAAATAAGGACAGACTAGTGGCTACTCTGGGGGTGATCCAATCCTTCAAAAAGTTTACCATGTTGTGCTTTTTCGCACACTCAGGGATGACTACCAGGGGGACACTGCTGCGTCTTGCATGCCCCTCAGTATCCTCTGCTCTGCGTGAACCAAATGCAGTTGATGAGGTCCTGTAGACTATGTTGAAAATCCAATGACTGCAGCTGTAGTAACTGCAGTGAGTTCACAATTTGAGAGACCTGTTCTTTGAGCTTTTTCTACTCTTCACACAAGAGGCCCAGGCCGATTGCTACCACGTCAATTATGACTTCAAGTGACTCCAGGTGGAACTGACTTCCTACAGGACTGTGGACAGTTTGAATTCTTGGACACAATCCATCATGGGTGTGCCCTAGGTGGCCAGGCTGCTAGAACCAGCTTGACCCATTGTCAGAACCGCAGAACGGGTGTTGTAGTGCCCCATCATCATGGTTTGTAGGATTGATCATGGTTACTTCAGGAGAACGTGGGGTAAATCACCAGGCACAGGGTGAACAGCTATCAAGGATGGCATGAACATGCAGATAAGTCCACAACAGTGCCCAGCAGCAACTTGTGAGTTGGCCGTGTATGACACATATTCCAGGTGATGACCAGAATGGAGAGTGATAGCAAGTGCGGCCAACAAGTGGTGCCTCGATGATTTTAGGTGCAGTGTGCATGGGAGACTGAATGAGGTTGTATGTGTGCCACACAGGTGCTGCATCTCATGTGGTAGTGCAGTCTGTCTGCAAAACATCAATGTGTTATATGTTGCTGTGCCACCAGGCTGGCCTCATTGGAGTGGTGACGCCGTAACCTTCTGCTGTGCAGGTTATCTGGTCACTCTACTGGGTAACTCTCGGCAGTCGCCTCTGTCCAGTATTCACCATTACTCTGCTGAAGGGTCTCGTTCACCCTGTGGGCTGGGTAGTGATTTCTAGGCTATCCAGCCTGCATTCTCATGGGATGCTGTCCCAGGCAAGTAAGCCACGGGCCCCAAATGCCACATCATGGCCCATCCCTAAAGGCTCCAGGAGGGGTAACACCACAGTGGCAGGCCGTCCCCGGGAAGGTGCACACAAAGAGCAGACAGGCACACCAAAATGTTTGCTGTGTCACTCCCAATAGGCGTGGAGGCAGCCTCCTGGTTGCGTCCTGCTCCCAGACTGCCTACATTATGTACAGGGCCATCCAGCCCCTAGGTACCATGAACGATATGTTGCGGATCTCAATCACCACTTTCGGACATGCGGGCTGGGGACAGCGTGGCAGAAGTGATCCATCATGCATCCTCAGGGCTGGTGCCACCTATGTGTCTTCCTGTCTCAAATCAGGCCCCGGTCAGCAATCAAAACACTGCAGCACACCTGAGGGGCCTGGGATGCTGCCGCTTCCATGCGGCATGCAACCGGTCTGCCTGAGCTGCACTATGCGGGCCTCGGGGGCCTGAATGCCAGCCTCCTGCTCACTGCAGCACCTGAATTCTGGCAACGAGCATGGGGGGTCCTACCCAGGTGACCGAGCTGGATCACTGTGGCGACCAAGCAGGGCTCGGTTAGACTGCAGCCTCCATCTTGACTGCTTGGCTACGTCTTGATAGCAGAGAACTCTGCAATAAGGGTAGATGTACAAAGCCTTTTACGTTCGCAAATGGCCCAGTTCGCAGAATCAGGTCAGTTGCGAACGCAAAAAGGCATTTTTAAATGTACAAAGGCCAAATTGCCCCTCACCTTGAGTAGGATTCACTACTGCAGATTTCTTACAATCCTGTTGGAGAAATTCACACTAGTAAATGCATTTATGTGTACCAGGAGTCACTTTGTGAAACCCTGACAGGCATAAAAAGATATACGTGATCACCAGTTTACGTTTACCAGAGAATATACCTTCGTGTAGGGCTCCTGACAGGTACCACATGATGGAGGTCCAGGATCAAACGTCTACCGAGGTAATGAGAAATTAACTATTTTAGGAAGCACGCAGTGAGCAGCGCGTAGTCCAAACATGTCCCTCACCTTTCGAAACGTGACCACAGCCTCGTCAGTAAGAGCAACCGAGCCTGTCACAGATCAGGCAGTAAGTGTGGAAGGAGGCGATTAGAGCGGGCAGATGTCTGACTCATTCCAAACCCCACATTCCTGCATGGAAACAAAAGCTGCATGTCTTTCGTGAAAGGGTGATACATCAGCTCCTGAAGGCGAACTCCCTGTCTGGGATTTGCCTGCGACTATATACTAAAAGTTATTATTTCTCTGTGTTTTTGCCTCACGCAATGCAACCTGTGCCAATAGAGCAGGACTACAATTCTTATTTTACGTCCATTTAATGATCAACAAAGGGGGACAAAACACAGCCAAGGGCTATTAATCTCTATCAAGGATCTGCAGGTTCACAACTCATTGAGTGAAGGGTTCTTCTGCTTCTAAAACAATATTCCTGTCCTTTGGGTACCTCTTCTGGGAGCAGGAGTCTTCAATGAGCCCGGCGATGGCTTAATATAGTATAATTTACTGGCCATGCAGTGTTCTCAAGCAGAACAACAGGCCGTTCCAAAGGCATAAATTGCAGCACGATCATGCGAATATGTGCTATTACTTGCAAATGATGTATTTTCTTGCACTGCTGTGGCCTGAATGATGAACTGTATAGGATGTGTATAAAGCAATGTTTGGATGGATTTAAGGACTCCCTTTGTCCTTTCTTGCCCTGCACTATTGGCACAAAAACACCTGAGGACTAATGCAGACTCCAGCTTCCTACAAAATTAAAGATCTTTATCATTCGAGTACAGTCTGGAAAACTCCCAATTATGGTCTGTGGAATAGTTTACCGAGTTCCCTGCTGCTCTGCTTGCTGTGTTTTCTCGCAACCTTGACACTGTAAAGAAGTCTCCTACACTCACTAAGGAGAGGTTTTCCATACGAGAATATGGCATGTTTTTTTGGGGGGGGGCTGGGAGGGGTGGTCGTTTGGGGTTAGGGGACATTCGTGAGGCGTGTTGATGTGAGAAAATGATGTGTATTTCAATGTATGCGCATTTTCACAGAACTTTGTGAGCTTAGTTTTTTATTTTTTATTTCTTACAGCAGTGGTTCCCAAACCTTTGACTTCTTAGGACCCCCACTTTATCATTACTGGGACCCAGGGACCCCCACTGAATCATTATCGGAATCTGGGGACCCCCCCAACTAAGTCATTACTGAAAGCTAGGGACCTAATCTGTCTATATTATTTACATTTCTAAGCAGTGGCGGACCCCCTGAGGAAGCTTCGCGGACCCCCAGGGGTCCCCGGACCACAGGTTGGGAACCACTGTCTTACAGTTTTTGCTACAAATACGAAAAGGAATTTTAACTGCATATCCTTATGCTCTTGCCCTCAATAGTGACTTTAATCTTCTGTAAGTGTATGTGTAACTGATTGCTGTGTGGCAGAAATCAACCAATGATCCAAATGAAAGATGGGCATTAGTCCAGTAAAAGTATATAACACTGGCCCACAATACAAGAAGTCGAGACACTTTTTAGGATATCCACAA
This sequence comes from Pleurodeles waltl, assembly GCF_031143425.1. Taxonomy (NCBI): domain Eukaryota; kingdom Metazoa; phylum Chordata; class Amphibia; order Caudata; family Salamandridae; genus Pleurodeles; species Pleurodeles waltl. The sequence goes on along the minus strand of NC_090447.1, from coordinate 117,527,055 downwards.
GAGGGAAATTCAGATTCAATTAATCTAAACCGGATTTTTAACATAGTATGTGCTTTACATGAGACTCTTGCATGAGAGCCTGGCATGGGCAAACTTGGACTAGTGGTAATATAGCTTTCTTGCATATAGGAAGAGATCTAGACACTGCCACTGGCAGTGCCACTGGTTTTGCAAATCTGATTTGTGTATTGTCTATGAGCTTCTTCATCTATGCTTGTTGACCTTGGACAATGCAATATCTTATACCTTCTATTTTGTGATAGTACGTGGGCAACATATAGGGCTACTATAGGCTGCCACTGAGAGCGTTAAGGCGTCATCTAGTATAGAGAAAAGGGCATTTCTTTTTACCCACACCTCTGATTCTATCAGTCGCCAACAACAGGCTTTCCAGAATGTGTCTTTGTGTCATGACGTCCCCTTGGGTTATGAGACCAATTGTGACATCATTCACCAGATGTCCCCATCAAAAATAAGGCAATTCGCCCTTTAAAGCATGCTTAGTCATCAAGACAAACTGCATTTACATAGGTAAAATACAATCCATCAATACAAACATTTCCGATAATGAAAGTATTTAAGTAGTACCACATTTAGGGCCTGATTTAGATCCCAGTGGACGGGATACTCTGTCACAACAGTGCCAGATATTCCATCCGCCGAAATCTAAATCTCATACGGAAGAATGAGATTTCGATGATTTTGGCGGGTGGGATATCCGTCACCGTTGCGATGGAGTAACCTTTCCGCGGAGTTCTAAATCAGGCCCTTAGTCCATGTGAGTTCATAGGAAATGTTATGGGCTCCTCTAGAGATATTAGTGGGCAGAAAGAACGCGCCAGGGGGCTGCGTGATCTTCCTACAGTTATATACCCAAATTGCTTCCTGTGACATGGGTGGTGAATTTGTTGAAGTCATGAATGTGTTGATCCAAGTAGAGTCAGTGCACATCAGAAAACACAGGCACTTCACACCGTCTTTAAGACTATGGGAAATTTTGGGCTTTGCACATTTGACAGAATTTTCAGACACGGAGAAAGTGTGCAGAAGAAAAAGAAAAGAAAGAGAAATGACTGGGGAGGAGTGGTCGCAGGCAGGGCCACAGCTGTAGGCATTCACACAGGCCAGCAACATTTCCTCACTCTGCAGGTCAGCTTGGCTACTGTGCACTAAGGGGTGGGGACCATTGTATTGGGTCTGAAGGAAGACATACAGAGATGTCAGAAATAGTCAGCTATCCCCTGTGACTAAATGTGGCTCTTGTGTATGCCCAAATGGACATAAACAAAGAAAGGGGTTTGTGGTGAAATATGCGAGCCAAAGATCATCGTCAGACACAGAACACGAGAAAGATGTGTGTTAAAGAGACAGATATTTTGGCTTCAGGGCGCACAAAGGGGTACTGAGGAGAGAAGTATAAGGAAGCAATGACTCAACATATATTAAGTAGCAAGCTTACTAAACATGCAGGAAAGTTCCAAACAAACTCAAACTGAGTGAAGTTTGTGGTAGTTGGTTTCGTCATTTTTTGGAATTAGATTTAACACCTTTAAAATACATTTCCGCCTATGTTTCTACAGATCCCCTAAACTTCCTCAGAAATATTGCTTTCTTTCTTGGCGAAACTTGAAAGCACTTCCACAGGTTTTCTCATTGTTTCCACAGATTTCGACTTCCTCTACTTACCATGCTTTCACACACAGCTGTGGGATATCATTTGCGAATCTTAAAGCATATTGTGAATAATTTGAGATGTATTTGTATTGGAAATGCATGTAAAGTGTTGGGCCAGCTTGTGTAAATGCTTCTGGAATATTCCATAAGACTTGGCAGTGCTGCTGGCACCCTTTGCATAGGTGCAATATATAACAGCAAACACATTCCACGGCCATTATGGGCGCCTAATGGTCAGGTCACGCATTCCCACACTGCGGGGTGTATATCCCATGCAAAATAATGAGAAAACCCTTCAGTGGTTGCTATAATACTTGCAAACTGATATGTTGAAATTATGCAGAATATTTACAAGGCCCTAACATCACCTTGTGCCGCCATAGCGTAATTTTTTTACGCAAAGGTGGCTTTTCCCAGCGCCATATTTACAAAGTGGTGGAATGCTTGCATTGCACCACTTTGTAACCCCTTGCGCCACATTATGTCAGCATTAGGCATTATTTATGCAAGGGGGGCATTCCGACGCAGGGAGGCCCGAAAAAATGTCGCAGTGAAATTTACAACTTTTCACTGCGCCATTTGTACCGTCATTTTTAACACCTGCTCAGAGCAGGCGTTAAAATGATGCGCCCGTTTTAATCAATGGGCCTCCCTGTGCTTTGCTGCACTGGAGTCAACATTTTTGGTGCTAGCGCAGCAAAGCGCCACATTAGCGTAAAACATTTTGACGCTATTGTCCTAACGACCACCATGGTGCACCGTATTGTAAATATGGTGCAAACATGGTGTTGTTAAATGGGGCAGGGGTGATGCAAGAAAAGTGGCGCCACTTTCTTGTAAAATATGCCACCACGTATTTTACACTGGATGCCACCAGGGCACATTCTGGCACATTCTTTCTCTGTCAGTCTAAAGTACACTATTAACTGTACAAATGCACAAACACATAAAAAAACTGACAGATGGTGCGACTTGGCGCATGCATAACAGTTTGTCATTTAGTACACAATGTACAAACGTACGGACGTCTATGACACAAGATAACTATCCTGGAATCTGCCTCTAAACTTTACAAGTTTTCTTTAACTGTTTTGCTTTCCTGCGGAGCCATTAAATCAGCAAGCAAGTAAGGATCTTTTTTTAATAAGGTCTTCTAAGTGAGTCAAGCCCTTTGGATAAAACCCGAAATCTTATTTTTGTTATTTTCATACTGTCATCAAGACACTCTCGTCCAAGTACAAGCGCCTAAGGACATATTAGTAAATCACCTAAAACGTTTTTTCAAAAGTTCTGTATACCAATATAACAACATTCAACTAATGTCTACCTCCCCTTATCTCAACACGGACGTGCAGACTTCCTTTCATCTAAAATTGAACCCAAAGAAAAAGGAATACAAAGAAAACAAATAAGAAACATATTTTATGAATTCCATAAAAGCCTTATGGCTGCAACAAAAACGTTTTTCAGTTTCTTCTTGTCACTGTATAGCGCATTGATTACACTGCTGTGGCCCACAAGCACTGCATCGTCGCCCTCTTGGGGAATTCAACGCATGCATGTATGGATGTCCAGGGCTTGTATAGAGTTTTTGTATGGCTTGACCTACATAAAGAGTCAGAATGCTCTGCATTGCATATGCTCATCATTTACAACTTGCTTACAGCACAGAACTTTGGGGTACATTTATGAGCCTATTTCCATCGCTCTTGCACCACGTAATGTAGTGGACACAAACCTTACTTGTGATTTATGAAGCCAAGCAAGGTCACTCGGAGTAGCTCTGAGTAGCTCCTAAAATCTGGAGTAAGGCAGTGCAGCGTAAGTTGCTGTGTTGCCTTACTCTGCCCTGGGAAGGTGTTCTATGGGTGTTGCATGGGTGTTCCCACGCAACGCCCTTGGTTTTTGATGCATTCAAAGGTTAACCAGAACTGGTAGACCTGGGAATGCGCCAAAAAGATACACCTCTCCTTGTTACTTGCTCTTTTTATGTGTGTTGGAGGAATATGCCTCTAAGGATTGTTGTTTGTGCAGGAAGGTCTGCATGCAATGCAGGCACCCTTGCACCATGTTTCAAAGGTTTCTGCATTGGCGCTTGGCTGCGAAATGGGCACCAGCGCTGGAGAAAATGCAGGAATGAGCCGTATTGTCTTAAATATGGCACATTCTTGCCCTTTTCCTGTCAAGCAATGCGGCGCAGCAAGGTCACAGCACTGCGTGACAAACTCTAAATAGGCTCCTTGGTGTTTATGAATGTTCTACCTACTAGCTCCCACACAGTGATTGGTTCATTGTTCTGCCATAGATTGATTGACAGCATTTGTCACAACCTATTTATTCTGTTTAATGCTTCTAAAAGAAATGCAGCTTTGCTTGCCATTTGTGCAAGACTTTAGCATACGAAGAAGTCAATGGATGGGGATTTATTTCACACAAACCTAGTTAAATGTAGAGGTGAATCTTCATATCTACCTGTAGCATATTTATATTAACGTTTAATGCAAGGTTTATCTAGGCCTCTGAAATGTGCTGTGTCAGGGGCGGACAAACAAGCCACTAGTGTTCCGGACTCGCTGTCCTTTGAGCCACCCTAAATATTTGTGTTACTTTTTTAATGCAGGTCCAACATAAAATTCAGGTTGGTATTTACAGAGCATCAGAGCGCTGGTTTGTATCCAAAAGCGATACAACACAGCGCAATGTGCTGCTTTTCATAACTTTGCATCAAGGGGGAGTTCTGTGGGTGGTGCTTGGGAATTTCTGTCCATCCATCCATGGATTTTAATGCAATCCATATCTGCAAAGAACTATAGACATGCACTTGCGCCAAAATCCTGCACCTTTCTGAAGCTGGCCTAACAAGGACAAATATTTTTATTTCTCTGTTTTTTTCCTCTTTGCATGTGCATTCAGCAACGCACATACAAAAGGGAAATTGTCTTCAAGCATACTTTTTGTGGAGGCAGGATGACCTTTCTGCACATCAACTTTGCGGACTATAATGCAGACATCCTTGCACTATGGAGCAAGTGTACCTGCGTTGGTGCATGGCTGCTGACTGTGTGCCTGTGGAGGGAGAGAGCAGAAAGCACCACTTCTTTGTAGATATGGTGCAATTCTGCTCTCTCTAACTCATGCAAGGCAGCTCAGCAACTTTGCTTGCTGCCCTGCATTGCACCAACTCTTTGTAAATCTGCCAACCCCGTTAGGGAGGCAGGTTTGCCCTTACAGATGTTAAGAGGGAGGAGGCAAGGGATCAGCCTTAACCAACAGGGTACGGTCCATAAAGGCTTTAATGCAGCCCAGCCCATGCCAATTCAAGTTGTATTTTAGCTAATGCTGTGACACTACTTATAATTCATGGTTCTGTGCTAAGTACATGTATGGCTGCAAACACGCAAATAACACATATAGGCGGTCATTCCTACCGCGGTGGGCGGCGGTCGCCGCCCGCCTGGCGGGAACCGCCAGAAGACCGTACCGCGGTCAAAAGACCGCGGCGGTCATTCTGTCTTTCCCGCTGGGCTGGCGGGCGACCGCCAAAAGGCCGCCCGCCCGCCCAGCGGGAAAGCACCAGCAACGAGGAAGCCGGCTCCGAATGGAGCCGGCGGAGTTGCTGGTGTGCGACGGGTGCAGTTGCACCCGTCGCAATTTTCAGTGTCTGCCAAGCAGACACTGAAAATCAATGTGGGGCCCTGTTAGGGGGCCCCAAGACACCCGTTCCCTCCAGCCAGGTTCTGGCGGTGAAAACCGCCAGAACCAGGCTGGCGGGAAGGGGGTCGGAATCCCCATGGCGGCGCTGCTTGCAGCGCCGCCGTGGAGGATTCACAGGGACAGCGGGAAGCCGGCGGGAAACTGCCACCTTCCCTTTTCTGACCGCGGCTTTACCGCCGCGGTCAGAATAGCCCAAGAAGCACCGCCAGCCTGTTGGCAGTGCTTCCTCCGTCCCCTACCCTGGCGGTCTCGGACCGCCAGGGTAGGAATGACCCCCATAATGCTTTCTCTGTTTGTTAAATGCTAAAGATGCACTGGTCTGAAAAGACTGCAGTGCATGTCTTTTAAGTTGATATTCTGCCACTTTCTTTTTTTGTAGCACATTAAACCGACAAAAGGACAGGCTGCATAAAAAGACAAACACTGCTTAATACATAAAGCCACAGCTCTTATTTGTACTTATCTGAATAAGGAAGCAAAACACAGATAAAACAATCAAGTATTATACAGTTTAAAACAATTAGCACAAACTAGGAAGACCTTAAATATACAATAAAAAACATAGTAAGATAAAAAAATACACCCCTCTTTTCCCTCATTTTGTCATTCCTTGCCCCTTTTCCCCCTTCTCTCTCCCTTCCCCTTTTTTTCTTTCTTATTTTTTTCTTTTTTAATTTCTTCCTTTTTTTGGTTTAGCTGTTATGCTTGGCTAATCTATTCATACAGTGTCCTAATTCAATATTGATTGATGCATTATTTCTGTCTTTGATGGTTGCCCATAAATGCAAATTCCTTTGCCTTCCTTCTCAGGTAGTTGAATATTTTCGCCTCCTGGCCTGGTTGGTGGTTTGGGCTTTAGTGCTTTTATGCTCTACTATTTCTAAATCTCTGTAGGTCTACTTTGGCAATGCCATATTTCTTCTCCATTTGCTGTGTGTTCTATAACTGAATTATTTCAGGTTAGCCTTGTTGTGATTGTGTGCCATGCTTTCACACACACCCTTTTTTCATGTAGACTATTTGTGACTTGCGTGCTTCCCTTTGTTTTTTTTTTTATTTAGTTGCTTTCTTTTAAATGTCTTTTGACAGTCTGTCCTGATAACGGCGTTTGTCAATTTAACCATAAGGTTTGAAATGTCATCTTATTTATTCTAATATGGACTGTCCATTTGCTTGAACACTTTTTTCATGCTTGAATATTTTCAGTTGATTATTATGTTTCCACATTTATTGTCCTTTAAATGCAGCCAATTATCCTTGATTTCAAGTTATCCTTTATTGCACCTGAATTTCACCAATATTTCACTGCGTCATTACACATTTTTGCACTGACCATTTTAATTTATTGCAATTGAGATTTTTTTTCTTTAAGCATAATTCTTCAACCATTTGCTGTGTGCATCTATTTATTTAATTATTGTATTTGCTATGTTTTGGCTTACCTTTTGTCTTTCTTTTTCATTATATTCTCCGGAGTGAGCCCATTGTTTGTTATGTATATACCACCTTTGTTCTTAGGGTTGTATGGTTGACCGTGGTTATTGCTACATTTTCATTACTTTGCGTCAAGGGAGCTTTCAATGGGTGGTGTATAGGCATTCCTGTGCATCCACCCATGGATTTTGACGTGAAAGAAATGTAGACTTGCACTTGCGCCAAAATCCTTCTTTGTAAATATTGCGTAGTTCTGCTCTTTCCAATTCACAGAACGCAGTGCAGAAACTTTGTTTGCTGCGCTGCTTTGCATCAACTCTTTGTAAATCTGAGTCCCCGTTTACGAATGCTATGAGGGAGGAGGAATGGAATCACCCCTTAACCAACAGGGCACCATCCATAAAGCTATTAACACAGCCCAGCCCGTAACACTTCAAGTTGTATTTAAGCTAATACTGTGGCACTGTTCGCACTTCGTAGCAGTGCTGAGTGCATGTATGGCTGCAAGGGGCATGTTTACTAACATTTCACACAACACACGGCAGCAAGCAGAAAGGGGCACATGAGAAATTTACCATATCCATTAAGATATAGTGCATTTCAGCTGCCTCCTTGCACTCGGGAACTATGTGCTGCTTAGCGCCAAAGCAGGCACCCTTGCAGCATGATGAAAGGTTGCCTGCGTTACAGGTAGGATTGTTCTTGTGCAGGAAGATTCACCTTCCTGCAGAAAAGCAATTCATAGAGGCGTCTTCTTCTTTCTATGTAGATAGAATAAAGATACTTCTCCTTGTTAAGCCTGCTCTAGGGAGGCGTAACTTTGTGGTGCAATCCCATGTTTCCTCACCTTAGTAAACCCGGGATTGCATCAAAGCTCATGGGTGGATGCATGGAAACGTCACTGCTTCATCCATGGAACAGCTCCCTGATGCAAAGTAAAGCATGGCAGTGCTATGAAATGCCTTGCATTATTTTGACTTTGATAAACCACACAAAGTGGCTTTGCGTGGCTTTGTATATGCCTAAAATGGTTTTGATTGAGGCTGCACCATAAAAGTGAAGCAACCCCGATGACAAACCTCAGTAAATCTGGGCCAGCAATCTTTCTGTGTTTGTTTAAAATCAAAGATGCTTCTAGTATGAAAACATTGCAGGTGCATGTATGTAAGTTCATATACTACCAGTTTCCCATTTTGTAGCACATTAGACCATTCAAATGAGAATCTACATAAGACAAACAATACATAATCAATTTTTAAAACCATAGCTCTTCTGATATGCACTTATCTGAACAAGGAACCAAACGGCAGTGAAAACAGTAAGGGTTACAAAGTTAGATCAATTTTAATAGATTAGGAACACCATGAATATAGAATAGAAAATCATGGTGAGATAAAGAATGTTTGGGGACTTCTTTATTTCTAGAATTCTAAAAGCTGTTGGGATTAGACCATTTTCAAAAACATGTTCTGCCTTCTGATGAGGAAAACGAAGGATTCCAAAGGTGTGTTGCCTAGCCTACAACTATCTCTCAAAGCTAGCACTCTCTGCAAGCTAGGTTAAAACTTAACTTCTTTATTCGTCCCCTGTGGTCTTCATAGTCAGCTGTTACAACAAGAAGTCACAGTGATTCATGAATTGTGACAATGAGACTTCTACCACCTTCTAACATCGAATCTCTGCATATATATTGGGTTACTAGGAAACAATCAAAATGCAACAATTTTGTTGTGCACAGCTGTTTGAGTTACAACTTGAGAAATATACACACCACCTGTAAATCAGTCTAGCAAGTAGTTGCACAGCAGCAGCTCGTAGGAAAATATTGCATAAAAGGACATTCATGCATTAGGCACTTTTATGCTCCCAATGCTAACTTGACAGCTTAACTCTTTCTCAAGGATTCCCAAATGCCCCATAAACAGGGAACCACAGGACTACAAAAATCCATCTCACATCGTAAGTTTCTCAAATTCAAAGTGCCACAGGTGGCAAACTTTGTTTCTGCGACCCCTCCTTGCCCTCTAAAGGAGAAAAAATCATATGCACCACCAAGCTCTGTGAAGCTAGTACTATGGGATATGTAGAGTAGAGAGGTGTCCAGGCCAGACAACCTCAGAGCATTCCTCAGAAGCATGCTGGTCTGAAATCATCCTTATTTTTAATGAACAGTTGTATGCTCTATGCTAGAATGTCCATCCCAATGAAGGTCTCTCTACTGTGTCAATAAGCTTTTACCCTCGTGTGTACAACGCTCTGAGGATCCAAGGACTTAGCTCTTTTTTTCCACTTAAAACGATATAATAAAACTACAAATAAATGCATTGTATTGATTCCATGGTAGGGAAGGCAGCAAACATATTTTGCTCCAGACCCTATTACATGGACATATTTTCACTGAGTAGAAAGAAGAAAATGCACAACAATAAATGTAGCATATACTGCTTTTAAATTATGTCCATTTAATAGAGTTTTTAACATGGAAAGCAATGGTCATTAAAATCATTTGGTCAGAAATTAAGAATTCTAGGGTCCTATTACAGAATGTGCCACTGGGGTGCAACAAAGATGTGTGCTTGCTTTGCGCACCCTTGGGGCACTTCAGTATGACAGAAGGGGCTGCAGATGCTTGGGCAGTCCCTTCTGTAATAGTGATAGAGCTGGCACACAAGTAGCACCGCCACAATCGTGAGAAGACTTTACCTGGTTTGCATGGGGGTGGCCCCATGCAAATGAGGGATCACTTTGACTCTCCACTTGTGCTGCAAAACAGATGCAGGCAAAGAGGCAAACAGGCCATTAGGAGGTGCAGTACGAGTGCCCCACAGAAAGGTGGAGCTCTGTCAGTGCACCTTCTCAGGGCAGTCCTCTCAAAGGGTAAAGAAGGTCCCAATGACACCCCAAAGATCCCCCTGCAGGCAAGGGGGGTCACTCACTGCACCCATGTGCAAAGGGATCGCTAATCCCACAGTGCAGGTGGGTTGCTGCCTGCACTGTGAAACATGGAGCAGCTTTATAAACAGCTGTTCCTTACTTCACTTGAATGTGCTGCCCATTGGGGAACGCCAGTTCACGGACGCCCTTAGGTCTTTGCATTTATCAGAATAGACCGTTTTTTCCCTGTTTGCGCTAGGGTGCACCGAGGTGCAAACAGGGAAAATGCATGCTTTAAGTTATAGTGGCCTAGATCTGTTTTTCATTACTTTTATTCTAAGAAATGTAAGACCAAAATGCCAGAATACGCTGTCAAGCTACATGTTGTCCATCCGTTTGCATTTACAAAAGGACACAAGATTACTCTGGCCACTCTGGCTCTTTTATTGGCAGGGTCACCTGACCGGTGATGCCTGTGATGGATGGGCATGGGATGAGTGTGAGAGCAAGCCTTCAAGGGAGTGGCTGGTAGCACAGTACTTGACAAATACTAGAATGTGACTCTTCACCCCTCCCAAGCTTTATTAAAAAAATAATGAGTCCAACGTGTGGGAAAGAATAAACAACAAAACAAAACACCACTGACTCTCAGTCCCTTCAGGCAGTCTGCAGGACAGTACAGGCTTAATGACAGGTCCTGCTGGGAATACATGGGCATCACGACACACGTCTGTAGTTTCACTAGATGACTTTGGGTACGAATGAGATGTGGATGGAGTCTGGATCTCTCGACCCAATTCTGTGCAGTTACATTGCACCTATGCAGTGTTGCTTGGTCCTGGCTGCTCCCATGGTGTTGGAGCTGGCATTAACAGTTCAAACTGGGGTGCATCAGGAGCGGTTGGACCTGGCCTTTTTTGCAGGGTTATCCCCAAACATTTTGCCTTCTTCCACCTGTTTTCCTGATCATTTTGTGCTGGCTTTAGGACTCTGGGCACTTCACCACTGCTAACCAGTGCTAATGTGTATATGCTCCATGTTTAATTTGTACTGCTGATTGGTTTATCCATGATTGGCATATTTACTAGTATGTCCCTAATATACTGCACCAGCTGTGCCCAAGGCCTGTAAATTAAATGCTACTACGGGGCCTGCAGCACTGATTGTGCCACCCACATGAGTGGAAACATGCCATTCACATGAGGGTAAACATGGTTCAGGCCTGCCATTGCAGTGCCTGTGTGTGCAATTTTAAACTGTAATTTCGACCTGGCAAGTGCACCTACCTTCCCTTTCTCTAAGTCACCCCTAAGGTAGGCCAAAGGCAGCCCCAGGGGCAGGGTGTAGTGTATCTAAAAGGTAGTACATGTCCTGGTATGCTTTACATATCCTGGTAGTGAAATACTGCTAAATGTGTTTTTCACCATTGCAAGGCCTATGTCTCCCACAGGCTAACACAGGGATTGCCTTGAAATATCTTTTTAAGTGTAATTTTCCATTGGGAGCAGAAAGAGATCTGAAGTTTGGGGTCTGCTAACATTTTGTTTAAAAACATCTTTTGATGAAGTTGTTTTTTTAATTGTAGGTTTGAAAATGCCACTTTTAGAAAGTGGAATTTTTTTTTCTTAACCATTCTGTGACTCTGCCTGTCTATGGAATGCATGTCTCGGTCAGGATGACAGTTGGGGTGATTGTACATTCACTCTAGAAAGTCACACAAAGGGAGCTGAGTGTTCCCTGCATATCCTGATGAGTCTTCCTGAGCTAGAGTGGTGGGAAGAACTGACACTTGCACCTGAATAGGGTTGTGCCTGTCCTTACACAAAACAGTCTCCTACCCACTGGAGTGTATCTGGGGCCACGGCAGGGAAAGGCAGGGTCTTGTCCACTACAAGGACTTTTTCCTTTAAGTTTGCCTACTTCAAAAACAGAAATTGGTAAAAGAATTGGACCTCTAACTCTTCAAAGTTACAATCCTTCTGGACTGAGGAAAGTCTGCCAGGAAGAAGAGCTGGAAGCTGTAGGAGGGACTGCCACTATGCCTTCTGTCCTGGGAGTAACAGAACTGGACTTTGCTTTGTACATCCTGCTTTCAAAGGTTCTCCAAGGGATTGGACTGAGCTTACCTCCTGTTAAGAAGCCTCAGGGACATCACAGACTTCATCTGCCAGTGTCTGGTCTCTTCTGCTGAGAGTCCTAACTTGCCTAGTGGTGCCAACTCCAGTCTCTTGGCCCTTGGAAGTGCTAGCTGGTGATCTGAAGGAGAAAATCCGTGCATCAGCACACCACGTCATAAGAATTGACACAGCGCCTGTCTCGAGGCTGAAGAATCAACGCAGCTCCTGCCCCGCAGCTGGAGAATCAACATTTTGCCTATCTTGCGGCTGCAGAATCAACACAGCGCCTGTTTCACCAAGGTCCCTTCAACCAGGGAGTGTGGATTTTCCACACATCGTCCCTGGGTGCCAATTCTTCATCGATCCCCCATTGCAGTAAGGAGCGAAGGCCACATGTCAAGGAATCAATGCATTGCCTTTCCTGAGAGGAAAGAACTGACGCAGCACTTCTGCTGCTGGTAAAGAATTGACACATCGTCTTGCCTGCAAGGAATGAATCAACGAATCACCTCCCTTGCACACTAAGGAGATGACACATCGCTTTGCGTTTCCTGCCCCTCACCTCCCCTGTGGCCTGCATCGTCTTTGTTTTTGATGCCTCCAAGGTACTTTGTGCTAAAGAGATACATCCATTGATTCCTTTGGGTTAAGACTTGCTTAAACTTTAAAAAATATATATTTTGACTTGTGCATGTTGATTTTTTGTTAATTTAGTATTGTTTTACTCAGATAAATATTGGCTATTTTTTTAAACTGTTATGGAGTCCTTTATAGTGTTTTCACTGCTTTACTATGTGTGTGTGTGTGTGTGTATACATACTTTACACTTTGCTTCTGGGATAAGCCTGACTGCTTGAGCCAAGCTACCTAGGGGGTGAGCAGGGGTTATAGTAGCTGTGTGACTCCCTTACCCTGACTAGAGTGAGGGCCCATACTTGGAAAGGGTGAAAAGTACTGCCAACCAGAGTCCTCATTTCGAACAGAAGCATTGGTGGAGTCTGCTGCAAAAAAAAATTGGGAGGTGCCCTGGCTCTGTAAAAGGCAAACCTGCAAAGACTGGGATGACAGTGTAATCTTTGGACATCTTCCTCTGAGGCCCTGATGCCTCCAGTACCTATTGGTGGAGCAGCTGCAGACTCATCTCTCATGATAGGATTCCTTCAGGCAGGAATTCCCTTGAGGCCCTTTTCATGGGGTTGCGACGGGACCGTGTGTGCTGTGTGCAGCCTCATGTAGGCCACACAAAGAGGTCACTGCAGAACCACCAAAAGGGCCACAGCCAATTCACTCGTGCAACTGCAAAGGTAGGTGACTCATGGTTGGGTGCGCTCTTGCCAGCAGGACTCCGGTGCATGGGGGGCCTAACAGATGGTCCCTGGGTGATTGATCCCCTATGGCACCAGAAGTACCTTGTCAATCTCTTGATAGTTCGCAGCTTCACTCTGTTGTTGAGATGCTCCTTAGGTGGCTATGGTGATGCATATGGCAATGATGACATTATCACCATTTGACAATTAGGTGGCGATGTCTTGCTTGGTGTGAAGATGAGTGCGGCGACTTTGTAGTCACATGTGGTTCTTCTTCTTCTTCTTCTTTGGCATGTGCAATTGCTAGCGGGGATGTCATCTGTCTCAAGCAGCGGTGACAGGTGGCTGGACAGTCGCACTGTGAAGCTGGGGCGGATACACAGTTTGTGCAGGCAGGCGGCTTACTTTCGGTACTCCTGCTGTGCTGTCTCCAATGACGTTGCTGCACCCTGGTTGCTGGCTTGTAGTGGTAGATGCACTCTAGAGTGGTGGTACGAGACCTCGGTCTTATCACAATTCTTAATTTCTCCTGCACATCAGTGGTTGTCGGGGTCTTCCATGTGACAGGTCTGTCATGCACCTTTCTCTCTTCTTCAATCCTCCTTTGGGACTTGGAATCGTGCCACGCTCTTCTCTCTTCTCCTTTCCAATTCTCATTCGCAATGTGGCATCTTGCCATGCTCTCCTCATCTTCTGACCAAGTTCCTCACTGTGATATCGCGTCGTGCCACGTCACGTGTTCACTTCAAGTGGACCTCTCGCTTGTAGCGTCCACTTCCTAGGCTGGTGTATCTCCTTGCACCATGGAGCTCTTGCAGGCCCGGTCCTGTTGGTAGGGCTTAACTCTTCTCTCCTCGTGGACCTCTCACAGGTTCTGTCCCTTCGTGAGGGATCTTCTTTGTGCTCCACTCCCTGGATGGAGAGTCACCTTCCTTCTGCCTTCGCTCGAGGGCATAGTGCTTGCTTTTCGCGGTAGCACTGGCACAGTACTTGGTCCTGCCTACGTTTGTGTGTGCTTGGCAGGAATGGTCACTCCGTGTGACATTGTCATTTGCAATGTACATTCTTGTGAGCTGGTGTCCCTTCATGCAGTGGTGAGGCTAGTAGACAGTCTCTTCATGGATGGCTTCTGGTGGCGCCTTGCATGCCTACTCATCTTTGTTTCACCACTAGGGGGCATGCGGCACTGTCTGGTTTCACTACATTGGGTGGACTTTTAAGGGCCACTTGTGGCGTCACATCCTCTGCTTTCACTGAACTCATGGCAGCATTGGCTGGGGCAGCTCTGGGATTCTTGTGGCTCTTTGCTGCTGCTGATGTCCTCAACTGGAGCTGCAGCCATTTGCAGGGGGCGCCGGCTGTGCGTGCCTGTTCTTTCTTGCGTTGTCGGTGCTGAGCAGGTAGGTGCACTTCGCGGACCATATATGTGTCTCACTTCATAGGGCGAAGTCGTGGAGCACTGTATACTTTTATTATGCCTCCCCTGTCAGGGTTGCCTTGCACAAATTACTACAAGCACGCGGGGCACCCAAGTGGCCACAAGGTCGTGCTTTAGCCACCACTCCTCTCAGGTCACGGTAGCTTCTTTGATGCTTCAGGCCTTGTGTGGCACTCAAGATGCCAGTGTAGGGGTCTTCACATTGCAGGAACAGCCTCTTCCCTCTTGTAGATTGACTCGGTCCCATAGACAGCTGGGCTGCTACGGGGATCTCCTCCAGCGGTAGTGACGCTGCTGCTGAGGTATCATTTGCCCCTATGCCGTGTGCGGCCTTCAGCACATTTGGAGACATGGGGCGACGCCGATAATGGTGAGTGTGCGCGCTCTGACCTGGGGCCTATGTCGAGCTTCTTCTAGCATGGATTATTACAAGGTTCAGTTGTGCCACTGGTGGGTGGTTACAGGGAGATCCGTGGGGCCTTTACTTTCTGTGCTGCTTCTTCTCACACAGAAGGGAGTTGCTGACCTCACTGGAAGATGGGCAGGGCTACATGACTCACCTTGAGGGGCCAGGGCGCATCGCTCTTGGACTTCCTGCTGCTAGCTCTGCTCTGGTTACTGCGGTCTCCGCCAATTCACACTTCTCCCTCAACACATGCCGATGGCAGCTGTGATAGGGAGGTATGGGGAGCGGACTGTCTGTCTCTGTTTCCTCCCCCAGCAAGGAAAGGTTCACTCTTTGCACTGGCACTCGTGACTCCTTTAGTGGGCGGGCTGTGATGGCAGCACTCCGTCAAGCATCAAGTCCACCCACAGCAGTTGATGCGTGAGGCAGCACAGCATGCAGGTTCAGACCCTCTGATCCCCATTGTTAAGTCATGGGCCCTGGGCCCACATACTAAACAAATGGGCGACACACACGTGGTTGGGGCACATAAAACTGACCACGAGCACTCGGGCTCTTTTATTGGCAGGGTAACCTGACCGGTGACACCTGTGATGGATGGGTGTCGGGTGTGTGTGAGAGCCATCCCTCTAGGGAGTGGCTGGTAGCACAGTACTAGGCAAACACTAGAAGGTGTCCATCTACACATAAATTGGGTTTTTCCATACAACTTGTAACCCAGATTACCGGTGTTTAAAAACATCAAGACTGTAGTATTTAGCCCTTTATAAAAAAAACACACAAGGTTAATATTAGAGCACGCGTACAAAACTAACAAAACCCTCACGGTGTTCAAATGTCACTTCTGTGTTAACATGTAAACCTTTCTTGTGAGCCTGACTCTGTGTTTGGCAAACCCTTGACGGAGTGACGTTACGGAAGATATAGTTACTCCGAGGACCAGGTGTCCGCCATGATGGATGGCGTACCGTAATTCACAGACGCAGGTGAAAGATCAAGCGTTGGTTCCAGCAAAGCAGCGAAGAATGGCCCCTGAAGAATGCGCTGAATGAGGTAGCATAACCTCGCTTTATCCTGAATATGTTAAGAGGAAAATAACTCCCCACGGTTTAATAATGAACACGAATCCAAATGCTTGGCTGACATTCCAGCTACGCTTCAGGAATGGAGTCAGTCATCGGTAATGCGCACTTGACCTTCTCTGCACTGTGCCAATTGTTGTGACAGCTCAGACCAAGACAAATAATTACAGCAAATTCCTTTAAAAAAAAGACCCGAGTTAGATAAACTTGAAACTGATGGAAACAACCCAAACAGTCCCATTCAACTTCTTTTTTCAATCACCCATAAGGCTGCTGAGGTATTTTCATGGGAAAGCTCTCACTTGAATTTAAAGAAGTATAAAAAAAGCCTTTTGAATGGGAGGGCTTTTAAATATACCTTACCAAAGTAGAGTAAGGAAGACTTGCATCTAGTGCTGGTAAAATGTATATATTAATAGGTAATACCTAATATAGACAAACTGAAATTCACTGCAAATAAATGTTATACTGTACAAGGATAAAAAATAGCTTGTGGCTGGGATAGGATATTACTACGTTTTTAAACAAACCAGACCACATGAATGGTACACTGTTGCAGTAAAATTGGGGTGCTAGGTATAAAGTACACCTTGTAACTTCGCAATTTTTTAAACACTTCACCACTTTCACAAACTTCTGAACAAACACTGCCACAGACAATAGGTCTTGAATTTGCTGCCAGATGCTGACCTATGAGCTTTGCCACAACCTTCTTCCCCCACCGCACTCAGTTGGCTGCCTAGGATGCCCATGATTACAAGGGGACCATCTTGTAATGGATTTTCTTATGTTTTTTGAAAATCCATTACAAGATGGTTAAAAAGAATGTACACACATGCATGCATGAGATCTTTTGTGATGGGTTGTTTTTGGAAATGTTTGTGATGTAGTACAACAATCACTGCAATAGCCATTATATGGAGAGTGCTGGCACCAGGCGATGGGCGGTGAGATGGTACAGCAGAGGGGTGGTGGAGACTGGATTCTGGAATGGTGGGTTGGGTTTTCTAGGTGGCACTGAGGCAGTGATGGGGGCAGAAATGTGGAGAGGTTACATAGACACATAAAGTGCACAAATTAAAGCCACAGAAGTGTCCTAAACCAATTTTGACATATCGTAGAAAAAAGTGTTAATCACACTTCAACACAAGGACTCGACTGTCCTATGAGGTAAGATCTTGCCACCATCAAAACAACGAGCATCTCGAAAACACAACACAGTACATACAGAAGGTATTTTGTTACCCAAGCTACTTAGATAATATTCTATCTAAGAAGCTCTGGTAAAATGTTATCTAAGTAGTCCAGATTTGTTCTTTTGCTAAATGTCATTGTTTCGCAGTAAATAGGAACATCATATTAATCTAGTATGATTAAATGCTTACACATTGTGGTTTTTAAGTGCCTTTTGAATTTCAAAATCAATAAATGTAATTTGTATATTTTTATAAATTGCTTCTTTTGTGTTTTTGAGATGTTGTTTGTTTGGAGAGGTTACCACAGTAGACTATTTAAAGCTCAGTGTAATGTTCTGTGAAATGCCATTCTTGAGGAACAGTCCACCCAGCCAAAGACAACTTATAAAAAATTCCAGCAGCCAATGACTGAAGGAAATTGATGAAGACCCCACTCTACGTACTGTATGGATGTATGTATGTTTTACTGTATTGATAACATGAGGTCTCGACAGACAGCTCCAGCTGCCTTTAGCTGAGACCTAAAAATAGGTTCTAAGAAGTGGAAAGTTCTTTGCAGCGAGACTGTGTAGCAGGGAGGTTCGCCAAATAACAAAGAACTGTATTTAAAGTTGCATGCAGGTGAGTTTATTGATACCAAAGGGACCCACGCACGTAGCTGCCTCTCCGTCCTGTAATAACAGTCAACTCAAGACCGAGCCGCTCGCACTCCAGAACGAAGAGAAGCAACCAATGGAACAAGGGTTCCATTGGAACCACGCGCGTGAAACATACAAAGAAATAACATAGCACAATACAATTTTGAAAGTAAATTAAAAGTAAATTACATATTACAACATCTCCCTCCTTTATAATAAAAAACAATAAAACACTAAAACAGAATAAAATCTCTAAATTTAACAGGTAAGTTAACTTGTCTCGAACTTCTAGTAGTAACACATTTAGAATGAGCCTCATTCATGTTTTTGTCACTATCAGGACTTGAACCATTATCAACAGTTTGATGATCAGAACTAAAATTCAGAACCTCAGAATCATACAAATGATTTGAATCCAAATTATTAGATTTTAAAGACCCATCACATGCAAATTCTTGTAAATCCGTCGACAACATTGACCCCTTGTCATGTTTTAAATGAGACATGCTCCTGAAAATCTTTAATTGCTCCAAATTAATAGGAATTACACAACTTCTGCTCCACCAACCTCGTCCATCTAATAATACAGATGCTTTGGTAACCTTGAGAACTTTAGATGGAAAATGAAATTTAGATTCTCCTTTTCTTACCCTAAAAGGTTTTTTAAGTAAGACCCAATCATTGACTTTTAAATCAACTGTTTTTGAGGGAAATCTGTGATCAAAATTATATTTCTGCTTAAGTTGTTTATCAAAAACAGAACATCTCATGGAGTTTTTAACCAACTGAGATTTTTTGTCAACATCATTCAAGACATGAAACATCCATCTTGGTACAAGTTTGGTTCTGGGATCCCTTCCCCTTAGTAATTTGAATGGAGAACAGCCTGTAGTTGAATGAGGAGTAGAAAGATATGCCCAAATCTTCTCTTGCAGAAATTCTGCAACATCAACATTTGATGCTAAAGCAGTCTGAATTCCTTCTTTAAGAATCCGATTGACCCTTTCTACTAATCTATTCGCCAATGGATTGTGTAGTGCCACTCTGAGGTGTTTGATATCATACAGAGTCAAGAAATCTGAAATTTCTTTAGACAAAAGATTTGAACCATTATCAGTAACAATTGTATTGACAGGCCCTTCTAATCTAAATAATTTACTCAAAAAACTGATAACTACATCAGAATCAGTTTCAGAAGTAAAGGAATAATAAACCCATTTTGAAAAATAATCCACCGCCACCACAAGATATTTCATGTGCCTTGGTAACAAATGAAATGGCCCCGAAAAATCCAATGCGACTTTATCCCAAGGTTTCTCCGGCAAAGGAACAGGATATAAAGGCTTTGAGACAGTCCTCCAATGTTTATCAGAAACAATACACTCGGGACACCTGTTGATAAAAGAAACAATTTGCTTATCTAAGCTAGGCCACCAATATGACATTTTAAGTTTCTGGATGTAGCTGAAATACCCAAGTGACCTTCGTGGGCAAGTTTAATAATCTTGTCCCTAATGTTGGTAGGAGGAACAATGAGATCACCCCTCAGGCAAATACCATTCTCACATGTGAGCTCACTT
The DNA here is from genome assembly GCF_031143425.1 of Pleurodeles waltl. Taxonomy (NCBI): domain Eukaryota; kingdom Metazoa; phylum Chordata; class Amphibia; order Caudata; family Salamandridae; genus Pleurodeles; species Pleurodeles waltl. The sequence goes on along the minus strand of NC_090447.1, from coordinate 117,507,595 downwards.
GACACATGATAATAAGTTCTAAGCTCCCCTGACAAACTTCTCTCAGCAGGCCATTTGGTTTTCAAAAATTCTACTACTTTAGACAATGTAGAGTCAGAGGACATAGCTGACACCCATTCTTGCTCAGAGACATGATTGTTAAATACAGCCAAAACATCCAACAGGGCTACCACACACTCTTTTTCAGCATCAATCTCAACTGAGGCTTCATAGGGTAAAGGCAAATGAGACAAACAATCAGCACGAAAGTTCATGCCTCCCTGCACATACTTCAGCACCAGATTGTATTCTTGCAACTTGGATAGAATGCGAACTAAACGTGCCGATGCCTTACCTAGACCATTTCCATTCAACAAATGAACCAAAGGTTTGTGATCAGTGAATACTTCACACCTGATGCCCCAAATATAAGTTCTAAACTTCTGAACTGCCCATATACAAGCTAAGGCCTCCCTTTCGAAAGTGCTATAATGTTTGTCTGCCTCTGATAACATCCTAGACGCAAAAGCAACAGTGTTTTCACCACCATTCACCCACTGACCAAAAACAGCCCCAATTCCAACCAAACTGGCATCTACCATGACAAAAGGAATACCTGCAGGGTCAAAAGGTTGTAACGCAGGAGCCTTGATAACTAAGGGAATTAAGGGGGTCATTCCAACCCTGGCGGTCGGTGTTAAAGCGGCGGCCAACCTGCCAACAGGCAGGCGGTAAAAAAAAATGGAATTCTGACCCTGGCGGGAACCGACAACACAGGCCGCCACTTTAACACTCCGACCGCCACAGCGGGACAAACAAACAGCGTTGCGGTCACCGCCAACGGACAGGCGGCAGACAATGTACCGCCCACACTATCACGACCCACCAATCCGCCACCTTTTCCGGGGCGGGAGCCCCGCCGATAAAAACACGGCAGAAACAGACTACGAACGGGAAAACGCTCACCTATACACACTCCACGAGGAATCTGGACAGCATGGAACCCGAATTAAACATCCTACCAGCCATTGTCTTCCTGCTCCTCTACCAGGAGCACGAACGCCGGCGCAGAAGACAATGGTGAGTACTGCACCTACGACACAGGGGAGGGGGGAGGTGAAAAGGTTACGGGCACACACATACGCGACACCCCCCCCCCCAAATCCCTACACACCAATGCAGAGCAACAAGTCAGAGTGACACCCCCCAAACCCCCCAGAATAATGCAAAGACAAAATAAAATGATCATTAAAATTGAAGTATATTATAGCATATTTGAAGTTAAGTGAAATATTAAATATATAAAAAAAATATATTACAACATGAACAATATATACATAGTCCAAAAGTCCGGCACATATTGGCTACATTCCATTGTTCGTGGGCCAATGTGCATAAACACATGGGCAAAGCCCACACACAAGACCCGATTCCATTGGAGAGAACACTGCTGGGGCATCAGATAATAAAACCACAGGCACCTCAGGGGGAAGGGAAGGGGGGGCACCTCAGCCACATGAGTCCACGACGCCAGATCCACGAGGGGCCTCCATGCCCACTGTACCATCCTGGGGAGTGCAAAGCCACAGTCTCTCAAGTCTCTACAGTGGGTGGATTGGCCACTGTACCATCCTGGGGAGTGCAAAGCCACAGTCCATCAGGTGGATTACAGACTTCACTGGTTATGGATGAGGCATGTTGGCCAGAGTGCTTCGTGAAGCCCTGCCCGACACAGATCCGGCCCTGCCAATGGGCCAGCGGTGCTTGAGATGAAGGGCCCAACGGAGCACTTCAGAGACGGCGGGGCCCAGAGGAGCGGTGCTTGACAGGAAGGGCCCAACGGAGCACTTCAGAGACGGCGGGGCCCAGAGGAGCGGTGCTTGACAGGAAGGGCCCAGCGGACCAGTTCAGAGACGGCGGTGCCCAGCGGAGCGGTGCTTGACAGGAAGGGTCCAGCGGACCAGTTCAGAGACGGCGGGGCCCAGCGGAGCGGTGCTTGAGATGAAGGGCCCAGCGGAGCGGTGCTTGACAGGAAGGGCCCAGCGGAGCGGTGCTTGAGATGAAGGGCCCAGCGGAGCAGTTCAGAGACGGCGGTGCCCAGCCGAGCGGTGCTTGACAGGAAGGGCCCAGCGGAGCGGTGCTTGACAGGAAGGGCCCAGCGGAGCGGTGCTTGAGATGAAGGGCCCAATGGAGCGGTGCTTGACAGGAAGGGCCCGGCGGAGCGGTGCTTGAGATGAAGGGCCCAGCGGAGTGGTGCTTGACAGGAAGGGCCCAGCGGAGCGGTGCTTGAGATGAAGGGCCCAGCGGAGCAGTTCAGAGACGGCGGTGCCCAGCGGAGCGGTGCTTGACAGGAAGGGCCCAGTGGAGCGGTGCTTGAGATGAAGGGCCCAGCGGAGCGGTGCTTGACAGGAAGGGCCCAGCGGACCAGTTCAGAGACGGCGGTGCCCAGCGGAGCGGTGCTTGACAGGAAGGGCCCAGCGGAGCAGTTCAGAGACGGCGGGGCCCAGCGGAGCGGTGCTTGACAGGAAGGGCCCTGTTCAGCAGTGCATCTCACGGCGGGGCCCTGTTCAGCGGTGCTTGTCTTGGCGGGGCCCTGTTCAGCGGTGCTTCTCACGGCGGGGCCCTGTTCTGCGGTGCTTCTCACTGCGGGGCCCTGTTCAGCGGTGCTTCTCACCGCGGGGCCCTGTTCAGCGGTGCTTGTCACAGCGGGGCCCTGTTCAGCAGTGCTTGTCTTGGCGGGGCCCTGTTCAGTGGTGCTTCTCACGGCGGGGCCCTCTTCAGCGGTGCTTCTCACGGCGGGGCCCTGTTCAGCGGTGCTTGTCACGGCGGGGCCCTGTTCAGCGGTGCATCTCACGGCGGGCCCTGTTCAGCAGTGCTTCTCACGGCGGCGCCCTGTTCAGCGGTGCTTCTCACGGCGGGGCCCTGTTCAGCGGTGCTTCTCACGGCGGGGCCCTGTTCAGCGGTGCTTGTCTTGTGTTCCTAGGGAACCAGATCTGGCCAATAATTCCCGCTCAGTCGCCATCCGACCTTTCGCTTGCGGGGCCCTCCTGTGCTGGAGTCCTGGGCCCGTGGGTGTCCTCCGTCACACCCCAAATGGGGCTGGTGGGTCCCTCCTGAGCAGCTCGCCTGCTGCCGGACTTGTCCGCCCTGCTGCCCTTGCCCTCCTTCGCCGAATCTCTGGGGCCCTTGCCTCCCTTTGTGGATGTGTCAGGTGACGGTGCAAGGGTGGTGTCCTTGGGGGCAGCCGTCTCAGGCCTGTCGCGCCGGCCCTTCCCTTTTTTGGTTCTTTTCCCAGGGGGTGGGCTGGCTGTCCCCTTGCTGCTGGCCGATGTTCCTGCCCTAGGAGCTGGTGGACTCCAATAGCCCTGAACGATGGTCCTAGTAGGTGCAGGGCTTGTGGTGGCTGAGGTGCTGTTTGGACTCTTACGAGATGGAGGGGGTGGGTCAGGTGATGCAAAGAGGTTAATTTTGGAGAGGAACAACTTTTTAGGAGCAATGGGAAGGGTAGGTGCAGTGGGTATGGGAGTGGAGGAAGAGGATGTGGTTGTAGAAGAGTCAAGTGTGCTGTCTTTGGGTGCAGGTGCTTGTGACGGAGGCTGTCGTGAGGTGGATGGCTGTTGGGTGGGTGGCTGCCTGCATTTGTGTGGTTTGGAAGAGGGGGTGACAGACACACTGGGAGAGGACACAGGGGACGTGTAAATGGCAGTGGGGGTGGTGACTGCACGTGTGCGGACTGTTCTGGTGGGTGTGGTGGTGATGGACGTACTGGGTGATGGTGGTGTGCATTCAGGTGTGAGTGGAGACGTCACAGGGAGGGAGGAGGGAGACGAGGAGGAGGAGGACACAGAGGAGGCAGTGGCTGTTGGCATGTCTGCATGTGGATGTTGCTTGGGTGAATGCTTGTGTGATCTGTGGTGCTTATGTCTGGATGACCTGCCCTTGGGTGTTGATGTGTGTGCAGGCTGGTCTGTAGGTGTGTCTGGGATAGGCAGAGGAACAGGGGAGGGGGACTGGGTGGAGGGTGTTGGAGGAGGGAGGCTGGAGACAGGGACAATGGCTGCCGTCAGTGCTGAGGCCAGAGCGTTGAACGATCGCTGATGGGCAGCCTGACCCGAATGAATGCCCTCCAGGTATGCATTGCTCCGATTCACCTCCCTTTCTACCCCCTCGATGGCATTCAAAAGGGTAGACTGCCCAACAATGAGCATCTGGAGGAGGTCAATGATCTCCGCACTGAGGGCAGCAGGGGTAACTGGGGCAGGGCCTGAGGTGCCTGGGGCGAAGGAGATGGCCGGCTTCCTGGCCGAGCGAGCACGGGGCGAATGCTGAGGGGCTGCTGGGAGGGCGGAGCTGCTGCGCTGGGTGGCAGCTGTACCTGTTGTTGCGGTGGGCACGGATGTTGCCGCCACCACAAGGGAGCTCCCTTCCGAGGACGTGTCTGTGTCGCTGACGTCTCCACGGGTCCCCGTTGTGGAGCTCCCCTCGCCCTCCGTCTCACTAGTGTACTCGGAGTCGGTTGCATGGCCCTCCGGGGCCATGTGAGATGCAGCTCCCTCGTGCGCCGATGCCACTTCTCCTCCGCTTGATGATGCTAAGGCACACATGAACAGGAAAACCAAAAAAAAGGGGGGGGAATAAGAAAGAAAGACATGTTGAGTGCATGCATTGGCGACACCGTTGGCGGAGAGGACAGACACAGAAGACCCCTGCACTACGCCGCGCACTCGGGGTACACTACTCAATTATTGTGACTTGGCCTACAAGTCTATGGACGACAAATGCACACATAGGTGAGCCCGGGCCATAGATAGCTGTACTTAGCACCCTACAGAGGTGGGGGGCGGGGGCACAGGGCCATGCCTTACGGAGGGGCCTATCCTACAGAAACCGCCCTGGCCTAGAGATAGCGACAGCCCTCCTCCCCCACCCAGACACCTCCACTGTGCGGTAATATAGCAGAATGTGCTGATACTCACCCCCTTGTGTCTGCTGTGATGTCCTCACGCGCCCATCCAAATCGGGGTAGGTCACCGCCAGGATCCGGGACATCAGGGGGGTCAATTGCCGTGTGGCACCCCTCCTAGGTTGGGAGGCCATCCCCAGCAGAGCCTCAACGGTCTTTCTGCTCCCGCGGCGGATGTCCTCCCACCTCTTGCGGCAGTGGGTGCCCCGTCTGTTGTGGACCCCCATGGCCCGGACGTCCTTGGCGATGGCACGCCAAACGTCAATCTTCTGATGGGCGCTGACCTGTGTGACATGTACAGGGTGGGAAAAGAAATATCATCACTTTTCTGCATGGTCGATAAGAGTGGCCCTCCCTCCCCAACCTTGCCATGTGGCACATGCTCTCATCTGTCGTGCGTTGCATTCCTCATTCGCTCCCCTCCCCACCATCTTACATCCACCCCACTCAACACAGGCATAGCCAATACAACGTGCTCCCTGTGTACTTACCTGTTGGTCTGGAGGACCGTAGAGTAGCGCATACTGGGGGAGGACCCCATCAACAAGTTTCTCCAATTCATCAGATGTGAAGGCAGGGGCCCTTTCCCCAGTCGCAGCAGCCATTGTCTCTTCCAGACCAAGGTCACAGCAGCACTTGCAGTATAGGTCCTCTCCTGTGGATGATCAGGTCTCGAGTGATTAAGCAGATAGAAAATGGCGGTCACGCCCGCGGCGGTGCGTACCGCTGCGGTGCGTACCGCGACCGCCGGCGCACATCGGCATTGGCTCCTGAGACCCATAGGGTTCACTGTTAACCAATGCTGTTTTGTGCCGCGGTCTTCGACCGCCTACCGCCACGGTGTGCCACGCCAGCGCATTGACCTCACATCCCATTGTCACACTTCACAGGTCAGGCAGCCGCCATTTCAAGGGCCCACATGGCTTAATTTCTACTGCGTCACACAGGCCTAGGCCTTGCATTGCCAATCATACAAGCCATTCAATGCATAGCGAATCGTGTACTGTGCAAGCTGTGGTTACGTACCTGTGGGTTGCTTGACTCTGTGCTCCATGTTGTTCTTCCTAGGCACCGTCCGCTGGGACTTGCGAGGAGATGGAGGAATGTTCCCGTGTACAGACCGCTGGTGGACCTGTCGACAATGGAAGAAAGACATGTCATACTGACATACAGACTTGACCGAGCCACTATACAGGAACTGTGTGCCCAGCTGGAGCCAGACCTGATGTCCCCCATTCGCCTACCCACAGGGATTCCCCCTCTGGTGCAGGTTCCGTCAGTACTCCATTTTTTAGCAAGTGGATCATTCCAAACAACAGTGGCCATATCATCAGGGATGTCTCAGCCTATGTTTTCTAAGGTTTTGTCCAGAGTGTTGTCTGCCCTGATGAAATACATGCGGAGCTACATTGTTTTCCCTGAGGTGGGCGAATTGGCTACAGTGAAGGGTGATTTCTATGCCCTTGGACATATCCCCAACATCATTGGCTCCATTGATGGGACTCATGTGGCTTTGGTTCCCCCCAGTGGAAGTGAGCAGGTGTACAGGAACAGAAAAAGTTATCATTCGATGAATGTCCAGGTGGTCTGTTTGGCTGACCAGTACATCTCCCATGTAAATGCCAAGTTCCCTGGGTCAGTGCATGACGCGTACATCATGCGAAATAGCAGCATCCGTTATGTGATGGAACAGCTACAGAGACACCGTCTGTGGCTAATAGGTGACTCTGGTTACCCCAACCTGTCGTGGCTACTTACCCCAGTGAGGAATCCCAGGACAAGGGCAGAGGAACGTTACAATGAGGCCCATGGGCGAACTAGGAGGATTATAGAAAGAACCTTCGGCCTCCTGAAGGCCAGGTTTAGGTGCCTGCATATGACAGGTGGATCCCTAATGTACTCACCAAAGAAGGGGTGCCATATCATCGTGGCCTGCTGTATGCTTCACAACCTGGCTTTGCGACGCCAGGTGCCTTTCCTGCAGGAGGATGGTCCAGGTGGTGGTGTTGTAGTAGCTGTGGAGCCTGTGGAGAGTGAAGAGGAGGAAGACGACGGGGACGACACAGACAACAGGGACACAGTGATACAACAGTATTTTCAGTAGCACACAGGTACGAATCAACCCCGCCATTTTACATTTACTTAAAGTCTCCTGCCTCTCTACTGTCTGTGTTTCCCCCCAGTTCCTGTTGACTGAGTTGTGACTTTCCCTTCCGTTTTCAGAGCTGTGGGCCCCACTGCGTGACCTCTGCTTTGTTTGCCCATGGACTACAGCTGTGTGACAGTGGTATGTTTTCATCACAATGTAACTGAACATTTTGGCACCGTTATGTCTAATACATTTGTTCAAAATACAGCCAGACTCCAGATTTTTTAAGTGCAATAAGTGAATTTATTAAAGTGCTAAATTTAGGAACATGATTGTAAAATGGTGATGAGTGATGGTGGAGTAATGTCCATGGCAGAGTCCAGTTTTCAGTCTCACAGGTGCATTGTCCATATGCCTGGGGAAGGATGGAGCAGGGGCAGTTTAAGTTTGGACAGGGTGACAATATGGGACAGTGGGATGACATCAGGGGGTATCCTTTGCTGGCGGGGGTCTTGGCATCCTACTCTGTCTTCTTGTGAGATCTCAGGTACCGCTTGCGTGGTGGTTCTTCTTCTGCAGGAGGTGGGGTTCTGGTGGCCTGTCGTTGTGTGGGGGCCTCCTGTCCACTAGCGCCGGCGGAGGTGGTAGGCTGTTCCTGGTCCATGCTAGTGACAGGGGCCCTTTGTGGTGCCACATGGTCCCGCAATGTGGTGACTATCTGGTTAAGGGCCACGACGATGGTCCCCATTGCGGAACTAATGTTTTGCAGTTCCTCTCTGAACCCCATGTACTGTTCCTCCTGCAGTACCTGGATCTCCTGGAACCTGGCCAGTACCGTAGCCATCGTCTCCTGGGAGCAGTGGTATGCTCCCATGATGGAGGAGAGGGCCTCTTGGAGAGTCGGTTCCCTGGGCCTGTCCCCCCCGTCGCACAGCAGCCCTCCCAGTTCCCCTGTTTCCCTGGGCCTCTGTCCCCTGGACGGTGTGCCCACTACCACTGCCCCCAGGTCCCTGTTGTTGTTGGGGTGGTGGGTCAACCTGGGTGCCCTGTAGTGGTGGACACACCGCTGATTGACGTGTCCTGGAGACAGAGGCATGGGCCCGCTGGGTGGGAGCTGTGCTGGTGTTCCCAGAGGGGGTTAGGTCTGCTGTAGCCTGTGGCTGTCTGTGGGGAACCGACTGTCCCGAGGTCCCCGATGGGCCGGGCTGGTCATCTGGGTCCAGGGAGACAGAGCTGCTGTCATCACTGGGGGCCTCTTCTGGGGGTGGGATGGACATATCTGGACCCTCCGTGGCGGTGTGGTGGTGTTCGGGTCCTGCAGGGGTATAAGAGTATGGTTATTGCTTCTGTGTGTGCCATTTCGTGTAATGGGTGGGTGGCCGTGTCCCCCAGTGCTGGCATTCCCTTGTGGGGGCTTTTGTGATGGTGGCTTGTGGGGGTGATGGGTGTGTGCAGTGGGCATGCTTTGGTGATGGGTGTCCATGCTTTGGGGACGCATGCAGGGCTAGGTTTTGGGATGGGTGGGTTGTGATGGTGAGCCATTAGCAAGGAGTTGGTGTGATGGGGGTGGGGGTGAGGGTGGGGGTATGATTTGGCATGCAGGTGGGGTGGGGGGAATGAAGTAGTGAAGATTTGACTTACCAGAGTCCATTCCTCCGCCTACTCCTGCGAGGCCCTCAGGATGCAGGATGTGCAAGACTTCCTCCTCCCATGCTGTGAATTCTGGGGGAGTAGGTGGGGGTCCGCCGCCAGTCTTCTGCACCGCAATGTTGTGCCTTGATACCATGGAACGCACCTTCCCCCGTAGGTCATTCCACCGCTTCCTGATGTCGTCCCTATTTCGTGGATGCTGTCCCACAGCGTTGACCCTGTCCACTATTCTTTGCCATAGCTCCATCTTCCTGGCAATGGTGGTGTGCTGCACCTGTGTCCCGAAGAGCTGGGGCTCTACCCGAACTATTTCCTCCACCATGACCCTGAGTTCTGCATCCGTGAACCTGGGGTGTCTTTGGGGTGCCATGGGGTGGTGTGGATGAGGTGAGGGGTGGTGTATGTGTTGTAGAGTGTGGTGAGTGTGGTGGTGTGTGGTGTTTTGTGCGTGGATATTGTGTAGGTGATGTTGTGATTTGCCTCTGTGTGATGGTGTACTCTATTCTGTGCTGTCTCTCTCTGTCCTTCAGTCGCAATTGTGGTCGTAGGGGTTTGTGGGTGATGTGGGTGTGTGTTTTATATTTAATTGGGTGTGTGGGAGTGGTGTGTGTATGTGTCTCAGGTGTGCGTATTTTGAATTATCCAATGTGGCTGTGTTTTGTAAAGGTGTGTGTATTTTGAGCGCGGCGGTGTGTACCGCCAATGGAATACCGCGGTTGAAAGACCGCTGCGGGGATTTGTGGGTCGGAATGGTATGGGCGTATTTCTGTTGGCGTGACGGTGGAGGTTTGGTCATCGCCAGTTTCCCGCTGACCTTTGGTGTGGCGGACTTTTGTTGATGTCGGGTTTTTGGCAGTTTGCCAGTTGCGGGTCAGAATGACCGTGGCGGTTTACCGCGACCGCGGCGGTGTTATGGCGGTCTTCTGACCGGCAGTAAGCGCCTTTTACCGCCGAGGTCAGAATGACCCCCTAAATCTTTAACTCTATCAAATGTGGAGTTTAATTCCTTTGTCCACTCAAATTTAGTTCCTTTTTTAAGTAATGATCTAAGAGGTTGTACTTCCATGGCATATCCCGGAACAAATCTAGCATAGTATTCACAGAGTCCTAGAAAGGATTTTAACGCATCTTTATCAGAAGGAGGACATGCCCTACTAACAGCTTCCACATTGCTAAATTTAGGTCTGATTCCCTCACCAGAAATGACATGACCAAGATATTCCACCTCGTTTACGAACAATTTACACTTGCCAGGTTTTACTGTCATACCCTTCTCCTTTAGAATACTCAAAACCTTTTTTAAAACTAATAAATGTTCTTTCTCTGTTACTGTGTGTATCAAAATGTCATCTTGGAAAGCCAACACCTGAGGTAAGTCAGAAAATAAATCATCCATCAATTTTTGAAAAACGCTTGCTGCTGAAGCAAGGCCAAACGGTAAGCGTAGATACTTGAATACCCCAAATGGAGTTACAAAAGTGGTTACATCTTGAGAAGATTCGCTTAATGGAATTTGATGGTATGCCGAGTGAAGATCTATGGTAGAAAACACCTTGGAGTTACCCAGACTCGTAATCATTTCTTGAATACGTGGAAGAGGATGATTATCAATCACAATGTTTTGGTTAGCAGACCTCAAGTCCACACATAACCTCAATTCGCCATTTTGTTTCTTGGTAATTACAATGGGTGATACCCATTATGAGGCATCTGCAGGAGCAATTATCCCCTGAGACTGAAGTTTATGTAATAAGGCCTTCAAATCCACTCTTACACTCAAGGGTATGGGTCTTACTTTGTGTACAACAGGAGTTGCACCCTTTTTGAGTTTTATGCAATGCTCATATCCTTGCACTCTCCCGATTTGGTCTTGGAATACTTCTGGAAACAAACCAATTATACTTTGTGTGGTGTCTTTAGAAATGCACACACTGGCTACCGAATCTGATAGAAATAAATTAGGTAATTCACCTAGAATCACTGGAACATCATGGCCAGGACGCAGTATTATTTCCAAACGTGCTAAATCCTTCCAACCCACAATATTACGTCCTTTGACAGCTACATACATTTTTGTTACAATAGTTCTGCCAAGACATTGAAGATCTGATACAAAATAACCTAAGAGGTTAATGTCTTGTTCTCCAAACGCTTTAGGAGCAACATCAGGATATTGTAATTCAATGGAACCCTTCCACAACTTAAAAAACGTGTGATCTGCTAAGATAGTGATGGGGGCTCCTGAATCAGCTAGAACAGGAATGGTTTGAGAACGAATCACTACATCACACACAGCCCCTTTAATGACTTTCTCAGTTTTCCCGCCCTGACCATCCGAAACATCAATTGTTAATAACATATTTGAAAATTGGTTAGACGTCTGTGAGATTTCGTCATCAACGTCAACACTGTTGATTTTGACTATGCTATAAGAGCCTCTGTTTGAGGGTTGTGACTGACAGACTATTTGAAAATGTCCCACTTTCCGACAATTATTATATTTCTTACCATGTGCCGGACATGAAGTGTCATTACCAATATGAAATTTTGAGCCACACCGGAAACACTGTTTTGAAAATTTAGCCACTTTGATCTTTGGCTGTTTGCTCAGTTTGTTATGAATGGCACAAACAGCTTCTTTCTCACTAATAAAATCAACAGTGCTGTTCTGATTAGCTAAAACTTTGGAAGTATTTATGGACCTTTCAATCCCTTTAGCTAAAACCATAACTTGTTCCAAAGTTGGGTTACAACATGACAAAAGTCTTTCTTGAATCTTCTTGTGAAACCAATGAAACACAAACTGATCCCGAATATAAACATGAGTATTTGAACCAAATTCACATTTAGCTGCTAAAACTCTTAAGTTTGCTATATACTCCTCTATTGACTCATCACTCATTTGTTTGCGCATAGCAAAATTAAATCTTTCAAGTAATACATCTGAGTCCCCAGAATAATGCTTTGCCATACGTTCCTTCACTTCAATATAGCAGTTCCATAGTACATCACCTCCACCAGGAGATGAAATGGCTGGTAAGTTGTCGAATATCCTTTGAGCTGCAATTCCTAGATGATTAAATAATAATACCTTCTTCCTATTAGGGGAAAATTCCATAGCATCAACGGCTGCCAAATAGTTTTCAAAAATGCGAATCCATTCAGCCCATTTAATGTCAGGTTTACCTGTTTTCTGTAAGAAAACTGGTGGTTGTACAATATCATGACTGGATGCCATAATAAAATTTGGGAAAATACACAAAATATTTTTCTTTGAAAGAAACAGGAAATTTACAGCAAAGTACAAGTAAATTTTTATGCGACGTAGAAAGTACACAAAAACCGAAGAATCCTTCTTCAAATGACACTAGCAGAACAAGCATAAACAAGGCAACTTCATTGGAAAAAAAAAATGTGTGTCCGTTGTTAAGGTAACCTTAGAAGCACTGCTATGTTGCGTATGAAGAGCGTGAAGAATCGGAGGAAAAGAAAAAAAGAAAATGTGTATCCGTTGCTAAGGCAACCTTAGAAGCGCTGCCACATAGAACTCGTAGATTAGGAAACTGTCACCAAGGCAACCTTTTTTTTAATAAAAAATTCTCAGCTGCGCAGCGCATGAAGAGCGCGAAGAATCGTGATCAGTTTCCAAGGCAAGTACAGGCCTAACTGAAGCGTAGCATATAAGGCCAGTCCAATAGAGGCAAAACATTTTTTTTTTTTAAATATGCCCCTCCTACTCACACCTTTACGTGCAGCCAATCAGCTTCAAATATCTTCTTTCCAGGAAGCTGAACAACCGAAGTGAGCACAGCAACAAGAAGCAGCTCACAAATGTCAGGAAACAGAAGAACGCCAAAACTGACACCAACAAGGAGCAGCTCACTGATGCAGCACTGATGTCAGGAAGCGGAACAACGCCAGAACTGACGCCAATAAGGAGCAGCTCACCGATGGGTCCCTTCTATTAAGTAGCTCTTTCTTTACCCCACTCCTGGTACCAAATATGTAGCAGGGAGGTTTGCCAAATAACAAAGAACTGCATTTAAAGTTGCATGCAGGTGAGTTTATTGATACCAAAGAGACACACGCACATAGCTGCCTCTCCGTCCTGTAATAAGGGTCAACTCAAGACCGAGCCGCTCGCACTCCAGAACGAAGAGAAGCAACCAATGGAACAAGGGTTCCATTGGAACCACGCGCGTGAAACATACAAAGAAATAACATAGCACAATACAATTTTGAAAGTAAATTAAAAGTAAATTACATATAACAGACTGTTACTGCTTCTGCACAGGGCTCTAAGCATACCATTCAAAAGCTGATGATCATTACAGGAGTGGTGCTCCATACCTACTGCTCACTACTGCTAAATGCCCCTGCCTGTGTTTTTGTGAGAGGGGGATGAAAAAGATGCAGGTGCTGAGCAGTTGACAATGTGTTTGCCAGTTGACACTCAGGGGTAGCACAGCTATAAGGGTTGCTAGAGCATTTTCCTCTTCAGAAGGATGCCCTGAACAGGGCGGATAGACCTTTTCACCCAGTGTTAAGGGTGTGGAGACATAGGCGTTGACAACTTCACAACAGTCAATTTAAAGGACAGTATGAACAATTTGGGCAGACAAGGAAAACTCCAGTCTAAATAAAGTCCAAAGGTGTTTATTTAAAATTTAGGCTACAAACAATGTAAATAATTCTTAGGACAAGACTGTAAAGATATAGAATCACGATAGGCCACCCAAATCTTCTAAAGAAATTAAAATGAATTAACATCAAAAACACTAAGCACTCAATGCCTGCAATACATAACAGCAATACAAATATCTGAAAAGGAGGAAGCCTTTGTCTAAACATAATATTAATTTAGTAAATTAAATTCTAAAATTTGATAACCTAAACGAGGGGTAGCACTACAAATTAGCAAATCCATGTAACGTGTTGAACTAAACACACGTGGGCAAAAATACAAAAAAATACAAAAAGAACAAAAAGAATTTGGAAAAAAGAAATCTGGGATAGAAAATAACTAGCTAGGTTTGGCAAAAAGTAAGTAAAAAGGAAAGGCAACAGCATCACAGAAGCTCGGTCAGACTCTTCTTCTGTGGGTCAGGAGAAAAAATTAAGTCTCCACGAGGCATCTCAAAGTGTAAGGGCAGAGAGGATATTACCTCTCAAGGTTCAGAGGTTTCAGCAAGAAGGAAAAGTGCGGCCATCTGCTGGGGGGAAAGCATGAATAGAGCTTCAACAGCTTCTTGAAAGACTGCTGGGAAACAATTGCCTGAATGTCCAACTGGGGAATGGCATATTAAAGTTCATAAGGTAAGATGATTTGTCCATCCATCACTCCATATTACGCAAAAGGCGTGATTGTCCAGTGGGGCGCAGTCATACGACACAGACTGCAACATTCATGAAGATTCTCACCAGTGGCGTTTGAGAAACGCTGCAATCTCATTCCATCCAGTCAGGTTGAAGCATTTGTTTTGTCATTCATTCAATGGTCTTGGATGTCCTGCTCTCAAAGTTGATGCCCAAGCTTTACCAGGTGTAAAACAATACACTATCTATTTCCAAAGTTATATTCTCTTGAGAATGATTCCAGAAAGAATGTCAAGTTAACTAGAATGACTAAACATTTTCTTCAGAATCAAGAAACAGGGCTTTGCAGGCTTCACTTAGACTAAGCAACATGAATTATTACTTATACAGCCACATGTACGAAGATAAAAATTTGCGAGTCGGAAATTGAGATTCCATGTGCATCGCAATTACTGACTCACAAATCAGAATATACAAACACATAGCAGACAATTTTGAGATTCGGTGCTGAGTCGCATCGCAATTTGCGAAATCACAAATTGAGGTTACCTAAATTGCACATGGGGGGTGTAACCGAATTGGAATTTGCGACCCGGAATCGCAAATTGCGACTGATCGCAATTAGCAAATGGGTGCAAAAGAACAGAGAAATTCCACTTCCTGGTGCTGGATGATGACCTCAGAACCAGGAAGTGCCTCCCATGGAAGTGGGAGGAGTCTAGCCAGCACTTACAGCAGTGGCACACCCAGCTGAGAGGAGCAACTGCAGCCATGGCAAGCCAAACAAAGGAGGCAAACACAGCAGGGAGGAAGAGAAAGCTCACATTTTCAGACAAAGATTTGGAAGTCCTCACTGAGGAGTGCTGCTTACACCGTGAGGTCCTATTTGGGAAGGCAGCAATGAGTGTCCTTGACTCACAGAAAAAGAAAATCTGTCTGAACATACAAAGTAAAATCAATGCCATTGGAGTCAGTCACCGCTCCATCGAGGAAGTGCGCAAATGATGGTATGAGCTCAGGTCAAGAACCAAGGAAAGGGTTGCTGAGCGGATGAAGGAGTCGCATGGAACAGGTGGGGTACCATCCACAGTATCGCCCACCCACAGCAATTGAGAGTATGGTAGGGACCACACTGGAGCCAGAGGCTGTTGTTGGAACTGGGGACCTGGACAGTTCAGCACCAGGAACCTCCAAAAGTAAGTAGCACATCTCACTTATTCACACTTTTCAAGGCACCATGCACACAACCACAGTTCGCAAAAGCATGCATCATCCAAATAGTTCCATGCCTATAAGTACACCTCAAGTTCAGTGCATTATGGGTAATGTAGTACAGTAGTCCAAATTTCGATTAACTTTTATTTTGATAAGCCACACATCTGAGAGGCACTGACAGTGTATCCCCTGTGTCCCACAGGTCTCTTCCAGATATCCACTGATGACCCCAGTGTGGAGGGAGGTGAGGATGCCACCATGACAGCAGAGAAGGTAGTCAGCATTTCCGCAGAGGAGTGCAACACAACACAATTGTTCCCAATGCACCTGAAACAACAGAGGACACAGATGTGGACAATGAGGGTGTAAACCTGACTCCTGGGCCATAGATGGGTGAGAGCCAGCCACAGAGATCAGCAGGGTGTGGGCGTAGAAAGTGTCGTCTGACACATGATGCAGGTGAGGAGGATGCCATTACACAACTATTCCTGGGACTGGAGGCATCCCTACTCAGCAGTCACCGCCTGCAAAACAAACACATGCGGTTGATGAACCGGAATTTACACCGTATGCAACAGACACTCACACAGGGATTTGGGAATGTGGAAACACAATTATCCACCATGAATAGCAACATGGTCAACCTCACCACTGCCATCACTGACCTATGTAGGGAAATGGTGGCAGATCGGGCCCATGTAAGGCGCAATGAGTGCAGCTCAGCTACACGGTTGGACTAGCTTAGTCAGTCCATTGGCTGCCTAGCCACCACAACCACATGCCTGTCAAGACGCACTGTCATGCTCCAGGTTGAAGTAGGACATTTTTCAGGAGATGTGGCAAGGGGACTAGGCCACATTACTGCTGCTGTGGACCTAATTCATACCTCCCAGGCAGCAAGAGGCACTGGTGACACCCCTCAGGACAGTGAGGACTTATCGAGTGGGAGCAGTATTTCTGCCTTAGATGCCCGCATTCTGCGTAGTAGCATTGCCCGCCAGACATCTGTGGACCAACCAGGCACAGGCCATGGTGGTCGTAGCTGTAGGAGGGTGTAATGTTATGTCTCTAGTTTATCCTAAGGCACATGAGTGGACTGTGTTAGGTATTGTTACAACATTTTTTGGTTACTGCTTGGTATACCCACCATTTACATAATGCACTCCTGACATTAAAGGATATTTTTGTTTTACACAACCTGGCTATGTGTATTTTACATTTGTGAGTGCAGTTACGGTTGGCACTTACCTGCCAAAGTAATGAGTTGCTATGTGATCCTGTCTCCGTCTGCCCTTCATTGCGATGCTACCATCCCTAGGCTGTCGTAGTGGTGGCTCCTGCTTCTCATCCTCAGAATCTGTGTCATCTAGGGTGAGATGTAGCCCATGTCTAATTGCAATGTTGTGTAGGATGGCACATGTCGCCACAATCTTGCATACAATCTCTGGGGCATACTGGAGTGCACCTCCACTTTTGTGCAGGCATCTAAAACGTGACTTCAACATGCCAAAGGTCCTTTCAATGACGGTTCTGGTGCGCCGATGTCCAATGTTGTAGCACCTCTCATTCTGATTAGCAGGTGTTAGGTATAGGGTGAGTATCCATGGCCTCAAAGCTTATGCACTGTCACCTGTGTAACAAAACAGCAAATATGAGCATGGCTTTACATGGTTATGCAGTGACACGTATTTATGACATTGGTGGGTACTACACAGTACCTAATAAATATCCATCATCAAACTCTCCTTGTTCTAGGCATTGGTGTATCCCACTGTGCCTGAAAATTTACGGATCATGTGTGCTTCCTGGATATTTTGCCACTATATCAGTTATGACATTATGGGCATCACACACCACCTGGATGCTGAGTGAGTGAGTACATTTCCTATTGCGGAATACATATTCCAAATTTGCAGGAAGACATGTGGGTATATATGTCCCGTCCACACACCGTATTATGTGGGGAAAGTTTGCAATTCTGTAGAAGTCCAATTTGGTGTTGTGTATTTCCTCTGCATTCCTGGGAAGGTAAATGTATCTGGACATGTGTGCGAGTATGGCATCTAAGAACTGGCTAAAGAATCATGACAGGGCACTTTGGGACACCCCAGCAGCAACAGCAATCACCCCCTGGTAGCTACCCAAGGCCAAGAGGTGTGGTGAGCACAGTACTTGCACATGTGTGGGGATGGAGCAGCTGCGCAGGGTTTGACTTTCTAGCTGAGGTTTCAGCAGTTCAATGATCTCTAAGATGACTGTGCTGCTCAGTCTATAGTTCTCATATATTTCCTCCTCAGTCTGTTGAAATATGGTCTGCCTGGTTCTGTAGGTCCTCTCGTGTCTCCGCCTCCTCCTCTGCTGGGCAGCCTGGAATCGCCTCCTCCATACAATCACGTAGACTGCAGCCATTTTGGAAAACCCTGATGCCCTGTGGGTCTACTTTTAGACTTTGGTTCTGCTTACAACCTATTTGGAATCAGTGTTAATCTGCGTGTGCAAAATGGCCTATTTGCGACTAATCACAATTTGCGACTACCATGTACATTCGGTTTGCGAGACGCAAATTGCAATTTCTTATTTACGAGTCGCAAAATCCAGTTGCAAATGTTTGAGATTCAGTAATTGGTCGCATCGCTATTTGGGACTCTGAAATGGCATTTGTACATACCATTTTGCATTTTGCACGGTCACAAATAGCACTGCGACCCATTTGCGAGTCGCAAAAAGTACATACATGTGCCCCATAGTTCAAAACAAAATGACACAGTTAACACATTCATGTATCTACAGTAAAGAACTACTTTTTTTACACTTACATGTAACTTTTAAATGCTCCTTTCAAGAAAAGCATTATAATTTTAATGCAGACTACTAATTAGCATCCTAAAGCATAACCTGAAGGCAAATTAATTAATTATACATGAAGTTTAAAAGCTATACTACCACATCCAAAATACCTACCCTAGAGTGTGTGCACATTAATACAGCTTTTCAGTGCAGCACTTTACAGCGAGACTATTAATGCTTTGATTAAAAAAGTGCATAGATTATCACGTATAGATGATTTCCATGACTTCAGGGGCAATGCTAACATTTCTGCTACATCAGGTACAACTCCTTGGAGGCCAGATGTCCTACTACACGTTAGGAAGTTGGGGATTCTGTGATTTCTAAGGCATGTGTTCAAATCCCCATCAGTAAACTTATATCAACAATACTGAAACACTTATATGATAACCCGTGAGCAAATTACATTTTCAGTGACTGACTAATGCAAAAATAGCGTTCACACAGAATGTCTGTGAATAAAAATGTTTGCATGAGTCTGTGACTAAAAATGCAATTTTTCGAATGGTCGATTTGTGCAAACGTTAGTTGTTTGGTTGTTTGCTTGTATAAGAATATGTGACAAGAATACTCGTCAAAAGCAGTCATACTATTTACACAATGCTCTATTTATTCCCTGAGAACAGCAATGGGGACTGACACCATATTATGGCATGTGCTGTACTGATGCAGTCAATAAAGCATTCCATTATGCATCATTATTTTCTATTTTTATAACAAGAAGTGCAGCAATCGCAACTAAAAGAAAACAAATATATAATGGATAAATTTACTTCATGATATTTGTATTATGTTTACATAATAAGAAACAGAACCAAATGTTATTTTCCACTTGCGAAATGGCCAAATGCAAAGTTTGGTGTAAGACTCAGCATACTTACAATTATCTCATTCACTCATTCCTCCAGTCTATGGCAATGTTACTTCCCCCACAATTGAACTGACTTTTAGAGGTGTGTTTTATCAGCATTGCATGTGTACACAGACTGGAGGATGATTATCCTAGCTAGAATAATGAAGGAATGTCATGATTGTATTAAAAACACAGAGGCAAATTCGAAGAAAATAGGTTGTTGGTTGAGGTGGTGAGGTGTGAGCTTTCTAAAGCAATAGCCACAATCCTTGTCAGGGTGAACCACAAAAAGTCCCTTAATTAACTTGTGCTTAACACTCTGGTAACTAGGCACAAAAGTGTAAGGTGTAACTAAAAGGCAATCTGTAAAGAATTTATGCAGCACACAAACAGTAATAAAGTGAAAACACAACACAAGAAAAATCCCACACCAAATTAGAAAAAAATTGTAAATTTAATAAATTATTAAATAATTATTTGATATCAAAACTACACAAATCCAATTAGTAGAACAGGAGATATGCAATTTCAAAGTTTCAAAGTAAGTATAGCACCTAAAAGCGCAAAGAGCAACTCTGATTATCTGGTCACACTAGACCGGGATACAGTCACAAGTTCAGGCCAACGATGATAGAGTGTGGGTTAGATACAGGGACCAGGTCAGTCCCAATGAGAACTGTACCTTACGTCCCTGATGCGTAGTGTTGCACGTTGTTGCATCAATTCAAATGAGGAGCTGCAAGGGTTGAAAAGCGAGGTCCTGTGCCGAGTTACGTCGCACAGCGTCAGTTCCAAGCAGGAGCTACAATGCGAGGTCCTGTGTTGAATAGCATCATCCTGCATCAGTTCTGAAGTAGGGCTGTTGAGGGATGTGATGCTAGGCTCTGTGTCAAGTTGCATCACACAACGTTGGTTCCGATGAGGCCACTGATCAGGGTCTGCAAGGTGCTGCAATGCAAATTCCTGTGTGGCGCTGTGTGGTATTACATCATGTTGCTTCGGTTCTGAGGAAACCCATGGTTGACCCAGGAGGAGTACATTTTCATACCAGCCAAGGGTCTGCGATCTGGGGGGCACCTCTTGGGGATCAGGCCTCACTCCAGCAGCAGGTCACAGACAAGTCCAATTGAGTTTGGGCAAGTAGGCAGATGCAGGGCGGGTGTCTGAAACTTGTTATGTTTCTGGTGGGTCACAACAGTGCTCAGGCTAGTGTGAATTTCTATGTGTGTGAGCTGAGGCAGTGTCTTTGAAGTACAAGTAGGGTTGTGCCTTTCTTGGATGGCCCATCCTACCAACAACCAGGCCCTCTATTGTGTGGCTGACTGGGAGGAATGTACAAAGGCCAACTACACCCAGTCATGTGACCCAGTAAATAGGCTGCAGGCTCCAAATGCTTAGGACATGAAAATGGCAATTTTCTAAAAGTGGCATTTTCATGATTTGTGAATTAAAAAACGACTTTGCCATTAAAGAGGGTTTTAAATTACAATTCTTCAGACACCAAATATGAGATTTCTACCTGCTCCTAAACAATCGTTATCACTTATTAAATGTAATAATGCAACCCAGTGCTATCCTATGGGAGAGTAAGGCAAAACATTTGGGGGTGATTCTGCAGACAGGGCAGGTACAAAGCCATAGTAGACTAATCAATACAATGATGGGATTCTCTGCTCAGGCAACAGAGTGTAGACAATGGTGTTCTACTGCAGACCAACCTGTCAGTTCTACACCCGTCTGAACTCACTTGAACCCCCCTGTCAAAACTCTCCTGAGCCACTGGACTGAACCATGGAAAATCCTTCTCCTCACCTGTGGATCCCATCTGTGAAGTTCCTAACCTTAACTTGCTCACAGATGCATCCCAGTAGGCAGTTGATAGTACCACCATGGCCGACAAATTGATGTGGCCCATTCTGCCTCTTTGATCAGACTTCTATCTCCAACCCAAGGAAAACTCTGCCCATAAGGACAACAATAGACAGAGGCCACTGACAGCTGTCAATGTCAAGAGCCAGACCCCAGGCTATTGAGGGTTCTCTGACCTCTGAGGTTTATCACAGTGATGGTGGAGGGCAACAGCCCTGTGTGTAAGGCACCATTCTTTCACTCTCCTTCTCTCCTTCTCACCAGTTCAGGGTGGTAGGCTGAGATTGACCACTCAGCTCAGTGCCTGTACCTTATAGCTGAACAGGTGCCTGGCAAGCCAGTGCTTCTAGGGGGAACCATACCCCCTCCAGGGTGCCTGGGTCATACAGGGGTCTGCCTGGTGCAGATCTCAAGCTCTCTGTCTGACAGCACCTCCTGAAGTGACCCCACCAGGCTCAGTCTAGGGGCGCTCTGTTCTCTGAGTTAGGAACCCCTGATCCACTGGTCCTCCCACCGTGGACCTCCTACTATTCCATCTGGGTTCTGTACTCTCATGTTGGGAGTAGTACCACCCTAAATCAGAGTTTTAAGGGGGACCTGGTTGGCTGCCCCTCCTAGATCTTCTGACACAGGTGGTAATTCATTTCCAGAACACAGTCAATGTACATCTGAAAATGAACTATTGACTTCCTCTGGGTCATTTCACCCCCCTTCTACAGGAACACCAGAGCCATAGGGTAGAAGAAGTCCTGACCGTAGGCCTGAGTTAACCTATGCAGCAAACCAGTGTACTGCTCTGGGGAAATAAGTCTTCCCACCACCATGGTCTGACAGGCACAGTATGCCATAGAGCAGGGACCGGTATCCTATTGACTGTTACCTGATGGAAATGATGACTTCCACCCTCAGGAATCACAAGCTTACCCCTGGCATACACCTCCCAGAAAAGGGGCAGAAGGACATGCTCTACCTCCTGTTCCCCCTGGGAACTGGGAACTACCTACTTTTAAAGCCACCCAGGCCACTCCTGTAGAGTTCTCACCAATGGGTGGTTTCTTGAGGCAGACAAGGTCTCCCTGGTAGTGTCCTAACTGGGAACACTCAAAGTAATGAGATTGGAAATGGGACGTCCTTGGTCCCCGCTGACCAGAACCTCTGGCTAAGGGGCATGGGAAGCCTTGCCTCCACCTGAGGGTCCAATTTAGATCTTGGTGGTAATAGGTCGACCACCACTTTTTTGATGGAAAAGCCGTTTACTGGCTTGGCTGTCCACCCGCCCGATTTAGATGTTTTCGGTCCCATGGGCAATAGCCTGCCAAAGTCCCACCGACTCCGCCAAGGATTCCCATCCATGTCCACAGTGCCATTGGAAAGAGTGGCAGGTGGCAGGACTCCAGCCACCCTTACAGCCATGCAGATTTGGATGTGCCTTACCGCCAGTCCAACTGTGGCAGTCTGACCCCCACACCTGAGTTAGCAGATTGGGTGGGAAATTAGGTAAAAACGTATTTTTTTCCAGATTCCACTTCTGTTTTCGGCTTGACAAGACCTTCCGTCGCTACTGCTACTGGACCACAGAGAAAACATGCCCCCCCCATCTCCGTACTCGAAGGTAGGAAACCCTCATTGCCTGTGTATGTTGTGTGGTCACTACACATGAGCTCAGTACCACCACTGCAGCCATACACATCACAGTATTTTTTTAAAATTACTGTGACAAGCATATGTCGGGGAAACAGTTGTGGCCCACATGGATGGGGACATACTGGTACAAGACACGTATCACACATATACACAATTGTCATTATGGTGTCAGTATTCATGGCCAAATGGACGCTGGCACCACAATGATGTTACAATAGCATTTGTCAACTATTTCCATTTGTGCACAGTGCAAAGGGACCTGTACTTGTAATGTTGTACTACCCGTTTTTTTTATATATGTGCTTCAGTACATGTATGTGTGTGTGATTGTATTGGCTGATTGATGTGGAGGGAGGTGTAGTGGGTGATGTGGTTATGTCAGATTGTATGTCAATTGCACATGGGTCTGCTGTTGTTGTGTATGTATGGTTGTGTGTTGTGTTGCTGTGTGTGGCATTCAGGTGAGTGTGCTTGTTGTGTTGTCCTGGTCATTGTTGTGATGTGTGTAGTTGTGTTGGTTGTCGTGGTTGTGTCGTGTGTTGATGTAGTGTCGATAGTGTGTGTCTGTTGTGTCATGTAAGTATGGCAATGTGTTCTTTCGGCATGTATGTGTTGTGTTAGAATTTCAATGGATAACAGTGTGTACGGGGTGTGTTGTGTAGTGTGTTGTGCAGATGGACACATATGGCTAAGGTACAGTATGTGTGTGTGAGACTTACCTCTATTCCACAGCCACTGCCGTTGCCTGATGTCCATTGTGTCCCCCCTGCCACCAGTACACCACCTATAGGACTGTAACATCTATATATAGGCGGTGGGAACCCACCAGTATGACGGCTGGGAAGAGCACTCCATTGTGGCAGTTGGCGACACAGCTGCAATACATCTAAAATATGTTGGGAGGCTTAACAGAGTACTCAGGCCCGCCGCAGTAATACCATCAAGATTTAAATCAGGCCCTTAGTCTGGAACTTGTATGTGGCTCCCTTGACCTCCCCCTAACGCTGCTGTGGGCAACCTGAACCATCTTTCTTGGGGTCACTCCAGGTACTTTCTTAGGCACTCTGTTACTGATCAGGAGGTCTGCGTCCTTAGCAAGCTCCCTGGGGCCAGTGAGCTTACTATCAACCAGGTGTTGGCACAGGTCTGTAAACTAGATATTGAGCATGTGCTCTCTCAGAATTAGATTGTACAGTCCGATATAATCATTAACTTTGCTGCTACACAGTGCCTTACTGAAGTAGTTAAGGAAATTCACAGAAGACTTGTTTGACAGCTTGTTGCTGTCCCTAAACCTTATGTAGTGTTTTTCTGTGGTGAACCCAAATTTGGTGACAAGAACAGCTTTCACGGGGATATAGCTCATCTGGTCATTTACCTCTAGTCTCAGCAGAGTATCCCTCCCCACTGGGGGCATGTGTTTCCAGAGACTCCACATCAGTCCTCTTTTGAGACCCTGTGCATCCCTAGGGCTACCCCATAAGTTGAAAACTATTCATCAGTGTCATCCCCCACCACATAGCTAGGCACCAGGTCTCAAGAATGTGAACTCTCTTTTCCCCATTGGACAATTTTGTTGCCCCCATTGTTTCTGGACCCTGAGCATTGCTTGGCCTTGAGGTCCAGCTCCCTAAGCCTCACTTCATGAGCCAACAAGATCTTTTTTTCCTCTGCCAGCTACTCCTCCAGTGCCAGGTTCCTTTCCTCACGGGCAAAAAGCTTGAGGGTGACCCTGCAGGCAGGGCCAGGTCCAACACAAATATCATGAGACCTAACTTGTTCATTTTATTGTAGCAGCTGCAAATTAGAAAATCTACACTTCCCAGCAAACCCTTGGTCACAACCAACAAGTTGAGGAGAAGTGAAACCAGTATTGAGTCATGAGTGTAGCCTATATACTACTTACCAGGGAGCAAGAAACCTCTTTTCTTGATGCAAAGACAAATTAAATGCAACAAATGAAATGAAGAACATCAAGCAAAAACCATCGGAAACTATAAAACAAGTTCTTTTGAATCCCCAGACAACGGGATTATCTAGAAGCCTGAATGCTTTTACTTTACATGTGACCTGTTGAGATTAAATGTTTGGAAGAAGCAGGAGTTGTAGCAACTGAAGCTAAACAAACTAATCACAAACATTTGTATTTAGAAATTTTAATGGGAAGGAAACACAACATCTGAAAAGATGGTTACAATGGATGGATAATATTCACCTCCATGTCTTACTAATAAGGATTTTCCTTCCCTATCCTAGCCAGGAAAATCTGCATTTTATTACAAGACGGGAGGCTCATATTATGCTTGTTTAAACTCCATTCACTATTAACAAATAGACATGAGCCATTGGTTTGCAATAAAATGTCCTGAATATTGACACGCTGTGATGAATCAGCAGATGTAAGTGTGTCCTCTAATATTGTTTTGCTAAAAGGAGGCCTACTGTACTGGAATGAGCCACAAAGGTTTTTGGATCTTTTTCAGCCAAAGATATAGCCCTAACCTCTCTGGAGAGAGTGGCAGAAGATACAGGAGCATAGGTTTTAAGAAAGATTAACAAATGAGGAGAGGATGTTCCTAAATCAGAAGTCTTTGATTCATCTAATTGAAGTCAACTCTACATATAATTTAAGATTAGAAACAAAAATAACCATACTCAACACCAGTGGATGCATTCTTCATGCTCCTGGTAACAGAAAAGAACAACCTAGAAGCAAAATACTGTCTTGTAGAAACACCTGGAGAGTTATCATTTGAGACTTTCAAAAGAATATCAAGCAAGTTAGTGAATTCAGTTTTGCAATGATAGAGAATCATTGTCAGGCTGTGTTTGGAACAATTGCAGAATTAGGGTAACTTCCCAGGTTGGGGAAAAACAGACTTTAGAGAGTGGAATATCTGATATCTAAAGCAATTTGCAGACTGAAGGGTGTACCCCCTATGAAATTAGCCCTCTAAAGGCTTAGTGTCAGCAAACTAGATGATCTGCAACTATCAATCATCCTGAAAGACTTGCCTTGGTCAGAAAATGAGACAGAGAAATTCAGAACTAAAGAGACGGTTGCTAAAATTAGATGATTCCTTTCTATACAACAGAAAGTTTTATAAGGCTAGCAGTTGAAGGTAAAAGGCCCTTCACTGACCAAAAATACCTAAAATATTTGAAGCCATCAGATATAGCTTAGTAGGCATGAGCAGATTATGACTCTTGCTTTGGAGATCTTACAACAGGTGAGGGTAAAATGGAAACAATGCACACATATCTATAGCCTATTTGAAGAGAGATCAGAGCCAGGCCTGAGCCACCCAGCCTGGGGAACTTAGTACCATAAAGTCTTTCTGTGTAAGAATCTGAGCCAGGCATAATAAAGAAGGAAGAAAAGCAAACATGTGACCAATCATGCAAGAATATGCCTACAGCAGCCGGATAATATAAAAATGGGGCAATAGTAAGTTCAAACATGATGCAGAAATCTGTTGGCAATAGACCCCAATGGTGATGCAGTTTTTGGAAAACTACTGGATGAAGTCTTCTGTCAAGTAGGTACCTGGAGTCTTAAACTGTCACCATGTAAATGTCACAGAGAAAATCTGTTGTGATGGGTACATAACTCCCAGAATGCATTTGCCAGCTCTGACAAGAGTTTAGATTTGGTGCTTTGCAGATAGTTTATGTATTGGTATGTGGAAATGTTAGGGGCATGGCCAAGACAGTGGCAGGAGCGGTCGCATAACTACAAGCTCTGTCGGACGGCAAACATATCCTGGCCTAACACTTGGTCTTTTGTCCCGCTACCCCATCATGGGAATCACACACACTGGCTGTTTGCTGGAGGCAACAGAGGAGAGGCACTTCTGGCCTCTGTATCATTTCCAGCGGCATCGGAGCCAGCTGACTCTGTGCCCGGCTTGGACTCTGACGTGCCTGCATCAGCGGACCAAGTAGCTGTCCTGGGGGAGAGCCGACCTACGGGGCCCACAGGGGATCTCCATAACTGGGTATCTGGGTAAGGTGCAACACTCTGGGATGCTGAGCTGCCCCTCGCCCTTTCAATGGCTGGTACACGTGGCAAGGCCACCATTGCCCGCAACAACAGGAAGACACACTCTGCCATTTCCACAGAACTTTGCCAGGAGTTGGATGAGGCGTTAGCGTCCCTCACTAGCTACTATGTTTTGAGGGCTACTACTTGAAAGAAGAACCCAAGACTGGTGGGTGATAGCTCTGCTTTGAGGAGAATTAACAATATTATAACAGCTGCGCTGCAAAATCAGGAGCTTGAGGTGTGCCCACCATTGAGGCACTGTCTTGCCTCAACACATCGTGAACCTCATGGAGCATGGCATTGATTTGGTGCTTTTGTTTGCTTCTGCGTTACCCCACAACTTGGGTCACAACTCACCATTAAACACTTGCCTCTGTGCCTTATAGATACACTAATAAACTTGTTGCTGCTAACGTCCCTCCTCTTCCTTTTTTGTTGAATCAATTGGGCCCCCCTCTACATTGCTGGCCCTAGTTGGGGGACAAGTGACCCATACCATCTTGTGATACTTTGATACACCATTCATCCACGATTTGAAACACCAACTGGAACTGCGCTCTCCCGATGTTTAAGGTTGGAGGAGAGACTACCTGATCATCAAATGAGTATTCGACAATGCCCCCTCCCTCTTTCAGTGTTGCAGCATAACACAGAGGTGGTGTGCACGTGTGCAGTGAGTCTGGACTAGAGGACACTCGAGTCAGATTTTTCTCGTCTGTCGAGGAAATGAGGGGAGGAGGTGGTGATTGTCCACCTTAGTGCTCCTGGCTTTGTGAATGTCATGATGTATGCCCCAAGAACTCTAAGATGGGGAATGCCCAACAGACTTCCTCTAGGACCGAGATGGAGACACCCATGGTGGGATCGACCTCCAGCTCGGATGGTTAATGCAAGATACTAATGCTAAATTTGCTGAACTCCTTGCAGCTGTACAGGGCCTGCAGGCAACACCAGAGCTGAAACTCGATACCCTGATCATAGATATGGGACATTTACAGGGAGAACACAACAAGTTAAAGGCACATGTGTCCTCACAGGAAACAACCATAAAAGAGATGCAACCAGTAGTCTCTGACACAGACAGTGCTACAAGATTTAAATCAATAAGTGGATGTCTTGAAACGAAGGACCGACGACGCAAAGGGGAGATTTCAACAAAGTATCATAAGGGTAGTGGGGTTAACTGAGAAAATTGAGGGCCTGAGCGTGGATCTTTTTTTAGAGTAGTGGCTGGCACAAACATTATTAGGGGGCAAGACGTCCACCTTCTTTTTCAGTTGAGTGCACTCACTAAGTGCCAGCCCGGCCACCACCGCCTGGAAGCCTGGAGAAGGGATTTTGTATTTATGCTGTGGATTGAAGAAGTGCGTGGGTTTGGTTACGGGGACTGATCAGTGGGTTTATTATACAATACTGCTGTGCATTCCTTTAATTTTCTATGAATGCCAATACCAACATACAGTATAATCACATGGAATGTGAGAGGCATGGGCTCCTATGTTAAGCAACATAAAATGTATGCATACCTGAAGAGACGAGGGACTCACTTTGCCTGTCTTCTGGAAACCCACCTTACATCGCTGGAACTTATGAGATTGAGTAGGAGGTGGCGGGGAGGAGTATATGGCACTACATATTCTAGTTATGTGAGGGGTATGCTGATCTGGGTGGCTGCCAGCGTTCCCTTCACAGTCACACATAGCATGGTCAACCCTGAGGGTCGTTATTTGATGGTGAATGGGATACTGGATGGTATGACCTTTGCATTGGTAGCAGTTTACGGTCTGACTACTGGGCAACAGGATTTTATAAGACACTTGCGCCCACCCTGTTGGTGGACTGGTAGATCACTGGCTGTGGTGCGGGGATTATGACAAAGTACTTGATTTGGCAGCAGATAGATCCACACTCCCCCTTCAGGGACCACACCCTGGCTTGGTCTCACAACAAGTAGCAATAGACGTACTTCACTGTGAATAAAGGGTCAATCACATCAGAAGTGACTCTGTGAGAGGGCCAAAGGACAGTAATACAGGCAAGTTGATATCCAAAGTAGTGGGTCAACGTAGGGAAGATGCTAAAGCCAGGAGTGAACTGGAACGCCTGAGTAAATGGGAGACAGACGTAATTGCAGAACTGAAGGCCTTATTGGCTCACTGGATAGCACTTACCAGGGAGATATACAGACAACTGGCGGAAAGTGAGGCAAGAACCCAGCTAAACAATCCCATTTGTATGAGTTGGAAACAAAGACTACACACTCCTGGCATGGCTTGTGCATTGGGAGGAGAGCCAGGGATGGGTCCAGCAAATCAGAGTAAACGGGAGCAGTTGGCGGAGTCAGGGCAGGAGATAGCAAGAGCATTTGTCACACATTTGGAATGAGTCAATAGGCCCCGAAACAGATGTCCTGAGTACCAGGCTCTCGAATTAGTGAGCCATACTCCCTAGATGATAGAAGCAGTCTAGAGAAAGAGTTGGAGGCAGCAGCATTAATGGAGACAATAAAACAACCTAATAATGGGAAAACTCTGAGGCCTAACAGGCTGCCCACTGAGCATGTTCCAAGAAGCTTTCGCTGGATGTCGGGAAAGCATTAGACTCACTTCACTGGTTTGGGGAACATGCCCTAGCAATGGAGCCACTAGCCAAATGGGTGCAGAAGGATATGTTGGTGAGGGGCCTGGGCTGGGACCCAGAATAGGAGAATGTCATTTCAATGTACAGGGGTGAGATACTGTTATACCTCGTTGACCCCAGGCACTCGATCCCAAGGATTCTAGATGTGCTCAACATATTCATTCAACATGTCGGCATTGCCATCAATAGACATAAATCAATAGCCTACTCACCAACGGACTGAGAGATCCGATAGGGCTGGACATGTCCCTTACAATGGACTAGAGAGGGATATAAAGACCTAGGGATTTATATCATGATACAGCAAAAGGAATTCCAGGCAGGGATCTTGGATTGGGTGCTCAATGAATATAAAGCTGATGCAGAGCAATGGAGCCGACTCCCATTATCGATGATGGGGAGGGCAGCTATCTATAAAATGATCACCCTCTCTGAGTTTTTTTTATGTTTTGTAAACAATACCATATGAGTTAATGGACAGTTTCCTCAGGTCCCTGGATGCCGTCACTACTTTGGGATGGGAGACAGGCCTCGTATTGCTTTCAGGTTTTTGACAAGAGGTCAGAATGAAGGGGGGTAATGCTCTACCTGACTTGGATGTAGTATTGCACTGTGCAGATGGTGGTCATAAATTGTTGTGCTTTTGCCATGCAGATAAAACCCTCCATTTAAGCGGGCAGGAGAGCAATGGGCCTCCAGGGGTATCTGAAAAAAGTATAATGGGGAAAGCAGCTATTTGCACTGCAAACACCAACAGCTTTGGTCACAAACATCAGAAAACAGGCCATGTGATTGATGGGGTTGCAGGGCTGACTTACCCTGGAGAGCCCCCCCAGGGATTCAGAAATTCTAAACAATCTGAAAACCCTGACCTGGTTTTGCAGATGGGAGCTTCTCGGAATATCTAAACTGGGGGACATCTGGAGACTGCAGAGCATGTTTCCTTTTGAAGAACATTGGTCACAATATGAGCTGGCAGATTCCCAAAAATGTTAGTAAATACAAATTTGTCATTGACTAATAAAGTGCTCCTCGCTTCTAAAGGGGTTAGAGTGTGAGTCACCACTTGAATATGGGGTTCTAACCACACCACTGCACAAACATGCAGCCTCACAGATCTAAAAAACTATACTAACTCATTGTCTCTGCCCTGTGTCCCCCCTCTAGGAAAGTTGGGAACAGGATTTGGGCATCTTGAAGGAGGTGACCGAGGGGAAGACTTGCTGGTACACATGTGAGTTCTTCATCAGAACAGGATTCAGGCTGTTTCAGCTGTAGCACTTACATCTGGCATGTACCCACACTAGGATCTTAAAGAAGGAACAGGATAGATGTCTAAAAGGCTGCCAGCAATAAGGCACACTTGTACACACCCAGTGGCTTGTCCAAGGATCAGGAGATTCTGGTTGGGGGTGGGGCGAAGACTCAGAAGAGCGATGGACCGAGATATAGAATTCAATGTCAAGTGGTCTGCCTGGGTATATGGGGTAACATACACTGTCACAGTATATGCTGCTGTTCAGTAATGGTGCACTTATGATAGCAAGGAAGAATGGGATACAGGGCTGAGGGAGCTCAGCATCACCAATGTTCGGGAAATAGGCCCAACATATGAACTGGTTATGTTAGCTGAAGAAGCTGTCTGTATAGCTGGAGGGTGACCCAGAAATTCACCAAAGTTTGGGGCCAGTGGCATGCATCTCGGGAAACAGATAACTGATAATACCCAGTGGGAGAAAGACAGGTGTATGGGAAGTCAAACAGGTGTGTTATGGGTCCGTCACTCCCAGACTGTAGACTAGATGACAGGGAGCCACGGTTTTCGCCAACAGGGCAGGTAGATGGGTTCCACTCTGATTGTGTGTAAATCAGATGTAAATTATTGGCACTATGAAATGCGCTTACTCATTCAAATGAATGCCACTGTATGCGGGGTTATGTTTGTTTGACTCATAGTTAGGCCGAACAAAAAGAATACATATATTTAAAAGAACAAAGACAATTCTTTACCAGATCTTGATCCATTAGTTGAGCTCTCGACTTTCCAATGCCTTCATCTCCACAAACTGGCATGTTACTAAGGCTATAGCTGGAGATCTTGCAAATATGCTACAACCATCCCAAGCAACTAAATGGTATTGCCATCATGTCATCTTTTCTCAAGTATCTTGGTCTAAGGCCTTCCATAAATGCCTGACCTTGAGACATATGTATGCACGGCCATGAAGGGGTCATGGAAATATGGCTGAAATAGACAATACCAAAAGCCCTACCATCCTGACCATTTGCCTGAACGATATGTGAGGTGTGATGTCATCCTAATTTATTTTTGATAAGATTTATCATAGACTCAGGAAGTTGTAAAATTTTCTATTTGGAAGACAATCAAGGAGGCAAAACTTATATTGGTTAAGTTGATGTACCAATAAAATTAAAGGAACTTTCTGTGTTACAGACAAGTAGGAACAAGGGGGAAAAATCCTTACGTTCTAGCTTCACCAGTGATTTTCTTGGTAAAAGAACATCCCGGAAGTGAACAATGACTTCCACTTTGAAGTGAGAGTTACTTTTGTTCTTTTGTTTTCCATTTTCTGGTCACATTTGGTCCCAGAAACCAATTATGGTTTGAATAACCACAGGATTATCTTCAATTGGATGCAAAACTTTAAGACACATATATTTTGCAACCAACTAGAAGAGGGGAATAAAATGAATGCTACTCTTGAGGAAAATGTCTCCCTTTTCTACTGTTGTAAGGAAAATATTGGCCCATTCTCCTTTGGGTAAAGAAGGAAGGTCATTGGGATTGTGATACTGGCCACCACATGGATTCTGCTCTAGCCCATTACTGAAGAGATAATGGTAGATGCAATAGTTTCTAGATCTACTGGCTTTATCAAAGCATGTTTTCTAAACACCCTCTTAAGAGAGTACTGTACTTTGCATAGTGAGAAAAGGCCTTCTCATATATCACAATTTTCTTTGTAACATTGTCAATGAAAAAGGAAACCCTGAGGTGTTGGACCAGTCTTGAACTTGCCAGTTCACTCAGTTTGTTATCAATCTTAAACAACAAGGCTGTGCCTCTCTAGCAAAACAGTTGCATTTCCATTATCAGCAAAACAGTTAGACAAGATACTCTACTGAATCCCTAAACTTCTTGGGTATTCTGCAAGTTTTAAAATCATAGTAAGTGAATCTACCAAATCTAAAAGCTTGCCCTGGCTGGAGACCCAGGCCCTCTCATTACACGTCATTGGACCACAGAACCAAATTATCTTTTACTTGCTTCATTGAACCAATTCTTTGCAATGAAACAGACACATGAACATGGAGGTGTCTGGATGCAAACCCTTAACCTTCAGACTGAAAGTCTTACACCTTAACCTTTTGGCCACATGTGACCCTCACTCTTCTGGTGAAAAAGGTAACCATTCCAGAGTCTAATACAGGGTCAGTTGTGGAATTGGGGTGGTGAAAAGGGGATGGATCAAACATAGGGTTAACATTGGCATTTACAGTGACTGAGAGAGATAATTCTGTCTTTAGGGAAAATGACAATCAACATCTTTTGTCTTTTTGATGGATCAGGACCATACGCTGGATCATTCCAATATACATTTCTGAAACAGTGTCTTATGATTATCTTAAAAATACATTTATGCATTCTTCAGAACCACACTAGGTTATGTCTTCATTTTGCATTCTACCTCCATACATGAGGGTCAAAGTGTTGTTATGTTTGGGTGGTTGAGCACCACTAACCACAAGATCAAAAAAGCTGGAAATATTCCACTCATCATTGTCGGAATTGGTAATATCATAATTATCATTATCATCCTTTTGTGCATTTCTCTTGCATTCCACCTCTACACGTGAGGGTCAAAGGATTTACTGAGGGCAACATCTTTGGGTGGTTGAGAACCGCAATCACTTTCCACCATTAGAAATCCATTTCATAGAAAGCTCCTAGACCTGAAGAGAATGCAGATGACTACAGAGACAGAATCACAGAAAGAGTGTGTCCAATCAGAATGGGACGTGCACCAGCAGCTAAGGGTCAGGTTTTCAGTAATTGCACAGACCCAAGAGCCAATACCTTAAGCCATCAACTTTAAAACAGAAATATTGAGGAATTAATAAAGATTATGTTTTAGCAAGTCTTTTGCTTAAAATTCAGAATCAAATGAACACCTGGCCATTCATAACTATTGTCACCATCATAATCTTCAGTGGGTGCTCCTCTGCAATGGCAGAGGAGTGTCGCCTCTCTGGCGTAGAGCCAGCAGCTAAAAAATAAAACAATATTTTAATATTTGTTGGAAAGTGGATTTTTGGTAAGGGCAGGTAAGTACCAACCCTTAGCAATAGGCCACTAACCTCCACTTAGGTCCAGTTAGGTCTCAATAAATTAATCCCAGCTCAACCCTTGGTAGCTTGGCAACAAGTAAAACACAAACCATAATAAAAATCCAACACCAATTTATACAAATAGATTATGGCCCTCATTATGACAGTGGCGGTAAAAACCGCCTACCGCCACAACGACGGCCGCCAAAACACTGTCGCCGTGGCTACCAGGTGACCTCCATATTATGACCGTAGGCGGAATTTTGCCAGAAGGTTGGTGGAATTCCACCGACGGTCATGGCGGCGGACGGCGGTAAGGTGGTGCTGCTGCCAGCAGCAGCGCCACGCCAGTAGACTGCCGCAGACCATATCATGACCCATGATACGGCCTAGCGGTGTTCTGTTAGCAGAGGATGATGCTGGCAGCAGCTACCCGTCCCATCTCCTGCTGGAGGACCCCCTGAAATTAGGTAAATTGGGTGTTCCAACAGGGGAGGTGGGTGGGGGATGTTGTGTGTGTGTGTGTATGTTTGTGTGTGCATCAATGTGGGTGTGCGTTGTGTGTGGTATGTGTGTGCATGTGTAGATGTGAGTGTACGTGTATGTTGTGTTGTGTGAATGCCTAGGTGCTTGTGTGAATGTAAGTGTGTGTGGATGTGCGTGTGAATGGATGTATGCATGCATGCTTGAATGTGGGTATGAGTGTGTGTATGATGATGCGTGAATGTGTGTGTATGTCGGGGGGTCGGGAGGGGGAGGATGGGGGAGGACTCTGGGGAGGGGGAGAGGAGTGGGGAAGATCTCTATCAGTGACAGGGAATAAATTCCCTGTCACTGATAGTGCTTACCGCCATGGTTTTCGTGGCGGTACAGAAGCCATGAAAACCATGGTGGTAGGCGGGATCATAATCCTGTGGGTGGGACAGTGACGGTCGCCTGGCTGGAGACTGAAGTCTCCAGCCCGGCGGCTGTTACCATCCTGGCGGACGGAGTGGTACATTGGCGGTTTGGCTTCAGCCAAACCGCCAATGTCATATTTTGGGAAAGATACCGCCAGCCTGTTGGCAGTACTTTTCTCCAAAATACCACAGTCCGCCAGGGTCATAATAAGGGCCTATTATTTTTATCTTTAAAATGACACCAAAATTATTTAAATCGGATAAGGGGAACCAGAGGTATGAATTTTTAAAGAAGTAATGTTTTCTAGTGGATAGAAGCAACTAGGGCTCAAAGGGTTAAAAAAGGTCACACTGGAAAGGGACAAAGTCCAGCGTTCAGGCGACCCATGAGGTAACACTGTCACACTTACTTCCAGAAGTGTTTCTTGATTCAGGAAAGTGGTACACACCACCAGCCAAAGGTTTAGAGGCTCTGGTTTGCCTCTTGCGATCTGGAACCTGCCACAATGCACCTCTTCAACGTATGGAGTTGCTGCAAACATCTCCAAACTTCTGGATCTTCTTCAAGTGGTGCTCTTTGGGTCCTTGAAGTGTTCACAGCTTGATTCAAGGTTCCAGAAGCTCTGAGTTGCTTCTTGGGAGTTGGGACTACAATTCCCAGAATGCACCTGGTCAGAATCCTCAAATGGCCACTGGTCGCTGGTCAGCTGGGTTCTTCTTGCAGGACTTGATGCACAGGACTCTGGACAGCTCCTTTGCACCTGTAGCAAACAGTGAGTCCCTTCATGGAGCAGTAGAAGACAGGCAAAGTCCTTTTAGTGGTGAAGCCCAAGTGTGCAGCTGGTGCAGTCCTTCAGAGTGCAGTGTCCAGGTACAGGTCAGAGGTCCAGCAGGGCAGTCTTTCTTCTTCTTTGTCTTATTCTTTGTAGCGATCTGAGGTGTGGGTGCAGCTCTGCCATATTTACTCTTACTCCTGGGTGGAAAGCAGGGGGACCCTGATTATCCAATCCCAAGTAGGCTTTTTCCCACCTTTGATGACCACTTCCTGGGAAGGGTGGCAAAAATTAATCTCAGGGAGCAACATTATGCAAAAATCTAACATGGCTGAAAGTGATTTTTGGAGGTTAGATCTAGCTGAGCTTATCCACTGGTTTGGCTAAAAATCCTAAACACACCCCTCTCCTGCACTCTCCTAATTTAAACAAGAGGGCACCTAATTGTCTGGGGTTGCAGGATGTGAGGGAGGTCCTGCGATGCTCCAAATGTCCTTCCCTGCCTTTGAAGACCAGTTTGGCCGCTCACCCCCATCCTGCCTCACCATCTGCTGAGGCAGATCTCCTCCCTCAGGCACATCCTTTGTGTTCAGCCCAGGCCACTTCACACTGCATCAATGCAGCCTGGCCAGGCTGCCAGAGGCTGGCCAATCAGAGAAGGGCACTACAGAGCTGAAGATGGCAACTTTCAGGTAGAGTTTTAAAACTCTTTACCTGAACTGGTTATATTAAGTCCAATAATAGCAAGCTGTGGGATTTATTATAACAATTATTTTGATACTAAACTCAAGGTATCTGTCACTTATGGGGACTTTGTTAATTAAAATAAAGTCTCCCTATTTCAGACTATGGCGGCCATTCACTAGAGTGAGGGAAAAACGAATTTGGCTATTTGATCTCACAAGGGCTTATAAATCATTTTTATAAGGTCCCTGCTTATAGTTACATGACACCCAACCCTAGGGGCAGATAGGGCACACCTTAGGGGTAACGTATATGTAAAAAAAGGTAGTTTAAGACTTTTGAAGTACGTTTAATTCCAAAGTCGAATTTGCATATAATGTTAATTTAACAGCAGCCAGCAAGGCAGGCCTGCCTTTAAAATGACACTGAGCACCTCAGCAGTGCACCTATGGGTGCACTACCTATGCTGGGGTCCCTAAACCTATGTGCCCTACCATATACTATGGACTTACAGGTAGGTTGACATAGCCAATTATAATTAGCCTAATTTGCATACTCGTTTTACACAGAGCACAGGCCCTGGGACTGCTTAGCAGTACTCAGGGCACATCAGAGTCAGGAAAACACCAGCAAAAAGTGAAAAATGGGGGGCAAAAAGTTAGGGTGCCTCTGCATTCAGCCCTGTTTTCTCACATTATTGTTTTATTTTTCAGCTGCTGGCTGAGCCAGCGTGTGCAGGGAGGGACGGGGCTGGGCCATGGGAGGGGGGTAGGAGTGGAGTAGAGTCACTGGAGTACACTTAGAAATGTGCATGTGAGTTTGGCAGCTGTCTTAGACTGGCCAAACAGACATGCACACTTAGGTTTCTCCAACCCTGTTTTATTGTACAGTCGGGTTAAAGAAACAGTACAGACTCCCATGCACTGTCTGAGCCGCAGACCAAGCTGCTCAGACCAATCCTGGTGCTGCACTCATGCTAAATATAGCTTGAGAGCAGCACCAGGATTGTGTGGGGGAGCCTGTGTTGGTATCCCAGGGACTGCTAGGACACCATCAGGAGCAGGAGAGAAGAAGAGTGAATCGGCCGGCAGCGTTGGCGGCAGGACATGTACTTTTTAAAAATTATTTCCATAATCCCCTGTCCCCCAAACTTGAGATGTGCCGCAGCCATCACTGATAAACTCATATTTAGATTAAAACCAACTTCAACAATATTCACACAAATGTATATATTGAATTTCAAGGTTTCGAAATCAGAAGGGGCACGCTCCTAAAAGCTATAACTTTCATTTTTATTGTTTATGGTACTATATTAAAAGTAGCAAGGTAAGAAAGCATAACATGAGCCTCCAGTCTTTGAATACAATTGCTGCTGTTCTGCTTATCTGTTAGAAATGCTTATGTATATCTTTCAAAACCTGTCATCTTGTATTTTCCAGACATTTATGTGTAGCAGGACTCAAATTCATGTGTAGCCACTTTGCAGTAGTAAGCTGTCTGCAAGGCTGAACCTCAGCAATCTGTGCATACATCATTTATGCAGCGCTTCACTTTTTCTAGCAGCTGCTACATATTTTGTTTTGTCGATGTGCATGCGATATCTAGGTAACGGTACATTGAGCGCTTACAGTTCGGTGAGATTAGTCACCCTTTCATACAACTCTGCGATGCACAAGAAATAATGCTTATAGGTGCATGACACTACATGTGTGTGAACCTATAGGAAGTACTTATATTCAAGTTTATATTGTAGTTTATCTTTTCATTCTGAGATGTTGTTTGGTATGTTTTTTGTGCCATTATGCACAACTTCAATATTTTTTTTAAAACTCAGCAAGCTACTAGCAAAATCAAAAACATAGCATAGAATTTTCAGCAACCAACTGATTGCGAATGACAGAGACAAGTAACTACCAGAAACAAAATTTACAATACAGTTTAGCTGTTTGGACACTTATGAAGAATCACTAGTTTGATTAGAAGGACATTTAAGGTCAGATCCTTGCGATGGTTGTAGTTCAAGCTTCCACCTGCTCTGTGACATTGTGGGATGAATTGTATACTGATCAGCATATAAATACCCATTAGAGATTAAAAGCAACTCCTAATGAGGCATTAAGTGAAGAAAACATTGATGATTTAGTTCTTTCTCTCAAAGATTTAAGCATTCTCAACCCCATGTCTGAGATCAAACTTCAGAGCAGATTCTCCAATAACAATAAGTTCCAAAGAAGCCGTATAAAAGAGTGAGCAGCTCAATAGTTACTTCCTCCTAATATTAAACATGGGATCCTACCAGAATGACTTTGATGGGTGCTTTTGAGAAACCACCTATTTCAAGAATAGAGTGACTAAGGGAAACACAGGGATCACATACTTAAATGAAGGATCCAGGAAGAGCTTAAAATTAAATTAGACACTTGCACCACACCACAATCATGCCTCTTTAGGATGATTCTGCTTCAATGTAGGTAAACATAACATCATCTTCAGTCATAAGGTGGAAAAACAAG
This sequence comes from Pleurodeles waltl, assembly GCF_031143425.1. Taxonomy (NCBI): domain Eukaryota; kingdom Metazoa; phylum Chordata; class Amphibia; order Caudata; family Salamandridae; genus Pleurodeles; species Pleurodeles waltl. The sequence goes on along the minus strand of NC_090447.1, from coordinate 117,469,266 downwards.
CAACTTTGAACACAAAATGAGAGTGTTGAGGAGTGCTAAATTTATTAAACACTAGTTGAGAGGATTCATCCAAAGCCCAATCTGGTAACTGCTTTTAAAAATACCCTTCTACCTGTAAACAGAGAAAGATTGATGGGCTTCCTATGGCTATGCACATATTATTCTCCATTTCATCCAAAGTTTGCCAGTAAACTGAACCTTTAAAACTGTTAATAAAGTAAAATGTTATATTATTGGTCACATATAAGACAAACCAATTTTGAAGAGTTCAAAAGGTCACTGTCTCAACACACTCTTTACAGAGTTTTGATCCACACTTGAAATGTGTATTTACTGTAGATGCCAATGCACATGGCTAAAGTGCCTTTGTAACACAGAAGAACAATGAGAGTGAGAATAAAAGTGCCTTTATATTCCAAAACCTCAGGCCAGCTAAACATAACTATTCAGTCTTGAATGGAGATTCTGCCTTGAATGTGTGCTTTGGACAATTTCAATAGTTTCTGTGACAAAGTTATTTTGTTTTATAAGAAGTGCGCAAACTTTTTCGTGTGCTTGGCTCACAAAACTAGCTTCTAAAATGATTATCAGTTCTAATGACTACAGTGAAAATGTCCATGGAGACTGTTTTTCAAGACTTTATCTAAATAATGAAAAAAGATTTCATGATGATGATTGCGTTGTAGCAGATGTCAACACTGATAAGAGTCCTAGTAAATATGTGATAGGGTAAAGTACTTGACTATCAATTCACCATAATAACGTGGTCAAAATATTGTGAATGCAAAAATATTGAGGGACATAATATTGGCAGTACTTTTTCTCATTTTTAAATTAATGTAAATGTTTAGAATATTGTTTGTTACACTGTTGTGGTATTTAATATAATAAGTGTCTAATGATATAATTGTTATATTAATTTATCATTTTTATTTAAATTATTATTTTGACATGTGTTTTAATGATATCATTTTTGTGTTATTATCTTTTATGTACTTGGGTTGTGGTTTACTTTGGAGGTTAGGGTGGTTTCTATTTATTTTTCAAACTAAATAAACTAATATATTATTAATGGTTTAAATACTTTATTTTAATATTAACATTTTTTTTAAATATATTTTTAATTTGTTGAAAATGTGGGGTCCATTTATGTTGGGGAATAGGATTACGTGTTTTTTATTATTACTGATAGTGGGACTCATTAGTGTTATGAAAGGTAGTCTTATTTGGATGGTTGAAAAAAGGTTTAGATTTTTAAAGAAAAATGGGTATATTTTATTTGAAGTTCATATGTTTGTGGGTAGCGTTTCACTTATACTGTTTTAATAAATATTAAAAACCTATAAATATTTTGTATTTGTTGTAATATTTAAGAAACTATGGGCCAGGCGGGAACCGGCATTTGGCCGCCATGCGGCCAAAATACCGCTGCCCCCATTCCAAAATTCCCGCCGGCCCAGCGGGAATGAGGCCTGCAACACAGGAGCCGGCTCCGAATGGAGCCGGCGGTGTTGCGGCCGTGCGACGGGTGCAGTTGCACCCGTCACGCTTTTCACTGTCTGCTAGGCAGACAGGGAAAAGCTGGCCGGGGCCCTGTTAGGGGACCCCTGCACTGACCATGCCAGTGGCATGGGCAGTGCAGGGGCCCCCAGGGGCCCCAGGACACCCCTTACTGCCAGCCTCTTCCTGGCGGTGACAACCGCCAGAAACAGGCTGGCGGTACGGGGGCCAGAATCCCCAGGGCAGCGCTGCCCTGGCGGATTCACCCAGCCGGGGCAAAAACGGCGGTAAACCGCCGGCCACGGCGGGGCGACCGTGGCTTTACCGCCGCGGTCAGAATGGCTTGGGAAGCACCGCCAGCCTGTTGGCGGTGCTTCCGTCATTCGCGACGGACCGCCAGGGTCAGAATGACCCCCTATATTTTATAAGTGTTTGGGCTATTTTATTTTGGACTGTATAGTTTCATTTATGTTTATATTTAGTGTACAAGTGTTTTTTACTTGTTACTAGCCTTTATGTTTACTTTTGGTGGCTAAGTGGTTTACTTGTTGCATGGAGTGATAGTGTTTTAATATTATTTTATTTTAATATTTTAATAATTGTAACGCTTTTTTTTACAAATTGTAATTTTTGGTTTTAATTCTAATGAAATAATAAAAATGAAGTGTATATATTTGTGGCAGTTACATTTTAAAATGTAAAACATAATTTCCATCCATTAATGTTTGTGTTATAGTGCTTCCACTTTGTGTACTTCACTTTGTGAATAATAATGCTCCTAAGCAGTATATTTAGGGTATTTATTTTAAAATGAAAGTATAATATGTTTGAATCATAAATAGTTTTTTAAAATCTGATTATTATTAAGTAGATTTTATTTCAACACTATCCAACACCATCCCCCCGCCCCCGGAAAAATAGTTCACTTTCCCCAGTGTTTCTTGGGCTGAAGTCATACATGTACATTTAACCATCCCCATTTTCAATTCCCTCAATCTTTATTATATGAAAGTTTCAGTTAAAACTTATAATTTGAAACTATAAAAACAGTGAAATTCACCAGCTACACTTTACTAAAGTAATTATGACTTGCACCCCCACCATGCACAGTGATGTCATCAATGATGCTATTTGAGATTTAATTAGCGAGGTTATCAATGAAGTCATAGAACATGTAATGAGTGTTGTATTATGTGAGACCATAAGGAGTAATCTTCCCTTAGCAATTAGGTCCTAACTATAACTAAAAAGTGGTGACTGCCACTCTTTATTATATACAGGTCCCCGCTGATCTTTTTAAATCTGAAATTGATCTTTGGGGTCCAATAGTTACAAATGTGTTGAATAGCGCGGTAAATAGTAATGTACCTATTTCATGGAAATCGGCCATTAATGTTCCCATCTTCAAAAAAGGAAACAGACAAGATCCTTCCTGCTATAGACCAATTTCTCTTATTGATTCAACGGCAAAGATTTTAGGAAGTGTGATCTTATCCCGTTTAGAAGATTGGGTGACTAAGGCCCAGATTTTATCTTCAATTGAATTTGGTTTTAGACCCGGTGTAGGCACAGTTGAGCAGGTTTTAAATCTGCATCTGATACTCCAAAAAGAGTCTATTCATATGGCATTTATTGATTTAACTAGTGCTTTTGATATGGTTAATAGGTCGAAGTTATGGCAAATTCTGGGAGCTTTAGGTTGCGACACGTCCCTTTTGGAGCTTATTAAACGCCTACATACAGATTTAACGGTTTCAGTTCAGACTGGTTTATATGGACAGAGAACTCTCCTATTCCGTCAATAAGGGGCGTAAGACAGGGATGTATCCTAGCGCCTTTTCTTTTCCTGATATATATAAATGGGCTTTATGATTCGCTGGTAAAACATGGAAAGGATGTACCAAAGATGGGCCAGAGACCGCTTCCAGTTTTATTATATGCTGATGATGCAGTTTTAATTGCTCGTACCGCTAATGGTTTACAGGGACTCTTGGACCTATTTTACAATTTTATGTTGGACCTTGATTTGAAAGTAAGTTACCCCAAAGACTTTTGTTATGACATGTGGCCCATGTAATACAAAGTCTAAACAATGTATTATGGGAGGACATATTTTAAATAAGGTTAAAAAAAAATGTTATTTAGGTATGTATATGAGTTCCTCTTTGTCCTGGAAGACTCACATCAATTTCAAGTTCCAACAGCTGATAAGGAATAATGAAGCGATCTTTCTCATTACTAGAAAATTAGGTCACAGACCCCTCGCACAGATGAAAACACTTTATAACTCCAAGTGTGCCGCAGCAGTCCTATACGGGGCAGGAGTTTGGGGCTACAACAAAATATCCTCTCTCCAAAGTGCTGAAAATAAATTCCTGCATAGACTCCTGAAGGTCCCAAAATGTATAGCAAACATCATCAGTCATGAGGAAATTGGCCAACGTTTTTTGGAGGACAGGGTTTCTATCGCTCCTTTACTGCTCTGGATCAGATGCTGGTTGAACCCTGCAGCAAAACTTGTTCAAGACTGCATTTCTGATTGCTTACAATTGGACAACTCAAACAGGATTCCCTGGCTTGTGTTCCTGCAAAACTCTTTTGAGAAGCTAGGGCTCAGATACATGTTTGAAGAACCCCAATTGTTAACTACAAACCCTAGATCTGTCTTGAAGTTAACTTATTTTGAGCTCATATCAGAGTCGAGATTTTATAGCTTCCTGAAACTCAAAACTTTCAATCCCTATATCAGGATTGTAACTGTCTCATGTCTTGAACCTTATTTGATCTGGTTTTCAAGTTCTAAAATAACCTCTCTTTTAACATTTTTTAGATTTAATTTGATTCATTTTAAGGTAGCCTTTCCCAAACCATGTTTCCGGAAAACTGATTTACCACCTTGCCCCTGTGATTCTAAATCAAAGCAGAGTACCACACATTTTTTTCTCTTTTGTTCTCTATATGCTGCGCCTAGAAAGGCTTTTATTTTACCTATTTTATGTCATCTTAGACCTATCCATTATAAGGAAGCTCTCTTATATTTTCAGAGACTGCCAGATATCCAAACTTGTCACCACGTACTACATTTTGTTACAGCTTCTCTAAGTATTAGGAAAAGGTCTACACCATTTTAATCTCTATATGTTTGTGAGAGATTTCTATTTTGAGATAATATCTGCAAATTTTGTGTTTTAGCGATTCTTAATTAGGTTTTAGTATACTTATTTGTTACATGTTAAGGGGTTTTTAGATCGGATGTTTACATGGTGTTTTTAGGAATTGTTTTTACGGTTTTAGTGTTTTGTATTATTTACAGTTTCGAATACGTGTCTTTGTATGTACTTTTATGGCATTTGCCGAATAAAGCTCTTTGTCTGACTGATATATATATATATATATATATATATATATATATATATATATATATATATATATATATATATAGATGCATATATATATAAAACACCTCTTGCAAAGAAGAAGACACACACTCAGGTATACTGAGATGAAGATCTGGTGTTTATTGCCCCATGCTGAATGTGTTTTGCCATAAGGTCTTTACCATGATAAGTAGTTGCTCATTGCTTATCAAAGAAGATGATAAGGAAACCAAGGCAGAGCTCCTGGAGGTTATGAAAACATGACTGATGAACTATGAAGAGAAAATAAAGCAGAGAAAACAACATAAATTCAATCGAGATGCTAGAGAATATGAATTAAGCAGGGTTCTCACCTTTGCCAAGAAATTTGATTGCCCAAGAAGACAATTAAGAAGGAATAAAAATCTGTCACTGCAGAACATAGAGTGACACCAGTATCTGATGTGACTGACACAGAGCAGTCAGGGGACGAAGGTGGAAAAGAAGGGAAGACCCCAATCCAGGAAGAATGTCCTCCACTAAGAGAGATGCACCTGCAGGGTGGAAAAGTCAAACCACCAGAAAAATAGGCAGAAGAAAAACGAGACGAGGAGGCACAATGAAAAGAAACTGGCATGACACAACGCCAGATGTGAAATAAACAGCAAGTGGAAATAGAGTGAGAGAGTTTGACAATTGTGAACCTGACCCCAAAAAATCTGTCAGAAAAGGAAAGGGTCTTGAAATTGAGGCTGTCCTTCTGTCCAACGAATAGGTTTGAATACACACAAACTTACATTGATATTTTTAAATTTGTGAGAAAATTAAAACTTCATAAGTTCTTTAAGTTGAAAAAGGATAATTTGAAGAAGCTTCATAATCCTAAGAGTGAGATGACTGATATTCTAACTGGTGATGGCATGGAAACTTTGACAATCCTTGGCACCCTAGCGGAGGAGGTGCTATCTCCAGAGGAAGTGAGTTCCTATGACTTAGATACATTAAAACAATTAGGAATATCCCAGTATAGCGCTTTAGTAATTTTAGGCCATCATCGATGTTCATTCCTCAAACGCCTACGAATGCTATTGATATTTTTCAGGACTCGATGACGAAAAATCTAATTAATTCACAGATGCACAGAGCTAGACAAACAATTACAAATATTACCATGAAACAAAGATAAGCCTTAAAGAAATTGCAAGAGGATAAACAAATCATATGTAAACCATCAGACAAAGGGGGAATATCATCCACTTGACAAAAGAATACTATTTTAAGGAAGCTTTACGACGAGTGTCAGACACTAACTGTTACCTGCTATACCTAAGGTAGAATATGTCACCACAATAGTGCAATATCATGATTTAATTCAGAAATGGTGCAATCTGGAGGAATACCATTTTCTGTGATGCCCGAATCTAGTGACACTGACGGTTTATCATCTTCTAAAAATACATAAAAATAGGAGGAATCCACTGGGACATACAATCATTTCTTCCCTAAATAGTCTTACAGAACATTTGTCTTTATTTATTGAACATTTCTGGTCCAAATTTGCAAGAAATGTACCCTTCCATATAAGAGACACCAAAGATTTTTAAGACATATAGAGAACATTGATTGGGAACCAAACTTTTTAATGATGGCCCTAGATATAACCAGTCTGCATATGAGCATAGCACATGAGGATGGTTTCAATGCATTTGAGTATTTCCTAAAGGGTCGTTCCCTTTAATTTGTTGAACAGAATAATGTTGATTGAGATGAACAAAGTTTGCTCAACTAATAACATCTTTCTCTTTCAGGGACAATACTATAGACAAATACATGGTACAGCAATGGGCACCTGCTTTGCCCCCAGCTATGCAAATATTTTCGTGGGCTAGTGGGAGAAGAAGGTTGCTCTGCCTGCAGAGAATGATAATGTATTGGTTTAAAAGAAGTGGTTTGGTGCAGGTACATAGACGACCTCTTTATTATTTGGAGAGGCAATGAGGAATTAGCTAGGTCATTCTTGCTCATTCTGAATAATAATTCTGTTAATTTACAATTCCCAGGGGAAATCGGTACAGAAAGAGTAAATTTTTTGGACCTTCAAGTGCTTGTGTCTGACAATAGATTGTGCATGGCATTATAGAGAAAAGCGACAGCAGGGAATTTCCTCCTCCATGTAAAGAGTAGTCATACGGAGAAATTAAAGTAGAGCATTCCTTATGGCAAATTGCTTAGAATAAAAAGGAATTGTACTAAGGGGGATGATTTTCTGACAGCAGAAGTAGACATAGTAAAAGGATTTTGGGTACGAGGTTACCCTAGGGGGAATACTTGACTAAGCCATGAGGAGAGTTCAAGAAAAATCGAGAAAGATTTTTTAAAGGATACACAAAAAAATCAGGATGGGGTAACAACATTTTGATTATTATTCAGAACTAATTAATTATGTTATTTAACCACTTCTGTGCCTTGGACGAGATGATCTCGTCCAAGGCTACAGTTCCCCTGTGCCTTGGATGAGATCATCTCTTCCATGGCACAGGGGAACTTGGGGGCGCGCTAGCGCGCCCCCGTGAACCCCCCAACCCCCCATGTCGGGGATGGAAGGGGAAGACCTTCCCCTTCCACCCCGACCCCCCTACCCCCCCCGTGACGTCAGTGCGCGCGCTGATTAGACACAGGGGCCTCCCTCGTCGCGCTGGAAGCTCTGCTTCCAGCGCGATTGAAAAAGAAATGCAAAAGCATTTCTCTTTCAATCACTTGGGAGGCCCGGAGGGGCTTCAAAGGGAAGGAAAAGTATTTCCTTCCCTTTGAAGTCTCTCCGAGGGTTTCAAAAGCCGGATTGCTTGCAATCCGGCTTTTGAAACCCCACTAGACACCAGGGATTTTTTTTTTTTTTATTGTTATTGACAAAAGTGAGCGACCCCTTGGGCAAGGGTCGCTCCCAGGGGGGGCATATTTTCGGGAAGGCCTTTTCTGCCCCCAGGGGGGGCAGAAACCTCTAGGCACCAAGGACTATTTTTTTTATTTTTTATTTTATGTTTCATTTTTTTTTTTTTGGTGGGGAGCGACCCCTTAGGCAAGGGTCGCTCCCCTTGAGGGATAATTATATTTTGTCCATTTCTGCCCCCCTCGGGGGCAGATTGGCCTATTTTGATGAGGCCAATCTGCCCCCAAGGGGGGTAGAAACCACTAGACACCGGGGAGTTTTTTCTTTGCATGAATTTCACGCAAAGGGAGCAACCCCTTAGGCAAGGGTCACTCCCTGGGGGGGAGGGCAATTTATTTTAGGCCATTTCTGCCCCCAGGGGGGGCAGAAACCTCTAGGCGCCAGGGCAAAATTTTTTTGTGTGTTTTTTTTTTTTGTTGTTTCTTTTTTTAGAGATGGGGAGCGACCCATCAGGCAAGGGTCGCTCCCCTGGGGGGCAAATTGTATTCAGACCATTTCTGCCCCCCTGGGGGCAGATTGGCCGATTTTAGGTCAATCTGCCCCCAAGGTGGCAGAAACCACTAGGCACCTGGGATTTGTTTTTTGGCGCCAATGTCACGCAGGGGGAGCGACCCCGTAGGCAAGGGTCGCTCCCGGTGTGGGGTGGTGGGGGGCTGGGGGGCAAATTTATTTTAGGGCATTTCTGCCCCCCCCCCCTCCCGGGGCCGGCTGAGCTAGAGGCCAAACTCCACAGGTAGGCACTTTGCAAAAAACACCTCTGTTTTCTGTGAAAAAATATGTTCTGTCCACGTTGTGTTTTGGGCCATCTCCTTTCGTGGGCGCTAGGCCTACCCACAGAAGTGAGGTACCATTTTTATTGAGAGACTTAGGGGAACACTGGGTGGAAGGAAATTTGTGGCTCCTCTCAGATTCCAGAACTTTCTGCCACTGAAATGTGAGAAACATGTGTTTTTTTAGCCACATTTTGAGGTTTGCAAAGGATTCTGGGTAACAGAACCTGGTCCGAGCCCCGCAAGTCACCCCTCCTTGGATTCCCCTAGGTCTCTAGTTTTCAGAAATGCACAGGTTTGGTAGGTTTCCCTAGGTGCCGGCTGAGCTACAGGCCAAAATCCACAGCTAGGCACTGTTTTCTTTCAAAAAATGGGATGTGTCCACGTTGCGTTTTGGGGCGTTTCCTGTCGCGGGCGCTAGGCCTACCCACGCAAGTGAGGTATCATTTTTATCGGGAGACTTGGGGGAACGCTGGGTGGAAGGAAATTTGTGGCTCCTCTCAGATTCCAGAACTTTCTGCCACAGAAATGTGAGGAACATGTGTTTTTTTAGCCAAATTTTGAGGTTTGCAAAGGATTCTGGGTAACAGAACCTGGTCCGAGCCCCGCAAGTCACCCCTCCTTGGATTCCCCTAGGTCTCTAGTTTTCAGAAATGCACAGGTTTGGTAGGTTTCCCTAGGTGCCGGCTGAGCTAGAGGCCAAAATCTACAGGTAGGCACTTCGCAAAAAACACCTCAGTTTTCTTCCAAAATTTTGGATGTGTCCACGTTGCGCTTTGGGGTGTTTCCTGTCGCCGGCGCTAGGCCTACCCACGCAAGTGAGGTATCATTTTTATCGGGAGACTTGGGGGAACGCTGGGTGGAAGGAAATTTGTGGCTCCTCTCCGATTCCAGAACTTTCTGCCACAGAAATGTGAGGAACATGTGTTTTTTTAGCCAAATTTTGAGGTTTGCAAAGGATTCTGGGTAAGAGAACCTGGTCCGAGCCCCGCAAGTCACCCCATCTTGGATTCCCCTAGGTCTCTAGTTTTCAGAAATGCACAGGTTTGATAGGTTTCCCTAGGTGCCGGCTGAGCTAGAGGCCAAAATCTACAGGTAGGCACTTCGCAAAAAACACCTCTGTTTTCTTCCAAAATTTTGGACGTGTCCACGTTGCGCTTTGGGGTGTTTCCTGTCGCCGGCGCTAGGCCTACCCACGCAAGTGAGGTATCATTTTTATCGGGAGACTTGGGGGAACGCTGGGTGGAAGGAAATTTGTGGTTCCTCTCAGATTCCAGAACTTTCTGCCACAGAAATGTGAGGAACATGTGTTTTTTTAGCCAAATTTTGATGTTTGCAAAGGATTCTGGGTAACAGAACCTGGTCCGAGCCCCGCAAGTCACCCCTCCTTGGATTCCCCTAGGTCTCTAGTTTTCAGAAATGCCCAGGTTTGGTAGGTTTCCCTAGGTGCCGGCTGAGCTAGAGGCCAAAATCTACAGGTAGGCACTTCGCAAAAAACACCTCTGTTTTCTTCCATAATTTTGGATGTGTCCACGTTGCGCTTTGGGGTGTTTCCTGTCGCTGGCGCTAGGCCTACCCACGCAAGTGAGGTATCATTTTTATCGGGAGACTTGGGGGAACGCTGGGTGGAAGGAAATTTGTGGCTCCTCTCAGATTCCAGAACTTTCCGCCACAGAAATGTGAGGAACATGTGTTTTTTTAGCCAAATTTTGAGGTTTGCAAAGGATTCTGGGTAACAGAACCTGGTCCGAGCCCCGCAAGTCACCCCATCTTGGATTCCCCTAGGTCTCTAGTTTTCAGAAATGCACAGGTGTGGTAGGTTTCCTTAGGTGCCGGCTGAGCTAGAGGCCAAAATCTACAGGTAGGCACTTCGCAAAAAACACTTATGTTTTCTTCCAAAATTTTGGATGTGTCCACGTTGCGCTTTGGGGTGTTTCCTGTCGCTGGCGCTAGGCCTACCCACGCAAGTGAGGTATCATTTTTATCGGGAGACTTGGGGGAACGCTGGGTGGAAGGAAATTTGTGGGTCCTCTCAGATTCCAGAACTTTCTGCCACAGAAATGTGAGGAACATGTGTTTTTTGAGCCAAATTTTAAGGTTTGCAAAGGATTCTGGGTAACAGAACCTGGTCCAAGCCCCGCAAGTCACCCCTCCTTGGATTCCCCTAGGTCTCTAGTTTTCAGAAATGCACAGGTTTGGTAGGTTTCCCTAGGTGCCGGCTGAGCTAGAGGCCAAAATCTACAGGTAGGCACTTCGCAAAAAACACCTCTGTTTTCTTCCATAATTTTGGATGTGTCCACGTTGCGCTTTGGGGTGTTTCCTGTCGCTGGCGCTAGGCCTACCCACGCAAGTGAGGTATCATTTTTATCGGGAGACTTGGGGGAACGCTGGGTGGAAGGAAATTTGTGGCTCCTCTCAGATTCCAGAACTTTCTGCCACAGAAATGTGAGGAACATGTGTTTTTTTAGCCAAATTTTGAGGTTTGCAAAGGATTCTGGGTAACAGAACCTGGTCCGAGCCCCGCAAGTCACCCCATCTTGGATTCCCCTAGGTCTCTAGTTTTCAGAAATGCACAGGTTTGGTAGGTTTCCCTAGGTGCCGGCTGAGCTAGAGGCCAAAATCTACAGGTAGGCACTTCGCAAAAAACACCTCTGTTTTCTTCCAAAATTTTGGACGTGTCCACGTTGCGCTTTGGGGTGTTTCCTGTCGCTGGCGCTAGGCCTACCCACGCAAGTGAGGTATCATTTTTATCGGGAGACTTGGGGGAACGCTGGGTGGAAGGAAATTTGTGGCTCCTCTCAGATTCCAGAACTTTCTGCCACAGAAATGTGAGGAACATGTGTTTTTTTAGCCAAATTTTGAGGTTTGCAAAGGATTCTGGGTAACAGAACCTGGTCCGAGCCCCGCAAGTCACCCCATCTTGGATTCCCCTAGGTCTCTAGTTTTCAGAAATGCACAGGTTTGGTAGGTTTCCCTAGGTGCCGGCTGAGCTAGAGGCCAAAATCTACAGGTAGGCACTTCGCAAAAAACACCTCTGTTTTCTTCCAAAATTTTGGACGTGTCCACGTTGCGCTTTGGGGTGTTTCCTGTCGCCGGCGCTAGGCCTACCCACGCAAGTGAGGTATCATTTTTATCAGGAGACTTGGGGGAACGCTGGGTGGAAGGAAATTTGTGTCTCCTCTCAGATTCCAGAACTTTCTGCCACAGAAATGTGAGGAACATGTGTTTTTTTAGCCAAATTTTGAGGTTTGCAAAGGATTCTGGGTAACAGAACCTGGTCCGAGCCCCGCAAGTCACCCCTCCTTGGATTGCCCTAGGTCTCTAGTTTTCAGAAATTCACAGGTTTGGTAGGTTGACCTAGGTGCCGGCTGAGCTACAGGCCAAAATCCACACCTAGGCACTGTTTTTTTCAAAAAATGGGATGTGTCCATGTTGCGTTTTGGGGCGTCTCCTGTCGCGGGCGCTAGGCCTACCCACGCAAGTGAGGTATCATTTTTATCGGGAGACTTGGGGGAACGCTGGGTGGAAGGAAATTTGTGGCTCCTCTCAGATTCCAGAACTTTCTGCCACAGAAATGTGAGGAACATGTGTTTTTTGAGCCAAATTTTGAGGTTTGCAAAGGATTCTGGGTAACAGAACCTGGTCCGAGCCCCGCAAGTCACCCCTCCTTGGATTCCCCTAGGTCTCTAGTTTTCAGAAATGCACAGGTTTGGTAGGTTTCCCTAGGTGCCGGCTGAGCTAGAGGCCAAAATCTACAGGTAGGCACTTAGCAAAAAACACCTCTGTTTTCTTCCAAAATTTTGGACGTGTCCACGTTGCGCTTTGGGGTGTTTCCTGTCGCCGGCGCTAGGCCTACCCACGCAAGTGAGGTATCATTTTTATCGGGAGACTTGGGGGAACGCTGGGTGGAAGGAAATTTGTGGCTCCTCTCAGATTCCAGAACTTTCTGCCACAGAAATGTGAGGAACATGTGTTTTTTTAGCCAAATTTTGAGGTTTGCAAAGGATTCTGGGTAACAGAACCTGGTCCGAGCCCCGCAAGTCACCCCTCCTTGGATTGCCCTAGGTCTCTAGTTTTCAGAAATTCACAGGTTTGGTAGGTTTCCCTAGGTGCCGGCTGAGCTACAGGCCAAAATCCACACCTAGGCACTGTTTTCTTTCAAAAAATGGGATGTGTCCACGTTGCGTTTTGGGGCGTTTCCTGTCGCGGGCGCTAGGCCTACCCACGCAAGTGAGGTATCATTTTTATCGGGAGACTTGGGGGAACGCTGGGTGGAAGGAAATTTGTGGCTCCTCTCAGATTCCAGAACTTTCTGCCACAGAAATGTGAGGAACATGTGTTTTTTGAGCCAAATTTTGAGGTTTGCAAAGGATTCTGGGTAACAGAACTTGGTCCGAGCCCCGCAAGTCACCCCTCCTTGGATTCCCCTAGGTCTCTAGTTTTCAGAAATGCACAGGTTTGGTAGGTTTCCCTAGGTGCCGGCTGAGCTAGAGGCCAAAATCTACAGGTAGGCACTTCGCAAAAAACACCTCTGTTTTCTTCCAAAATTTTGGATGTGTCCACGTTGCGCTTTGGGGTGTTTCCTGTCGCCGGCGCTAGGCCTACCCACGCAAGTGAGGTATCATTTTTATCGGGAGACTTGGGGAAACGCTGGGTGGAAGGAAATTTGTGGCTCCTCTCCGATTCCAGAACTTTCTGCCACAGAAATGTGAGGAACATGTGTTTTTTTAGCCAAATTTTGAGGTTTGCAAAGGATTCTGGGTAAGAGAACCTGGTCCGAGCCCCGCAAGTCACCCCATCTTGGATTCCCCTAGGTCTCTAGTTTTCAGAAATGCACAGGTTTGGTAGGTTTCCCTAGGTGCCGGCTGAGCTAGAGGCCAAAATCTACAGGTAGGCACTTCGCAAAAAACACCTCTGTTTTCTTCCAAAATTTTGGACGTGTCCACGTTGCACTTTGGGGTGTTTCCTGTCGCCGGCGCTAGGCCTACCCACGCAAGTGAGGTGTCATTTTTATCGGGAGACTTGGGGGAACGCTGGGTGGAAGGACATTTGTGGTTCCTCTCAGATTCCAGAACTTTCTGCCACAGAAATGTGAGGAACATGTGTTTTTTTAGCCAAACTTTGAGGTTTGCAAAGGATTCTGGGTAACAGAACCTGGTCCGAGCCCCGCAAGTCACCCCTCCTTGGATTCCCCTAGGTCTCTAGTTTTCAGAAATGCACAGGTTTGGTAGGTTTCCCTAGGTGCCGGCTGAGCTAGAGGCCAAAATCTACAGGTAGGCACTTCGCAAAAAACACCTCTGTTTTCTTCCATAATTTTGGATGTGTCCACGTTGCGCTTTGGGGTGTTTCCTGTCGCTGGCGCTAGGCCTACCCACGCAAGTGAGATATCATTTTTATCAGGAGACTTGGGGGAACGCTGGGTGGAAGGAAATTTGTGGTTCCTCTCAGATTCCAGAACTTTCTGCCACAGAAATGTGAGGAACATGTGTTTTTTTAGCCAAACTTTGAGGTTTGCAAAGGATTCTGGGTAACAGAACCTGGTCCGAGCCCCGCAAGTCACCCCTCCTTGGATTCCCCTAGGTCTCTGGTTTTCAGAAATGCACAGGTTTGGTAGGTTTCCCTAGGTGCCGGCTGAGCTAGAGGCCAAAATCTACAGGTAGGCACTTCGCAAAAAACACCTCTGTTTTCTTCCATAATTTTGGATGTGTCCACGTTGCGCTTTGGGGTGTTTCCTGTCGCTGGCGCTAGGCCTACCCACGCAAGTGAGGTATCATTTTTATCAGGAGACTTGGGGGAACGCTGGGTGGAAGGAAATTTGCGGCTCCTCTCAGATTCCAGAACTTTCTGCCACAGAAATGTGAGGAACATGTGTTTTTTTAGCCAAATTTTGAGGTTTGCAAAGGATTCTGGGTAACAGAACCTGGTCCGAGCCCCGCAAGTCACCCCATCTTGGATTCCCCTAGGTCTCTAGTTTTCAGAAATGCACAGGTTTGGTAGGTTTCCCTAGGTGCCGGCTGAGCTAGAGGCCAAAATCTACAGGTAGGCACTTCGCAAAAAACACCTCTGTTTTCTTCCAAAATTTTGGATGTGTCCACGTTGCGCTTTGGGGTGTTTCCTGTCGCTGGCGCTAGGCCTACCCACGCAAGTGAGGTATCATTTTTATCGGGAGACTTGGGGGAACGCTGGGTGGAAGGAAATGTGTGGCTCCTCTCAGATTCCAGAACTTTCTGCCACAGAAATGTGAGGAACATGTGTTTTTTGAGCCAAATTTTGAGGTTTGCAAAGGATTCTGGGTAACAGACCTGGTCCGAGCCCCGCAAGTCACCCCTCCTTGGATTCCCCTAGGTCTCTAGTTTTCAGAAATGCACAGGTTTGGTAGGTTTCCCTAGGTGCCGGCTGAGCTAGAGGCCAAAATCTACAGGTAGGCACTTCGCAAAAAACACCTCTGTTTTCTTCCAAACTTTTGGACGTGTCCACGTTGCGCTTTGGGGTGTTTCCTGTCGCCGGCGCTAGGCCTACCCACGCAAGTGAGGTATCATTTTTATCGGGAGACTTGGGGAAACGCTGGGTGGAAGGAAATTTGTGGCTCCTCTCAGATTCCAGAACTTTCTGCCACAGAAATGTGAGGAACATGTGTTTTTTTAGCCAAATTTTGAGGTTTGCAAAGGATTCTGGGTAACAGAACCTGCTCCGAGCCCCGCAAGTCACCCCTCCTTGGATTCCCCTAGGTCTCTAGTTTTCAGAAATGCACAGGTTTGGTAGGTTTCCCTAGGTGCCGGCTGAGCTAGAGGCCAAAATCTACAGGTAGGCACTTCGCAAAAAACACCTCTGTTTTCTTCCAAAATTTTTTATGTGTCCACGTTGCGCTTTGGGGTGTTTCCTGTCGCTGGCGCTAGGCCTACCCATGCAAGTGAGGTATCATTTTTACCGGGAGACTTGGGGGAACGCTGGGTGGAAGGAAATTTGTGGCTCCTCTCAGATTCCAGAACTTTCTGCCACAGAAATGTGAGGAACATGTGTTTTTTGAGCCAAATTTTGAGGTTTGCAAAGGATTCTGGGTAACAGAACCTGGTCTGAGCCCCGCAAGTCACCCCTCCTTGGATTCCCCTAGGTCTCTAGTTTTCAGAAATGCACAGGTTTGGTAGGTTTCCCTAGGTGCCGGCTGAGCTAGAGGCCAAAATCTACAGGTAAGCACTTTGCAAAAAACACCTCTGTTTTCTTCCAAAATTTTGGATGTGTCCACGTTGCGCTTTGGGGTGTTTCCTGTCGCTGGCGCTAGGCCTACCCACGGAAGTGAGGTATCATTTTTATCGGGAGACTTGGGGGAACGCTGGGTGGAAGGAAATTTGTGGCTCCTCTCAGATTCCAGAACTTTCTGCCACAGAAATGTGAGGAACATGTGTTTTTTTAGCCAAATTTTGAGGTTTGCAAAGGATTCTGGGTAACAGAACCTGGACCGAGCCCCGCAAGTCACCCCTCCTTGGATTCCCCTAGGTCTCTAGTTTTCAGAAATGCACAGGTTTGGTAGGTTTCCCTAGGTGCCGGCTGAGCTAGAGGCCTAAATCTACAGGTAGGCACTTCGCAAAAAACACCTCTGTTTTCTTCCAAAATTTTGGACGTGTCCACGTTGCGCTTTGGGGTGTTTCCTGTCGCCGGCGCTAGGCCTACCCACGCAAGTGAGGTATCATTTTTATCGGGAGACTTGGGGGAACGCTGGGTGGAAGGAAATTTGTGGTTCCTCACAGATTCCAGAACTTTCTGCCACAGAAATGTGAGGAACATGTGTTTTTTTAGCCAAACTTTGAGGTTTGCAAAGGATTCTGGGTAACAGAACCTGGTCCGAGCCCCGCAAGTCACCCCTCCTTGGATTCCCCTAGGTCTCTGGTTTTCAGAAATGCACAGGTTTGGTAGGTTTCCCTAGGTGCCGGCTGAGCTAGAGGCCAAAATCTACAGGTAGGCACTTCGCAAAAAACACCTCTGTTTTCTTCCATAATTTTGGATGTGTCCACGTTGCGCTTTGGGGTGTTTCCTGTCGCTGGCGCTAGGCCTACCCACGCAAGTGAGGTATCATTTTTATCAGGAGACTTGGGGGAACGCTGGGTGGAAGGAAATTTGCGGCTCCTCTCAGATTCCAGAACTTTCTGCCACAGAAATGTGAGGAACATGTGTTTTTTTAGCCAAATTTTGAGGTTTGCAAAGGATTCTGGGTAACAGAACCTGGTCCGAGCCCCGCAAGTCACCCCATCTTGGATTCCCCTAGGTCTCTAGTTTTCAGAAATGCACAGGTTTGGTAGGTTTCCCTAGGTGCCGGCTGAGCTAGAGGCCAAAATCTACAGGTAGGCACTTCGCAAAAAACACCTCTGTTTTCTTCCAAAATTTTGGATGTGTCCACGTTGCGCTTTGGGGTGTTTCCTGTCGCTGGCGCTAGGCCTACCCACGCAAGTGAGGTATCATTTTTATCGGGAGACTTGGGGGAACGCTGGGTGGAAGGAAATGTGTGGCTCCTCTCAGATTCCAGAACTTTCTGCCACAGAAATGTGAGGAACATGTGTTTTTTGAGCCAAATTTTGAGGTTTGCAAAGGATTCTGGGTAACAGACCTGGTCCGAGCCCCGCAAGTCACCCCTCCTTGGATTCCCCTAGGTCTCTAGTTTTCAGAAATGCACAGGTTTGGTAGGTTTCCCTAGGTGCCGGCTGAGCTAGAGGCCAAAATCTACAGGTAGGCACTTCGCAAAAAACACCTCTGTTTTCTTCCAAACTTTTGGACGTGTCCACGTTGCGCTTTGGGGTGTTTCCTGTCGCCTGCGCTAGGCCTACCCACGCAAGTGAGGTATCATTTTTATCGGGAGACTTGGGGAAACGCTGGGTGGAAGGAAATTTGTGGCTCCTCTCAGATTCCAGAACTTTCTGCCACAGAAATGTGAGGAACATGTGTTTTTTTAGCCAAATTTTGAGGTTTGCAAAGGATTCTGGGTAACAGAACCTGCTCCGAGCCCCGCAAGTCACCCCTCCTTGGATTCCCCTAGGTCTCTAGTTTTCAGAAATGCACAGGTTTGGTAGGTTTCCCTAGGTGCCGGCTGAGCTAGAGGCCAAAATCTACAGGTAGGCACTTCGCAAAAAACACCTCTGTTTTCTTCCAAAATTTTGGATGTGTCCACGTTGCGCTTTGGGGTGTTTCCTGTCGCTGGCGCTAGGCCTACCCATGCAAGTGAGGTATCATTTTTACCGGGAGACTTGGGGGAACGCTGGGTGGAAGGAAATTTGTGGCTCCTCTCAGATTCCAGAACTTTCTGCCACAGAAATGTGAGGAACATGTGTTTTTTGAGCCAAATTTTGAGGTTTGCAAAGGATTCTGGGTAACAGAACCTGGACCGAGCCCCGCAAGTCACCCCTCCTTGGATTCCCCTAGGTCTCTAGTTTTCAGAAATGCACAGGTTTGGTAGGTTTCCCTAGGTGCCGGCTGAGCTAGAGGCCTAAATCTACAGGTAGGCACTTCGCAAAAAACACCTCTGTTTTCTTCCAAAATTTTGGACGTGTCCACGTTGCGCTTTGGGGTGTTTCCTGTCGCCGGCGCTAGGCCTACCCACGCAAGTGAGGTATCATTTTTATCGGGAGACTTGGGGGAACGCTGGGTGGAAGGAAATTTGTGGTTCCTCACAGATTCCAGAACTTTCTGCCACAGAAATGTGAGGAACATGTGTTTTTTTAGCCAAACTTTGAGGTTTGCAAAGGATTCTGGGTAACAGAACCTGGTCCGAGCCCCGCAAGTCACCCCTCCTTGGATTCCCCTAGGTCTCTGGTTTTCAGAAATGCACAGGTTTGGTAGGTTTCCCTAGGTGCCGGCTGAGCTAGAGGCCAAAATCTACAGGTAGGCACTTCGCAAAAAACACCTCTGTTTTCTTCCATAATTTTGGATGTGTCCACGTTGCGCTTTGGGGTGTTTCCTGTCGCTGGCGCTAGGCCTACCCACGCAAGTGAGGTATCATTTTTATCAGGAGACTTGGGGGAACGCTGGGTGGAAGGAAATTTGCGGCTCCTCTCAGATTCCAGAACTTTCTGCCACAGAAATGTGAGGAACATGTGTTTTTTTAGCCAAATTTTGAGGTTTGCAAAGGATTCTGGGTAAGAGAACCTGGTCCGAGCCCCGCAAGTCACCCCATCTTGGATTCCCCTAGGTCTCTAGTTTTCAGAAATGCACAGGTTTGGTAGGTTTCCCTAGGTGCCGGCTGAGCTAGAGGCCAAAATCTACAGGTAGGCACTTCGCAAAAAACACCTCTGTTTTCTTCCAAAATTTTGGACGTGTCCACGTTGCACTTTGGGGTGTTTCCTGTCGCCGGCGCTAGGCCTACCCACGCAAGTGAGGTGTCATTTTTATCGGGAGACTTGGGGGAACGCTGGGTGGAAGGACATTTGTGGTTCCTCTCAGATTCCAGAACTTTCTGCCACAGAAATGTGAGGAACATGTGTTTTTTTAGCCAAACTTTGAGGTTTGCAAAGGATTCTGGGTAACAGAACCTGGTCCGAGCCCCGCAAGTCACCCCTCCTTGGATTCCCCTAGGTCTCTAGTTTTCAGAAATGCACAGGTTTGGTAGGTTTCCCTAGGTGCCGGCTGAGCTAGAGGCCAAAATCTACAGGTAGGCACTTCGCAAAAAACACCTCTGTTTTCTTCCATAATTTTGGATGTGTCCACGTTGCGCTTTGGGGTGTTTCCTGTCGCTGGCGCTAGGCCTACCCACGCAAGTGAGATATCATTTTTATCAGGAGACTTGGGGGAACGCTGGGTGGAAGGAAATTTGTGGTTCCTCTCAGATTCCAGAACTTTCTGCCACAGAAATGTGAGGAACATGTGTTTTTTTAGCCAAACTTTGAGGTTTGCAAAGGATTCTGGGTAACAGAACCTGGTCCGAGCCCCGCAAGTCACCCCTCCTTGGATTCCCCTAGGTCTCTGGTTTTCAGAAATGCACAGGTTTGGTAGGTTTCCCTAGGTGCCGGCTGAGCTAGAGGCCAAAATCTACAGGTAGGCACTTCGCAAAAAACACCTCTGTTTTCTTCCATAATTTTGGATGTGTCCACGTTGCGCTTTGGGGTGTTTCCTGTCGCTGGCGCTAGGCCTACCCACGCAAGTGAGGTATCATTTTTATCAGGAGACTTGGGGGAACGCTGGGTGGAAGGAAATTTGCGGCTCCTCTCAGATTCCAGAACTTTCTGCCACAGAAATGTGAGGAACATGTGTTTTTTTAGCCAAATTTTGAGGTTTGCAAAGGATTCTGGGTAACAGAACCTGGTCCGAGCCCCGCAAGTCACCCCATCTTGGATTCCCCTAGGTCTCTAGTTTTCAGAAATGCACAGGTTTGGTAGGTTTCCATAGGTGCCGGCTGAGCTAGAGGCCAAAATCTACAGGTAGGCACTTCGCAAAAAACACCTCTGTTTTCTTCCAAAATTTTGGATGTGTCCACGTTGCGCTTTGGGGTGTTTCCTGTCGCTGGCGCTAGGCCTACCCACGCAAGTGAGGTATCATTTTTATCGGGAGACTTGGGGGAACGCTGGGTGGAAGGAAATGTGTGGCTCCTCTCAGATTCCAGAACTTTCTGCCACAGAAATGTGAGGAACATGTGTTTTTTGAGCCAAATTTTGAGGTTTGCAAAGGATTCTGGGTAACAGACCTGGTCCGAGCCCCGCAAGTCACCCCTCCTTGGATTCCCCTAGGTCTCTAGTTTTCAGAAATGCACAGGTTTGGTAGGTTTCCCTAGGTGCCGGCTGAGCTAGAGGCCAAAATCTACAGGTAGGCACTTCGCAAAAAACACCTCTGTTTTCTTCCAAACTTTTGGACGTGTCCACGTTGCGCTTTGGGGTGTTTCCTGTCGCCGGCGCTAGGCCTACCCACGCAAGTGAGGTATCATTTTTATCGGGAGACTTGGGGAAACGCTGGGT
Source organism: Pleurodeles waltl (assembly GCF_031143425.1). NCBI lineage: Eukaryota > Metazoa > Chordata > Amphibia > Caudata > Salamandridae > Pleurodeles > Pleurodeles waltl. Next base: position 117,448,763 of record NC_090447.1, on the reverse strand, counting down.
GGAAGGAAATTTGTGGCTCCTCTCAGATTCCAGAACTTTCTGCCACAGAAATGTGAGGAACATGTGTTTTTTTAGCCAAATTTTGAGGTTTGCAAAGGATTCTGGGTAACAGAACCTGCTCCGAGCCCCGCAAGTCACCCCTCCTTGGATTCCCCTAGGTCTCTAGTTTTCAGAAATGCACAGGTTTGGTAGGTTTCCCTAGGTGCCGGCTGAGCTAGAGGCCAAAATCTACAGGTAGGCACTTCGCAAAAAACACCTCTGTTTTCTTCCAAAATTTTGGATGTGTCCACGTTGCGCTTTGGGGTGTTTCCTGTCGCTGGCGCTAGGCCTACCCATGCAAGTGAGGTATCATTTTTACCGGGAGACTTGGGGGAACGCTGGGTGGAAGGAAATTTGTGGCTCCTCTCAGATTCCAGAACTTTCTGCCACAGAAATGTGAGGAACATGTGTTTTTTGAGCCAAATTTTGAGGTTTGCAAAGGATTCTGGGTAGCAGAACCTGGTCTGAGCCCCGCAAGTCACCCCTCCTTGGATTCCCCTAGGTCTCTAGTTTTCAGAAATGCACAGGTTTGGTAGGTTTCCCTAGGTGCCGGCTGAGCTAGAGGCCAAAATCTACAGGTAAGCACTTTGCAAAAAACACCTCTGTTTTCTTCCAAAATTTTGGATGTGTCCACGTTGCGCTTTGGGGTGTTTCCTGTCGCTGGCGCTAGGCCTACCCACGGAAGTGAGGTATCATTTTTATCGGGAGACTTGGGGGAACGCTGGGTGGAAGGAAATTTGTGGCTCCTCTCAGATTCCAGAACTTTCTGCCACAGAAATGTGAGGAACATGTGTTTTTTTAGCCAAATTTTGAGGTTTGCAAAGGATTCTGGGTAACAGAACCTGGACCGAGCCCCGCAAGTCACCCCTCCTTGGATTCCCCTAGGTCTCTAGTTTTCAGAAATGCACAGGTTTGGTAGGTTTCCCTAGGTGCCGGCTGAGCTAGAGGCCTAAATCTACAGGTAGGCACTTCGCAAAAAACACCTCTGTTTTCTTCCAAAATTTTGGACGTGTCCACGTTGCGCTTTGGGGTGTTTCCTGTCGCCGGCGCTAGGCCTACCCACGCAAGTGAGGTATCATTTTTATCGGGAGACTTGGGGGAACGCTGGGTGGAAGGAAATTTGTGGTTCCTCACAGATTCCAGAACTTTCTGCCACAGAAATGTGAGGAACATGTGTTTTTTTAGCCAAACTTTGAGGTTTGCAAAGGATTCTGGGTAACAGAACCTGGTCCGAGCCCCGCAAGTCACCCCTCCTTGGATTCCCCTAGGTCTCTGGTTTTCAGAAATGCACAGGTTTGGTAGGTTTCCCTAGGTGCCGGCTGAGCTAGAGGCCAAAATCTACAGGTAGGCACTTCGCAAAAAACACCTCTGTTTTCTTCCATAATTTTGGATGTGTCCACGTTGCGCTTTGGGGTGTTTCCTGTCGCTGGCGCTAGGCCTACCCACGCAAGTGAGGTATCATTTTTATCAGGAGACTTGGGGGAACGCTGGGTGGAAGGAAATTTGCGGCTCCTCTCAGATTCCAGAACTTTCTGCCACAGAAATGTGAGGAACATGTGTTTTTTTAGCCAAATTTTGAGGTTTGCAAAGGATTCTGGGTAACAGAACCTGGTCCGAGCCCCGCAAGTCACCCCATCTTGGATTCCCCTAGGTCTCTAGTTTTCAGAAATGCACAGGTTTGGTAGGTTTCCCTAGGTGCCGGCTGAGCTAGAGGCCAAAATCTACAGGTAGGCACTTCGCAAAAAACACCTCTGTTTTCTTCCAAAATTTTGGATGTGTCCACGTTGCGCTTTGGGGTGTTTCCTGTCGCTGGCGCTAGGCCTACCCACGCAAGTGAGGTATCATTTTTATCGGGAGACTTGGGGGAACGCTGGGTGGAAGGAAATGTGTGGCTCCTCTCAGATTCCAGAACTTTCTGCCACAGAAATGTGAGGAACATGTGTTTTTTGAGCCAAATTTTGAGGTTTGCAAAGGATTCTGGGTAACAGACCTGGTCCGAGCCCCGCAAGTCACCCCTCCTTGGATTCCCCTAGGTCTCTAGTTTTCAGAAATGCACAGGTTTGGTAGGTTTCCCTAGGTGCCGGCTGAGCTAGAGGCCAAAATCTACAGGTAGGCACTTCGCAAAAAACACCTCTGTTTTCTTCCAAACTTTTGGACGTGTCCACGTTGCGCTTTGGGGTGTTTCCTGTCGCCGGCGCTAGGCCTACCCACGCAAGTGAGGTATCATTTTTATCGGGAGACTTGGGGAAACGCTGGGTGGAAGGAAATTTGTGGCTCCTCTCAGATTCCAGAACTTTCTGCCACAGAAATGTGAGGAACATGTGTTTTTTTAGCCAAATTTTGAGGTTTGCAAAGGATTCTGGGTAACAGAACCTGCTCCGAGCCCCGCAAGTCACCCCTCCTTGGATTCCCCTAGGTCTCTAGTTTTCAGAAATGCACAGGTTTGGTAGGTTTCCCTAGGTGCCGGCTGAGCTAGAGGCCAAAATCTACAGGTAGGCACTTCGCAAAAAACACCTCTGTTTTCTTCCAAAATTTTGGATGTGTCCACGTTGCGCTTTGGGGTGTTTCCTGTCGCTGGCGCTAGGCCTACCCATGCAAGTGAGGTATCATTTTTACCGGGAGACTTGGGGGAACGCTGGGTGGAAGGAAATTTGTGGCTCCTCTCAGATTCCAGAACTTTCTGCCACAGAAATGTGAGGAACATGTGTTTTTTGAGCCAAATTTTGAGGTTTGCAAAGGATTCTGGGTAACAGAACCTGGACCGAGCCCCGCAAGTCACCCCTCCTTGGATTCCCCTAGGTCTCTAGTTTTCAGAAATGCACAGGTTTGGTAGGTTTCCCTAGGTGCCGGCTGAGCTAGAGGCCTAAATCTACAGGTAGGCACTTCGCAAAAAACACCTCTGTTTTCTTCCAAAATTTTGGACGTGTCCACGTTGCGCTTTGGGGTGTTTCCTGTCGCCGGCGCTAGGCCTACCCACGCAAGTGAGGTATCATTTTTATCGGGAGACTTGGGGGAACGCTGGGTGGAAGGAAATTTGTGGTTCCTCACAGATTCCAGAACTTTCTGCCACAGAAATGTGAGGAACATGTGTTTTTTTAGCCAAACTTTGAGGTTTGCAAAGGATTCTGGGTAACAGAACCTGGTCCGAGCCCCGCAAGTCACCCCTCCTTGGATTCCCCTAGGTCTCTGGTTTTCAGAAATGCACAGGTTTGGTAGGTTTCCCTAGGTGCCGGCTGAGCTAGAGGCCAAAATCTACAGGTAGGCACTTCGCAAAAAACACCTCTGTTTTCTTCCATAATTTTGGATGTGTCCACGTTGCGCTTTGGGGTGTTTCCTGTCGCTGGCGCTAGGCCTACCCACGCAAGTGAGGTATCATTTTTATCAGGAGACTTGGGGGAACGCTGGGTGGAAGGAAATTTGCGGCTCCTCTCAGATTCCAGAACTTTCTGCCACAGAAATGTGAGGAACATGTGTTTTTTTAGCCAAATTTTGAGGTTTGCAAAGGATTCTGGGTAACAGAACCTGGTCCGAGCCCCGCAAGTCACCCCATCTTGGATTCCCCTAGGTCTCTAGTTTTCAGAAATGCACAGGTTTGGTAGGTTTCCCTAGGTGCCGGCTGAGCTAGAGGCCAAAATCTACAGGTAAGCACTTTGCAAAAAACACCTCTGTTTTCTTCCAAAATTTTGGATGTGTCCACGTTGCGCTTTGGGGTGTTTCCTGTCGCTGGCGCTAGGCCTACCCACGGAAGTGAGGTATCATTTTTATCGGGAGACTTGGGGGAACGCTGGGTGGAAGGAAATTTGTGGCTCCTCTCAGATTCCAGAACTTTCTGCCACAGAAATGTGAGGAACATGTGTTTTTTTAGCCAAATTTTGAGGTTTGCAAAGGATTCTGGGTAACAGAACCTGGACCGAGCCCCGCAAGTCACCCCTCCTTGGATTCCCCTAGGTCTCTAGTTTTCAGAAATGCACAGGTTTGGTAGGTTTCCCTAGGTGCCGGCTGAGCTAGAGGCCTAAATCTACAGGTAGGCACTTCGCAAAAAACACCTCTGTTTTCTTCCAAAATTTTGGACGTGTCCACGTTGCGCTTTGGGGTGTTTCCTGTCGCCGGCGCTAGGCCTACCCACGCAAGTGAGGTATCATTTTTATCGGGAGACTTGGGGGAACGCTGGGTGGAAGGAAATTTGTGGTTCCTCACAGATTCCAGAACTTTCTGCCACAGAAATGTGAGGAACATGTGTTTTTTTAGCCAAACTTTGAGGTTTGCAAAGGATTCTGGGTAACAGAACCTGGTCCGAGCCCCGCAAGTCACCCCTCCTTGGATTCCCCTAGGTCTCTGGTTTTCAGAAATGCACAGGTTTGGTAGGTTTCCCTAGGTGCCGGCTGAGCTAGAGGCCAAAATCTACAGGTAGGCACTTCGCAAAAAACACCTCTGTTTTCTTCCATAATTTTGGATGTGTCCACGTTGCGCTTTGGGGTGTTTCCTGTCGCTGGCGCTAGGCCTACCCACGCAAGTGAGGTATCATTTTTATCAGGAGACTTGGGGGAACGCTGGGTGGAAGGAAATTTGCGGCTCCTCTCAGATTCCAGAACTTTCTGCCACAGAAATGTGAGGAACATGTGTTTTTTTAGCCAAATTTTGAGGTTTGCAAAGGATTCTGGGTAACAGAACCTGGTCCGAGCCCCGCAAGTCACCCCATCTTGGATTCCCCTAGGTCTCTAGTTTTCAGAAATGCACAGGTTTGGTAGGTTTCCCTAGGTGCCGGCTGAGCTAGAGGCCAAAATCTACAGGTAGGCACTTCGCAAAAAACACCTCTGTTTTCTTCCAAAATTTTGGATGTGTCCACGTTGCGCTTTGGGGTGTTTCCTGTCGCTGGCGCTAGGCCTACCCACGCAAGTGAGGTATCATTTTTATCGGGAGACTTGGGGGAACGCTGGGTGGAAGGAAATGTGTGGCTCCTCTCAGATTCCAGAACTTTCTGCCACAGAAATGTGAGGAACATGTGTTTTTTGAGCCAAATTTTGAGGTTTGCAAAGGATTCTGGGTAACAGACCTGGTCCGAGCCCCGCAAGTCACCCCTCCTTGGATTCCCCTAGGTCTCTAGTTTTCAGAAATGCACAGGTTTGGTAGGTTTCCCTAGGTGCCGGCTGAGCTAGAGGCCAAAATCTACAGGTAGGCACTTCGCAAAAAACACCTCTGTTTTCTTCCAAACTTTTGGACGTGTCCACGTTGCGCTTTGGGGTGTTTCCTGTCGCCGGCGCTAGGCCTACCCACGCAAGTGAGGTATCATTTTTATCGGGAGACTTGGGGAAACGCTGGGTGGAAGGAAATTTGTGGCTCCTCTCAGATTCCAGAACTTTCTGCCACAGAAATGTGAGGAACATGTGTTTTTTTAGCCAAATTTTGAGGTTTGCAAAGGATTCTGGGTAACAGAACCTGCTCCGAGCCCCGCAAGTCACCCCTCCTTGGATTCCCCTAGGTCTCTAGTTTTCAGAAATGCACAGGTTTGGTAGGTTTCCCTAGGTGCCGGCTGAGCTAGAGGCCAAAATCTACAGGTAGGCACTTCGCAAAAAACACCTCTGTTTTCTTCCAAAATTTTGGATGTGTCCACGTTGCGCTTTGGGGTGTTTCCTGTCGCTGGCGCTAGGCCTACCCATGCAAGTGAGGTATCATTTTTACCGGGAGACTTGGGGGAACGCTGGGTGGAAGGAAATTTGTGGCTCCTCTCAGATTCCAGAACTTTCTGCCACAGAAATGTGAGGAACATGTGTTTTTTGAGCCAAATTTTGAGGTTTGCAAAGGATTCTGGGTAACAGAACCTGGACCGAGCCCCGCAAGTCACCCCTCCTTGGATTCCCCTAGGTCTCTAGTTTTCAGAAATGCACAGGTTTGGTAGGTTTCCCTAGGTGCCGGCTGAGCTAGAGGCCTAAATCTACAGGTAGGCACTTCGCAAAAAACACCTCTGTTTTCTTCCAAAATTTTGGACGTGTCCACGTTGCGCTTTGGGGTGTTTCCTGTCGCCGGCGCTAGGCCTACCCACGCAAGTGAGGTATCATTTTTATCGGGAGACTTGGGGGAACGCTGGGTGGAAGGAAATTTGTGGTTCCTCACAGATTCCAGAACTTTCTGCCACAGAAATGTGAGGAACATGTGTTTTTTTAGCCAAACTTTGAGGTTTGCAAAGGATTCTGGGTAACAGAACCTGGTCCGAGCCCCGCAAGTCACCCCTCCTTGGATTCCCCTAGGTCTCTGGTTTTCAGAAATGCACAGGTTTGGTAGGTTTCCCTAGGTGCCGGCTGAGCTAGAGGCCAAAATCTACAGGTAGGCACTTCGCAAAAAACACCTCTGTTTTCTTCCATAATTTTGGATGTGTCCACGTTGCGCTTTGGGGTGTTTCCTGTCGCTGGCGCTAGGCCTACCCACGCAAGTGAGGTATCATTTTTATCAGGAGACTTGGGGGAACGCTGGGTGGAAGGAAATTTGCGGCTCCTCTCAGATTCCAGAACTTTCTGCCACAGAAATGTGAGGAACATGTGTTTTTTTAGCCAAATTTTGAGGTTTGCAAAGGATTCTGGGTAACAGAACCTGGTCCGAGCCCCGCAAGTCACCCCATCTTGGATTCCCCTAGGTCTCTAGTTTTCAGAAATGCACAGGTTTGGTAGGTTTCCCTAGGTGCCGGCTGAGCTAGAGGCCAAAATCTACAGGTAGGCACTTCGCAAAAAACACCTCTGTTTTCTTCCAAAATTTGGGATGTGTCCACGTTGCGCTTTGGGGTGTTTCCTGTCGCTGGCGCTAGGCCTACCCACGCAAGTGAGGTATCATTTTTATCGGGAGACTTGGGGGAACGCTGGGTGGAAGGAAATGTGTGGCTCCTCTCAGATTCCAGAACTTTCTGCCACAGAAATGTGAGGAACATGTGTTTTTTGAGCCAAATTTTGAGGTTTGCAAAGGATTCTGGGTAACAGACCTGGTCCGAGCCCCGCAAGTCACCCCTCCTTGGATTCCCCTAGGTCTCTAGTTTTCAGAAATGCACAGGTTTGGTAGGTTTCCCTAGGTGCCGGCTGAGCTAGAGGCCAAAATCTACAGGTAGGCACTTCGCAAAAAACACCTCTGTTTTCTTCCAAACTTTTGGACGTGTCCACGTTGCGCTTTGGGGTGTTTCCTGTCGCTGGCGCTAGGCCTACCCACGCAAGTGAGGTATCATTTTTATCAGGAGACTTGGGGGAACGCTGGGTGGAAGGAAATTTGCGGCTCCTCTCAGATTCCAGAACTTTCTGCCACAGAAATGTGAGGAACATGTGTTTTTTTAGCCAAATTTTGAGGTTTGCAAAGGATTCTGGGTAACAGAACCTGGTCCGAGCCCCGCAAGTCACCCCATCTTGGATTCCCCTAGGTCTCTAGTTTTCAGAAATGCACAGGTTTGGTAGGTTTCCCTAGGTGCCGGCTGAGCTAGAGGCCAAAATCTACAGGTAGGCACTTCGCAAAAAACACCTCTGTTTTCTTCCATAATTTTGGATGTGTCCACGTTGCGCTTTGGGGTGTTTCCTGTCGCTGGCGCTAGGCCTACCCACGCAAGTGAGGTATCATTTTTATCAGGAGACTTGGGGGAACGCTGGGTGGAAGGAAATTTGCGGCTCCTCTCAGATTCCAGAACTTTCTGCCACAGAAATGTGAGGAACATGTGTTTTTTTAGCCAAATTTTGAGGTTTGCAAAGGATTCTGGGTAACAGAACCTGGTCTGAGCCCCGCAAGTCACCCCATCTTGGATTCCCCTAGGTCTCTAGTTTTCAGAAATGCACAGGTTTGGTAGGTTTCCCTAGGTGCCGGCTGAGCTAGAGGCCAAAATCTACAGGTAAGCACTTCGCAAAAAACACCTCTGTTTTCTTCCAAAATTTTGGATGTGTCCACGTTGCGCTTTGGGGTGTTTCCTGTCGCTGGCGCTAGGCCTACCCACGGAAGTGAGGTATCATTTTTATCGGGAGACTTGGGGGAACGCTGGGTGGAAGGAAATTTGTGGCTCCTCTCAGATTCCAGAACTTTCTGCCACAGAAATGTGAGGAACATGTGTTTTTTTAGCCAAATTTTGAGGTTTGCAAAGGATTCTGGGTAACAGAACCTGGACCGAGCCCCGCAAGTCACCCCTCCTTGGATTCCCCTAGGTCTCTAGTTTTCAGAAATGCACAGGTTTGGTAGGTTTCCCTAGGTGCCGGCTGAGCTAGAGGCCAAAATCTACAGGTAGGCACTTCGCAAAAAACACCTCTGTTTTCTTCCAAAATTTTGGACGTGTCCACGTTGCGCTTTGGGGTGTTTCCTGTCGCCGGCGCTAGGCCTAACCACGCAAGTGAGGTATCATTTTTATCGGGAGACTTGGGGGAACGCTGGGTGGAAGGAAATTTGTGGTTCCTCTCAGATTCCAGAACTTTCTGCCACAGAAATGTGAGGAACATGTGTTTTTTTAGCCAAACTTTGAGGTTTGCAAAGGATTCTGGGTAACAGAACCTGGTCCGAGCCCCGCAAGTCACCCCTCCTTGGATTCCCCTAGGTCTCTAGTTTTCAGAAATGCACAGGTTTGGTAGGTTTCCCTAGGTGCCGGCTGAGCTAGAGGCCAAAATCTACAGGTAGGCACTTCGCAAAAAACACCTCTGTTTTCTTCCAAAATTTTGGATGTGTCCACGTTGCGCTTTGGGGTGTTTCCTGTCGCTGGCGCTAGGCCTACCCACGGAAGTGAGGTATCATTTTTATCGGGAGACTTGGGGGAACGCTGGGTGGAAGGAAATTTGTGGCTCCTCTCAGATTCCAGAACTTTCTGCCACAGAAATGTGAGGAACATGTGTTTTTTTAGCCAAATTTTGAGGTTTGCAAAGGATTCTGGGTAACAGAACCTGGTCTGAGCCCCGCAAGTCACCCCTCCTTGGATTCCCCTAGGTCTCTAGTTTTCAGAAATGCACAGGTTTGGTAGGTTTCCCTAGGTGCCGGCTGAGCTAGAGGCCAAAATCTACAGGTAAGCACTTCGCAAAAAACACCTCTGTTTTCTTCCAAAATTTTGGATGTGTCCACGTTGCGCTTTGGGGTGTTTCCTGTCGCTGGCGCTAGGCCTACCCACGGAAGTGAGGTATCATTTTTATCGGGAGACTTGGGGGAACGCTGGGTGGAAGGAAATTTGTGGCTCCTCTCAGATTCCAGAACTTTCTGCCACAGAAATGTGAGGAACATGTGTTTTTTTAGCCAAACTTTGAGGTTTGCAAAGGATTCTGGGTAACAGAACCTGGTCCGAGCCCCGCAAGTCACCCCTCGTTGGATTCCCCTAGGTCTCTAGTTTTCAGAAATGCACAGGTTTGGTAGGTTTCCCTAGGTGCCGGCTGAGCTAGAGGCCAAAATCTACAGATAGGCACTTCGCAAAAAACACCTCTGTTTTCTTCCAAAATTTTGGATGTGTCCACGTTGCGCTTTGGGGTGTTTCCTGTCGCTGGCGCTAGGCCTACCCACGCAAGTGAGGTATCATTTTTATCGGGAGACTTGGGGGAACGCTGGGTGGAAGGAAATTTGTGGGTCCTCTCAGATTCCAGAACTTTCTGCCACAGAAATGTGAGGAACATGTGTTTTTTTTGCCAAATTTTGAGGTTTGCAAAGGATTCTGGGTAACAGAACCTGGTCCGAGCCCCGCAAGTCACCCCTCCTTGGATTCCCCTAGGTCTCTAGTTTTCAGAAATGCACAGGTTTGGTAGGTTTCCCTAGGTGCCGGCTGAGCTAGAGGCCAAAATCTACAGGTAGGCACTTCGCAAAAAACACCTCTGTTTTCTTCCAAAATTTTGGATGTGTCCACGTTGCGCTTTGGGGTGTTTCCTGTCGCTGGCGCTAGGCCTACCCACGCAAGTGAGGTATCATTTTTATCGGGAGACTTGGGGGAACGCTGGGTGGAAGGAAATTTGTGGGTCCTCTCAGATTCCAGAACTTTCTGCCACAGAAATGTGAGGAACATGTGTTTTTTTAGCCAAAATTTGAGGTTTGCAAAGGATTCTGGGTAACAGAACCTGGTCCGAGCCCCGCAAGTCCCCCCTCCTTGGATTCCCCTAGGTCTCTAGTTTTCAGAAATGCACAGGTTTGGTAGGTTTCCCTAGGTGCCGGCTGAGCTAGAGGCCAAAATCTACAGGTAAGCACTTCGCAAAAAACACCTCTGTTTTCTTCCAAAATTTTGGATGTCTCCACGTTGCGCTTTGGGGTGTTTCCTGTCACTGGCGCTAGGCCTACCCACGGAAGTGAGGTATCATTTTTATCGGGAGACTTGGGGGAACGCTGGGTGGAAGGAAATTTGTGGCTCCTCTCAGATTCCAGAACTTTCTGCCACAGAAATGTGAGGAACATGTGTTTTTTTAGCCAAACTTTGAGGTTTGCAAAGGATTCTGGGTAACAGAACCTGGTCCGAGCCCCGCAAGTCACCCCTCCTTGGATTCCCCTAGGTCTCTAGTTTTCAGAAATGCACAGGTTTGGTAGGTTTCCCTAGGTGCCGGCTGAGCTAGAGGCCAAAATCTACAGGTAGGCACTTCGCAAAAAACACCTCTGTTTTCTTCCAAAATTTTGGATGTGTCCACGTTGCGCTTTGGGGTGTTTCCTGTCGCTGGCGCTAGGCCTACCCACGCAAGTGAGGTATCATTTTTATCGGGAGACTTGGGGGAACGCTGGGTGGAAGGAAATTTGTGGGTCCTCTCAGATTCCAGAACTTTCTGCCACAGAAATGTGAGGAACATGTGTTTTTTTAGCCAAAATTTGAGGTTTGCAAAGGATTCTGGGTAACAGAACCTGGTCCGAGCCCCGCAAGTCACCCCTCCTTGGATTCCCCTAGGTCTCTAGTTTTCAGAAATGCACAGGTTTGGTAGGTTTCCCTAGGTGCCGGCTGAGCTAGAGGCCAAAATCTACAGGTAAGCACTTCGCAAAAAACACCTCTGTTTTCTTCCAAAATTTTGGATGTCTCCACGTTGCGCTTTGGGGTGTTTCCTGTCACTGGCGCTAGGCCTACCCACGGAAGTGAGGTATCATTTTTATCGGGAGACTTGGGGGAACGCTGGGTGGATGGAAATTTGTGGCTCCTCTCAGATTCCAGAACTTTCTGCCACAGAAATGTGAGGAACATGTGTTTTTTTAGCCAAACTTTGAGGTTTGCAAAGGATTCTGGGTAACAGAACCTGGTCTGAGCCCCGCAAGTCACCCCTCCTTGGATTCCCCTAGGTCTCTAGTTTTCAGAAATGCACAGGTTTGGTAGGTTTCCCTAGGTGCCGGCTGAGCTAGAGGCCAAAATCTACAGGTAAGCACTTCGCAAAAAACACCTCTGTTTTCTTCCAAAATTTTGGATGTGTCCACGTTGCGCTATGGGGTGTTTCCTGTCGCTGGCGCTAGGCCTACCCACGGAAGTGAGGTATCATTTTTATCGGGAGACTTGGGGGAACGCTGGGTGGAAGGAAATTTGTGGCTCCTCTCAGATTCCAGAACTTTCTGCCACAGAAATGTGAGGAACATGTGTTTTTTTAGCCAAACTTTGAGGTTTGCAAAGGATTCTGGGTAACAGAACCTGGTCCGAGCCCCGCAAGTCACCCCTCCTTGGATTCCCCTAGGTCTCTAGTTTTCAGAAATGCACAGGTTTGGTAGGTTTCCCTAGGTGCCGGCTGAGCTAGAGGCCAAAATCTACAGATAGGCACTTCGCAAAAAACACCTCTGTTTTCTTCCAAAATTTTGGATGTGTCCACGTTGCGCTTTGGGGTGTTTCCTGTCGCTGGCGCTAGGCCTACCCACGCAAGTGAGGCATCATTTTTATCGGGAGACTTGGGGGAACGCTGGGTGGAAGGAAATTTGTGGGTCCTCTCAGATTCCAGAACTTTCTGCCACAGAAATGTGAGGAACATGTGTTTTTTTAGCCAAATTTTGAGGTTTGCAAAGGATTCTGGGTAACAGAACCTGGACCGAGCCCCGCAAGTCACCCCTCCTTGGATTCCCCTAGGTCTCTAGTTTTCAGAAATGCACAGGTTTGGTAGGTTTCCCTAGGTGCCGGCTGAGCTAGAGGCCAAAATCTACAGGTAGGCACTTCGCAAAAAACACCTCTGTTTTCTTCCAAAATTTTGGATGTGTCCACGTTGCGCTTTGGGGTGTTTCCTGTCGCTGGCGCTAGGCCTACCCACGCAAGTGAGGTATCATTTTTATCGGGAGACTTGGGGGAACGCTGGGTTGAAGGAAATTTGTGGGTCCTCTCAGATTCCAGAACTTTCTGCCACAGAAATGTGAGGAACATGTGTTTTTTTAGCCAAAATTTGAGGTTTGCAAAGGATTCTGGGTAACAGAACCTGGTCCGAGCCCCGCAAGTCACCCCTCCTTGGATTCCCCTAGGTCTCTAGTTTTCAGAAATGCACAGGTTTGGTAGGTTTCCCTAGGTGCCGGCTGAGCTAGAGGCCAAAATCTACAGGTAAGCACTTCGCAAAAAACACCTCTGTTTTCTTCCAAAATTTTGGATGTCTCCACGTTGCGCTTTGGGGTGTTTCCTGTCACTGGCGCTAGGCCTACCCACGGAAGTGAGGTATCATTTTTATCGGGAGACTTGGGGGAACGCTGGGTGGAAGGAAATTTGTGGCTCCTCTCAGATTCCAGAACTTTCTGCCACAGAAATGTGAGGAACATGTGTTTTTTTAGCCAAACTTTGAGGTTTGCAAAGGATTCTGGGTAACAGAACCTGGTCTGAGCCCCGCAAGTCACCCCTCCTTGGATTCCCCTAGGTCTCTAGTTTTCAGAAATGCACAGGTTTGGTAGGTTTCCCTAGGTGCCGGCTGAGCTAGAGGCCAAAATCTACAGGTAAGCACTTCGCAAAAAACACCTCTGTTTTCTTCCAAAATTTTGGATGTGTCCACGTTGCGCTTTGGGGTGTTTCCTGTCGCTGGCGCTAGGCCTACCCACGGAAGTGAGGTATCATTTTTATCGGGAGACTTGGGGGAACGCTGGGTGGAAGGAAATTTGTGGCTCCTCTCAGATTCCAGAACTTTCTGCCACAGAAATGTGAGGAACATGTGTTTTTTTAGCCAAACTTTGAGGTTTGCAAAGGATTCTGGGTAACAGAACCTGGTCCGAGCCCCGCAAGTCACCCCTCCTTGGATTCCCCTAGGTCTCTGGTTTTCAGAAATGCACAGGTTTGGTAGGTTTCCCTAGGTGCCGGCTGAGCTAGAGGCCAAAATCTACAGGTAGGCACTTCGCAAAAAACACCTCTGTTTTCTTCCATAATTTTGGATGTGTCCACGTTGCGCTTTGGGGTGTTTCCTGTCGCTGGCGCTAGGCCTACCCACGCAAGTGAGGTATCATTTTTATCAGGAGACTTGGGGGAACGCTGGGTGGAAGGAAATTTGCGGCTCCTCTCAGATTCCAGAACTTTCTGCCACAGAAATGTGAGGAACATGTGTTTTTTTAGCCAAATTTTGAGGTTTGCAAAGGATTCTGGGTAACAGAACCTGGTCCGAGCCCCGCAAGTCACCCCATCTTGGATTCCCCTAGGTCTCTAGTTTTCAGAAATGCACAGGTTTGGTAGGTTTCCCTAGGTGCCGGCTGAGCTAGAGGCCAAAATCTACAGGTAGGCACTTCGCAAAAAACACCTCTGTTTTCTTCCAAAATTTTGGATGTGTCCACGTTGCGCTTTGGGGTGTTTCCTGTCGCTGGCGCTAGGCCTACCCACGCAAGTGAGGTATCATTTTTATCGGGAGACTTGGGGGAACGCTGGGTGGAAGGAAATGTGTGGCTCCTCTCAGATTCCAGAACTTTCTGCCACAGAAATGTGAGGAACATGTGTTTTTTGAGCCAAATTTTGAGGTTTGCAAAGGATTCTGGGTAACAGACCTGGTCCGAGCCCCGCAAGTCACCCCTCCTTGGATTCCCCTAGGTCTCTAGTTTTCAGAAATGCACAGGTTTGGTAGGTTTCCCTAGGTGCCGGCTGAGCTAGAGGCCAAAATCTACAGGTAGGCACTTCGCAAAAAACACCTCTGTTTTCTTCCAAACTTTTGGACGTGTCCACGTTGCGCTTTGGGGTGTTTCCTGTCGCCGGCGCTAGGCCTACCCACGCAAGTGAGGTATCATTTTTATCGGGAGACTTGGGGAAACGCTGGGTGGAAGGAAATTTGTGGCTCCTCTCAGATTCCAGAACTTTCTGCCACAGAAATGTGAGGAACATGTGTTTTTTTAGCCAAATTTTGAGGTTTGCAAAGGATTCTGGGTAACAGAACCTGCTCCGAGCCCCGCAAGTCACCCCTCCTTGGATTCCCCTAGGTCTCTAGTTTTCAGAAATGCACAGGTTTGGTAGGTTTCCCTAGGTGCCGGCTGAGCTAGAGGCCAAAATCTACAGGTAGGCACTTCGCAAAAAACACCTCTGTTTTCTTCCAAAATTTTGGATGTGTCCACGTTGCGCTTTGGGGTGTTTCCTGTCGCTGGCGCTAGGCCTACCCATGCAAGTGAGGTATCATTTTTACCGGGAGACTTGGGGGAACGCTGGGTGGAAGGAAATTTGTGGCTCCTCTCAGATTCCAGAACTTTCTGCCACAGAAATGTGAGGAACATGTGTTTTTTGAGCCAAATTTTGAGGTTTGCAAAGGATTCTGGGTAGCAGAACCTGGTCTGAGCCCCGCAAGTCACCCCTCCTTGGATTCCCCTAGGTCTCTAGTTTTCAGAAATGCACAGGTTTGGTAGGTTTCCCTAGGTGCCGGCTGAGCTAGAGGCCAAAATCTACAGGTAAGCACTTTGCAAAAAACACCTCTGTTTTCTTCCAAAATTTTGGATGTGTCCACGTTGCGCTTTGGGGTGTTTCCTGTCGCTGGCGCTAGGCCTACCCACGGAAGTGAGGTATCATTTTTATCGGGAGACTTGGGGGAACGCTGGGTGGAAGGAAATTTGTGGCTCCTCTCAGATTCCAGAACTTTCTGCCACAGAAATGTGAGGAACATGTGTTTTTTTAGCCAAATTTTGAGGTTTGCAAAGGATTCTGGGTAACAGAACCTGGACCGAGCCCCGCAAGTCACCCCTCCTTGGATTCCCCTAGGTCTCTAGTTTTCAGAAATGCACAGGTTTGGTAGGTTTCCCTAGGTGCCGGCTGAGCTAGAGGCCTAAATCTACAGGTAGGCACTTCGCAAAAAACACCTCTGTTTTCTTCCAAAATTTTGGACGTGTCCACGTTGCGCTTTGGGGTGTTTCCTGTCGCCGGCGCTAGGCCTACCCACGCAAGTGAGGTATCATTTTTATCGGGAGACTTGGGGGAACGCTGGGTGGAAGGAAATTTGTGGTTCCTCACAGATTCCAGAACTTTCTGCCACAGAAATGTGAGGAACATGTGTTTTTTTAGCCAAACTTTGAGGTTTGCAAAGGATTCTGGGTAACAGAACCTGGTCCGAGCCCCGCAAGTCACCCCTCCTTGGATTCCCCTAGGTCTCTGGTTTTCAGAAATGCACAGGTTTGGTAGGTTTCCCTAGGTGCCGGCTGAGCTAGAGGCCAAAATCTACAGGTAGGCACTTCGCAAAAAACACCTCTGTTTTCTTCCATAATTTTGGATGTGTCCACGTTGCGCTTTGGGGTGTTTCCTGTCGCTGGCGCTAGGCCTACCCACGCAAGTGAGGTATCATTTTTATCAGGAGACTTGGGGGAACGCTGGGTGGAAGGAAATTTGCGGCTCCTCTCAGATTCCAGAACTTTCTGCCACAGAAATGTGAGGAACATGTGTTTTTTTAGCCAAATTTTGAGGTTTGCAAAGGATTCTGGGTAACAGAACCTGGTCCGAGCCCCGCAAGTCACCCCATCTTGGATTCCCCTAGGTCTCTAGTTTTCAGAAATGCACAGGTTTGGTAGGTTTCCCTAGGTGCCGGCTGAGCTAGAGGCCAAAATCTACAGGTAGGCACTTCGCAAAAAACACCTCTGTTTTCTTCCAAAATTTTGGATGTGTCCACGTTGCGCTTTGGGGTGTTTCCTGTCGCTGGCGCTAGGCCTACCCACGCAAGTGAGGTATCATTTTTATCGGGAGACTTGGGGGAACGCTGGGTGGAAGGAAATGTGTGGCTCCTCTCAGATTCCAGAACTTTCTGCCACAGAAATGTGAGGAACATGTGTTTTTTGAGCCAAATTTTGAGGTTTGCAAAGGATTCTGGGTAACAGACCTGGTCCGAGCCCCGCAAGTCACCCCTCCTTGGATTCCCCTAGGTCTCTAGTTTTCAGAAATGCACAGGTTTGGTAGGTTTCCCTAGGTGCCGGCTGAGCTAGAGGCCAAAATCTACAGGTAGGCACTTCGCAAAAAACACCTCTGTTTTCTTCCAAACTTTTGGACGTGTCCACGTTGCGCTTTGGGGTGTTTCCTGTCGCTGGCGCTAGGCCTACCCACGCAAGTGAGGTATCATTTTTATCAGGAGACTTGGGGGAACGCTGGGTGGAAGGAAATTTGCGGCTCCTCTCAGATTCCAGAACTTTCTGCCACAGAAATGTGAGGAACATGTGTTTTTTTAGCCAAATTTTGAGGTTTGCAAAGGATTCTGGGTAACAGAACCTGGTCCGAGCCCCGCAAGTCACCCCATCTTGGATTCCCCTAGGTCTCTAGTTTTCAGAAATGCACAGGTTTGGTAGGTTTCCCTAGGTGCCGGCTGAGCTAGAGGCCAAAATCTACAGGTAGGCACTTCGCAAAAAACACCTCTGTTTTCTTCCATAATTTTGGATGTGTCCACGTTGCGCTTTGGGGTGTTTCCTGTCGCTGGCGCTAGGCCTACCCACGCAAGTGAGGTATCATTTTTATCAGGAGACTTGGGGGAACGCTGGGTGGAAGGAAATTTGCGGCTCCTCTCAGATTCCAGAACTTTCTGCCACAGAAATGTGAGGAACATGTGTTTTTTTAGCCAAATTTTGAGGTTTGCAAAGGATTCTGGGTAACAGAACCTGGTCTGAGCCCCGCAAGTCACCCCATCTTGGATTCCCCTAGGTCTCTAGTTTTCAGAAATGCACAGGTTTGGTAGGTTTCCCTAGGTGCCGGCTGAGCTAGAGGCCAAAATCTACAGGTAAGCACTTCGCAAAAAACACCTCTGTTTTCTTCCAAAATTTTGGATGTGTCCACGTTGCGCTTTGGGGTGTTTCCTGTCGCTGGCGCTAGGCCTACCCACGGAAGTGAGGTATCATTTTTATCGGGAGACTTGGGGGAACGCTGGGTGGAAGGAAATTTGTGGCTCCTCTCAGATTCCAGAACTTTCTGCCACAGAAATGTGAGGAACATGTGTTTTTTTAGCCAAATTTTGAGGTTTGCAAAGGATTCTGGGTAACAGAACCTGGACCGAGCCCCGCAAGTCACCCCTCCTTGGATTCCCCTAGGTCTCTAGTTTTCAGAAATGCACAGGTTTGGTAGGTTTCCCTAGGTGCCGGCTGAGCTAGAGGCCAAAATCTACAGGTAGGCACTTCGCAAAAAACACCTCTGTTTTCTTCCAAAATTTTGGACGTGTCCACGTTGCGCTTTGGGGTGTTTCCTGTCGCCGGCGCTAGGCCTAACCACGCAAGTGAGGTATCATTTTTATCGGGAGACTTGGGGGAACGCTGGGTGGAAGGAAATTTGTGGTTCCTCTCAGATTCCAGAACTTTCTGCCACAGAAATGTGAGGAACATGTGTTTTTTTAGCCAAACTTTGAGGTTTGCAAAGGATTCTGGGTAACAGAACCTGGTCCGAGCCCCGCAAGTCACCCCTCCTTGGATTCCCCTAGGTCTCTAGTTTTCAGAAATGCACAGGTTTGGTAGGTTTCCCTAGGTGCCGGCTGAGCTAGAGGCCAAAATCTACAGGTAGGCACTTCGCAAAAAACACCTCTGTTTTCTTCCAAAATTTTGGATGTGTCCACGTTGCGCTTTGGGGTGTTTCCTGTCGCTGGCGCTAGGCCTACCCACGGAAGTGAGGTATCATTTTTATCGGGAGACTTGGGGGAACGCTGGGTGGAAGGAAATTTGTGGCTCCTCTCAGATTCCAGAACTTTCTGCCACAGAAATGTGAGGAACATGTGTTTTTTTAGCCAAATTTTGAGGTTTGCAAAGGATTCTGGGTAACAGAACCTGGTCTGAGCCCCGCAAGTCACCCCTCCTTGGATTCCCCTAGGTCTCTAGTTTTCAGAAATGCACAGGTTTGGTAGGTTTCCCTAGGTGCCGGCTGAGCTAGAGGCCAAAATCTACAGGTAAGCACTTCGCAAAAAACACCTCTGTTTTCTTCCAAAATTTTGGATGTGTCCACGTTGCGCTTTGGGGTGTTTCCTGTCGCTGGCGCTAGGCCTACCCACGGAAGTGAGGTATCATTTTTATCGGGAGACTTGGGGGAACGCTGGGTGGAAGGAAATTTGTGGCTCCTCTCAGATTCCAGAACTTTCTGCCACAGAAATGTGAGGAACATGTGTTTTTTTAGCCAAACTTTGAGGTTTGCAAAGGATTCTGGGTAACAGAACCTGGTCCGAGCCCCGCAAGTCACCCCTCGTTGGATTCCCCTAGGTCTCTAGTTTTCAGAAATGCACAGGTTTGGTAGGTTTCCCTAGGTGCCGGCTGAGCTAGAGGCCAAAATCTACAGATAGGCACTTCGCAAAAAACACCTCTGTTTTCTTCCAAAATTTTGGATGTGTCCACGTTGCGCTTTGGGGTGTTTCCTGTCGCTGGCGCTAGGCCTACCCACGCAAGTGAGGTATCATTTTTATCGGGAGACTTGGGGGAACGCTGGGTGGAAGGAAATTTGTGGGTCCTCTCAGATTCCAGAACTTTCTGCCACAGAAATGTGAGGAACATGTGTTTTTTTTGCCAAATTTTGAGGTTTGCAAAGGATTCTGGGTAACAGAACCTGGTCCGAGCCCCGCAAGTCACCCCTCCTTGGATTCCCCTAGGTCTCTAGTTTTCAGAAATGCACAGGTTTGGTAGGTTTCCCTAGGTGCCGGCTGAGCTAGAGGCCAAAATCTACAGGTAGGCACTTCGCAAAAAACACCTCTGTTTTCTTCCAAAATTTTGGATGTGTCCACGTTGCGCTTTGGGGTGTTTCCTGTCGCTGGCGCTAGGCCTACCCACGCAAGTGAGGTATCATTTTTATCGGGAGACTTGGGGGAACGCTGGGTGGAAGGAAATTTGTGGGTCCTCTCAGATTCCAGAACTTTCTGCCACAGAAATGTGAGGAACATGTGTTTTTTTAGCCAAAATTTGAGGTTTGCAAAGGATTCTGGGTAACAGAACCTGGTCCGAGCCCCGCAAGTCCCCCCTCCTTGGATTCCCCTAGGTCTCTAGTTTTCAGAAATGCACAGGTTTGGTAGGTTTCCCTAGGTGCCGGCTGAGCTAGAGGCCAAAATCTACAGGTAAGCACTTCGCAAAAAACACCTCTGTTTTCTTCCAAAATTTTGGATGTCTCCACGTTGCGCTTTGGGGTGTTTCCTGTCACTGGCGCTAGGCCTACCCACGGAAGTGAGGTATCATTTTTATCGGGAGACTTGGGGGAACGCTGGGTGGAAGGAAATTTGTGGCTCCTCTCAGATTCCAGAACTTTCTGCCACAGAAATGTGAGGAACATGTGTTTTTTTAGCCAAACTTTGAGGTTTGCAAAGGATTCTGGGTAACAGAACCTGGTCCGAGCCCCGCAAGTCACCCCTCCTTGGATTCCCCTAGGTCTCTAGTTTTCAGAAATGCACAGGTTTGGTAGGTTTCCCTAGGTGCCGGCTGAGCTAGAGGCCAAAATCTACAGGTAGGCACTTCGCAAAAAACACCTCTGTTTTCTTCCAAAATTTTGGATGTGTCCACGTTGCGCTTTGGGGTGTTTCCTGTCGCTGGCGCTAGGCCTACCCACGCAAGTGAGGTATCATTTTTATCGGGAGACTTGGGGGAACGCTGGGTGGAAGGAAATTTGTGGGTCCTCTCAGATTCCAGAACTTTCTGCCACAGAAATGTGGGGAACATGTGTTTTTTTAGCCAAAATTTGAGGTTTGCAAAGGATTCTGGGTAACAGAACCTGGTCCGAGCCCCGCAAGTCACCCCTCCTTGGATTCCCCTAGGTCTCTAGTTTTCAGAAATGCACAGGTTTGGTAGGTTTCCCTAGGTGCCGGCTGAGCTAGAGGCCAAAATCTACAGGTAAGCACTTCGCAAAAAACACCTCTGTTTTCTTCCAAAATTTTGGATGTCTCCACGTTGCGCTTTGGGGTGTTTCCTGTCACTGGCGCTAGGCCTACCCACGGAAGTGAGGTATCATTTTTATCGGGAGACTTGGGGGAACGCTGGGTGGATGGAAATTTGTGGCTCCTCTCAGATTCCAGAACTTTCTGCCACAGAAATGTGAGGAACATGTGTTTTTTTAGCCAAACTTTGAGGTTTGCAAAGGATTCTGGGTAACAGAACCTGGTCTGAGCCCCGCAAGTCACCCCTCCTTGGATTCCCCTAGGTCTCTAGTTTTCAGAAATGCACAGGTTTGGTAGGTTTCCCTAGGTGCCGGCTGAGCTAGAGGCCAAAATCTACAGGTAAGCACTTCGCAAAAAACACCTCTGTTTTCTTCCAAAATTTTGGATGTGTCCACGTTGCGCTATGGGGTGTTTCCTGTCGCTGGCGCTAGGCCTACCCACGGAAGTGAGGTATCATTTTTATCGGGAGACTTGGGGGAACGCTGGGTGGAAGGAAATTTGTGGCTCCTCTCAGATTCCAGAACTTTCTGCCACAGAAATGTGAGGAACATGTGTTTTTTTAGCCAAACTTTGAGGTTTGCAAAGGATTCTGGGTAACAGAACCTGGTCCGAGCCCCGCAAGTCACCCCTCCTTGGATTCCCCTAGGTCTCTAGTTTTCAGAAATGCACAGGTTTGGTAGGTTTCCCTAGGTGCCGGCTGAGCTAGAGGCCAAAATCTACAGATAGGCACTTCGCAAAAAACACCTCTGTTTTCTTCCAAAATTTTGGATGTGTCCACGTTGCGCTTTGGGGTGTTTCCTGTCGCTGGCGCTAGGCCTACCCACGCAAGTGAGGCATCATTTTTATCGGGAGACTTGGGGGAACGCTGGGTGGAAGGAAATTTGTGGGTCCTCTCAGATTCCAGAACTTTCTGCCACAGAAATGTGAGGAACATGTGTTTTTTTAGCCAAATTTTGAGGTTTGCAAAGGATTCTGGGTAACAGAACCTGGACCGAGCCCCGCAAGTCACCCCTCCTTGGATTCCCCTAGGTCTCTAGTTTTCAGAAATGCACAGGTTTGGTAGGTTTCCCTAGGTGCCGGCTGAGCTAGAGGCCAAAATCTACAGGTAGGCACTTCGCAAAAAACACCTCTGTTTTCTTCCAAAATTTTGGATGTGTCCACGTTGCGCTTTGGGGTGTTTCCTGTCGCTGGCGCTAGGCCTACCCACGCAAGTGAGGTATCATTTTTATCGGGAGACTTGGGGGAACGCTGGGTTGAAGGAAATTTGTGGGTCCTCTCAGATTCCAGAACTTTCTGCCACAGAAATGTGAGGAACATGTGTTTTTTTAGCCAAAATTTGAGGTTTGCAAAGGATTCTGGGTAACAGAACCTGGTCCGAGCCCCGCAAGTCACCCCTCCTTGGATTCCCCTAGGTCTCTAGTTTTCAGAAATGCACAGGTTTGGTAGGTTTCCCTAGGTGCCGGCTGAGCTAGAGGCCAAAATCTACAGGTAAGCACTTCGCAAAAAACACCTCTGTTTTCTTCCAAAATTTTGGATGTCTCCACGTTGCGCTTTGGGGTGTTTCCTGTCACTGGCGCTAGGCCTACCCACGGAAGTGAGGTATCATTTTTATCGGGAGACTTGGGGGAACGCTGGGTGGAAGGAAATTTGTGGCTCCTCTCAGATTCCAGAACTTTCTGCCACAGAAATGTGAGGAACATGTGTTTTTTTAGCCAAACTTTGAGGTTTGCAAAGGATTCTGGGTAACAGAACCTGGTCTGAGCCCCGCAAGTCACCCCTCCTTGGATTCCCCTAGGTCTCTAGTTTTCAGAAATGCACAGGTTTGGTAGGTTTCCCTAGGTGCCGGCTGAGCTAGAGGCCAAAATCTACAGGTAAGCACTTCGCAAAAAACACCTCTGTTTTCTTCCAAAATTTTGGATGTGTCCACGTTGCGCTTTGGGGTGTTTCCTGTCGCTGGCGCTAGGCCTACCCACGGAAGTGAGGTATCATTTTTATCGGGAGACTTGGGGGAACGCTGGGTGGAAGGAAATTTGTGGCTCCTCTCAGATTCCAGAACTTTCTGCCACAGAAATGTGAGGAACATGTGTTTTTTTAGCCAAACTTTGAGGTTTGCAAAGGATTCTGGGTAACAGAACCTGGTCCGAGCCCCGCAAGTCACCCCTCCTTGGATTCCCCTAGGTCTCTGGTTTTCAGAAATGCACAGGTTTGGTAGGTTTCCCTAGGTGCCGGCTGAGCTAGAGGCCAAAATCTACAGGTAGGCACTTCGCAAAAAACACCTCTGTTTTCTTCCATAATTTTGGATGTGTCCACGTTGCGCTTTGGGGTGTTTCCTGTCGCTGGCGCTAGGCCTACCCACGCAAGTGAGGTATCATTTTTATCAGGAGACTTGGGGGAACGCTGGGTGGAAGGAAATTTGCGGCTCCTCTCAGATTCCAGAACTTTCTGCCACAGAAATGTGAGGAACATGTGTTTTTTTAGCCAAATTTTGAGGTTTGCAAAGGATTCTGGGTAACAGAACCTGGTCCGAGCCCCGCAAGTCACCCCATCTTGGATTCCCCTAGGTCTCTAGTTTTCAGAAATGCACAGGTTTGGTAGGTTTCCCTAGGTGCCGGCTGAGCTAGAGGCCAAAATCTACAGGTAGGCACTTCGCAAAAAACACCTCTGTTTTCTTCCAAAATTTTGGATGTGTCCACGTTGCGCTTTGGGGTGTTTCCTGTCGCTGGCGCTAGGCCTACCCACGCAAGTGAGGTATCATTTTTATCGGGAGACTTGGGGGAACGCTGGGTGGAAGGAAATGTGTGGCTCCTCTCAGATTCCAGAACTTTCTGCCACAGAAATGTGAGGAACATGTGTTTTTTGAGCCAAATTTTGAGGTTTGCAAAGGATTCTGGGTAACAGACCTGGTCCGAGCCCCGCAAGTCACCCCTCCTTGGATTCCCCTAGGTCTCTAGTTTTCAGAAATGCACAGGTTTGGTAGGTTTCCCTAGGTGCCGGCTGAGCTAGAGGCCAAAATCTACAGGTAGGCACTTCGCAAAAAACACCTCTGTTTTCTTCCAAACTTTTGGACGTGTCCACGTTGCGCTTTGGGGTGTTTCCTGTCGCCGGCGCTAGGCCTACCCACGCAAGTGAGGTATCATTTTTATCGGGAGACTTGGGGAAACGCTGGGTGGAAGGAAATTTGTGGCTCCTCTCAGATTCCAGAACTTTCTGCCACAGAAATGTGAGGAACATGTGTTTTTTTAGCCAAATTTTGAGGTTTGCAAAGGATTCTGGGTAACAGAACCTGCTCCGAGCCCCGCAAGTCACCCCTCCTTGGATTCCCCTAGGTCTCTAGTTTTCAGAAATGCACAGGTTTGGTAGGTTTCCCTAGGTGCCGGCTGAGCTAGAGGCCAAAATCTACAGGTAGGCACTTCGCAAAAAACACCTCTGTTTTCTTCCAAAATTTTGGATGTGTCCACGTTGCGCTTTGGGGTGTTTCCTGTCGCTGGCGCTAGGCCTACCCATGCAAGTGAGGTATCATTTTTACCGGGAGACTTGGGGGAACGCTGGGTGGAAGGAAATTTGTGGCTCCTCTCAGATTCCAGAACTTTCTGCCACAGAAATGTGAGGAACATGTGTTTTTTGAGCCAAATTTTGAGGTTTGCAAAGGATTCTGGGTAGCAGAACCTGGTCTGAGCCCCGCAAGTCACCCCTCCTTGGATTCCCCTAGGTCTCTAGTTTTCAGAAATGCACAGGTTTGGTAGGTTTCCCTAGGTGCCGGCTGAGCTAGAGGCCAAAATCTACAGGTAAGCACTTTGCAAAAAACACCTCTGTTTTCTTCCAAAATTTTGGATGTGTCCACGTTGCGCTTTGGGGTGTTTCCTGTCGCTGGCGCTAGGCCTACCCACGGAAGTGAGGTATCATTTTTATCGGGAGACTTGGGGGAACGCTGGGTGGAAGGAAATTTGTGGCTCCTCTCAGATTCCAGAACTTTCTGCCACAGAAATGTGAGGAACATGTGTTTTTTTAGCCAAATTTTGAGGTTTGCAAAGGATTCTGGGTAACAGAACCTGGACCGAGCCCCGCAAGTCACCCCTCCTTGGATTCCCCTAGGTCTCTAGTTTTCAGAAATGCACAGGTTTGGTAGGTTTCCCTAGGTGCCGGCTGAGCTAGAGGCCTAAATCTACAGGTAGGCACTTCGCAAAAAACACCTCTGTTTTCTTCCAAAATTTTGGACGTGTCCACGTTGCGCTTTGGGGTGTTTCCTGTCGCCGGCGCTAGGCCTACCCACGCAAGTGAGGTATCATTTTTATCGGGAGACTTGGGGGAACGCTGGGTGGAAGGAAATTTGTGGTTCCTCACAGATTCCAGAACTTTCTGCCACAGAAATGTGAGGAACATGTGTTTTTTTAGCCAAACTTTGAGGTTTGCAAAGGATTCTGGGTAACAGAACCTGGTCCGAGCCCCGCAAGTCACCCCTCCTTGGATTCCCCTAGGTCTCTGGTTTTCAGAAATGCACAGGTTTGGTAGGTTTCCCTAGGTGCCGGCTGAGCTAGAGGCCAAAATCTACAGGTAGGCACTTCGCAAAAAACACCTCTGTTTTCTTCCATAATTTTGGATGTGTCCACGTTGCGCTTTGGGGTGTTTCCTGTCGCTGGCGCTAGGCCTACCCACGCAAGTGAGGTATCATTTTTATCAGGAGACTTGGGGGAACGCTGGGTGGAAGGAAATTTGCGGCTCCTCTCAGATTCCAGAACTTTCTGCCACAGAAATGTGAGGAACATGTGTTTTTTTAGCCAAATTTTGAGGTTTGCAAAGGATTCTGGGTAACAGAACCTGGTCCGAGCCCCGCAAGTCACCCCATCTTGGATTCCCCTAGGTCTCTAGTTTTCAGAAATGCACAGGTTTGGTAGGTTTCCCTAGGTGCCGGCTGAGCTAGAGGCCAAAATCTACAGGTAGGCACTTCGCAAAAAACACCTCTGTTTTCTTCCAAAATTTTGGATGTGTCCACGTTGCGCTTTGGGGTGTTTCCTGTCGCTGGCGCTAGGCCTACCCACGCAAGTGAGGTATCATTTTTATCGGGAGACTTGGGGGAACGCTGGGTGGAAGGAAATGTGTGGCTCCTCTCAGATTCCAGAACTTTCTGCCACAGAAATGTGAGGAACATGTGTTTTTTGAGCCAAATTTTGAGGTTTGCAAAGGATTCTGGGTAACAGACCTGGTCCGAGCCCCGCAAGTCACCCCTCCTTGGATTCCCCTAGGTCTCTAGTTTTCAGAAATGCACAGGTTTGGTAGGTTTCCCTAGGTGCCGGCTGAGCTAGAGGCCAAAATCTACAGGTAGGCACTTCGCAAAAAACACCTCTGTTTTCTTCCAAACTTTTGGACGTGTCCACGTTGCGCTTTGGGGTGTTTCCTGTCGCTGGCGCTAGGCCTACCCACGCAAGTGAGGTATCATTTTTATCAGGAGACTTGGGGGAACGCTGGGTGGAAGGAAATTTGCGGCTCCTCTCAGATTCCAGAACTTTCTGCCACAGAAATGTGAGGAACATGTGTTTTTTTAGCCAAATTTTGAGGTTTGCAAAGGATTCTGGGTAACAGAACCTGGTCCGAGCCCCGCAAGTCACCCCATCTTGGATTCCCCTAGGTCTCTAGTTTTCAGAAATGCACAGGTTTGGTAGGTTTCCCTAGGTGCCGGCTGAGCTAGAGGCCAAAATCTACAGGTAGGCACTTCGCAAAAAACACCTCTGTTTTCTTCCATAATTTTGGATGTGTCCACGTTGCGCTTTGGGGTGTTTCCTGTCGCTGGCGCTAGGCCTACCCACGCAAGTGAGGTATCATTTTTATCAGGAGACTTGGGGGAACGCTGGGTGGAAGGAAATTTGCGGCTCCTCTCAGATTCCAGAACTTTCTGCCACAGAAATGTGAGGAACATGTGTTTTTTTAGCCAAATTTTGAGGTTTGCAAAGGATTCTGGGTAACAGAACCTGGTCTGAGCCCCGCAAGTCACCCCATCTTGGATTCCCCTAGGTCTCTAGTTTTCAGAAATGCACAGGTTTGGTAGGTTTCCCTAGGTGCCGGCTGAGCTAGAGGCCAAAATCTACAGGTAAGCACTTCGCAAAAAACACCTCTGTTTTCTTCCAAAATTTTGGATGTGTCCACGTTGCGCTTTGGGGTGTTTCCTGTCGCTGGCGCTAGGCCTACCCACGGAAGTGAGGTATCATTTTTATCGGGAGACTTGGGGGAACGCTGGGTGGAAGGAAATTTGTGGCTCCTCTCAGATTCCAGAACTTTCTGCCACAGAAATGTGAGGAACATGTGTTTTTTTAGCCAAATTTTGAGGTTTGCAAAGGATTCTGGGTAACAGAACCTGGACCGAGCCCCGCAAGTCACCCCTCCTTGGATTCCCCTAGGTCTCTAGTTTTCAGAAATGCACAGGTTTGGTAGGTTTCCCTAGGTGCCGGCTGAGCTAGAGGCCAAAATCTACAGGTAGGCACTTCGCAAAAAACACCTCTGTTTTCTTCCAAAATTTTGGACGTGTCCACGTTGCGCTTTGGGGTGTTTCCTGTCGCCGGCGCTAGGCCTAACCACGCAAGTGAGGTATCATTTTTATCGGGAGACTTGGGGGAACGCTGGGTGGAAGGAAATTTGTGGTTCCTCTCAGATTCCAGAACTTTCTGCCACAGAAATGTGAGGAACATGTGTTTTTTTAGCCAAACTTTGAGGTTTGCAAAGGATTCTGGGTAACAGAACCTGGTCCGAGCCCCGCAAGTCACCCCTCCTTGGATTCCCCTAGGTCTCTAGTTTTCAGAAATGCACAGGTTTGGTAGGTTTCCCTAGGTGCCGGCTGAGCTAGAGGCCAAAATCTACAGGTAGGCACTTCGCAAAAAACACCTCTGTTTTCTTCCAAAATTTTGGATGTGTCCACGTTGCGCTTTGGGGTGTTTCCTGTCGCTGGCGCTAGGCCTACCCACGGAAGTGAGGTATCATTTTTATCGGGAGACTTGGGGGAACGCTGGGTGGAAGGAAATTTGTGGCTCCTCTCAGATTCCAGAACTTTCTGCCACAGAAATGTGAGGAACATGTGTTTTTTTAGCCAAATTTTGAGGTTTGCAAAGGATTCTGGGTAACAGAACCTGGTCTGAGCCCCGCAAGTCACCCCTCCTTGGATTCCCCTAGGTCTCTAGTTTTCAGAAATGCACAGGTTTGGTAGGTTTCCCTAGGTGCCGGCTGAGCTAGAGGCCAAAATCTACAGGTAAGCACTTCGCAAAAAACACCTCTGTTTTCTTCCAAAATTTTGGATGTGTCCACGTTGCGCTTTGGGGTGTTTCCTGTCGCTGGCGCTAGGCCTACCCACGGAAGTGAGGTATCATTTTTATCGGGAGACTTGGGGGAACGCTGGGTGGAAGGAAATTTGTGGCTCCTCTCAGATTCCAGAACTTTCTGCCACAGAAATGTGAGGAACATGTGTTTTTTTAGCCAAACTTTGAGGTTTGCAAAGGATTCTGGGTAACAGAACCTGGTCCGAGCCCCGCAAGTCACCCCTCGTTGGATTCCCCTAGGTCTCTAGTTTTCAGAAATGCACAGGTTTGGTAGGTTTCCCTAGGTGCCGGCTGAGCTAGAGGCCAAAATCTACAGATAGGCACTTCGCAAAAAACACCTCTGTTTTCTTCCAAAATTTTGGATGTGTCCACGTTGCGCTTTGGGGTGTTTCCTGTCGCTGGCGCTAGGCCTACCCACGCAAGTGAGGTATCATTTTTATCGGGAGACTTGGGGGAACGCTGGGTGGAAGGAAATTTGTGGGTCCTCTCAGATTCCAGAACTTTCTGCCACAGAAATGTGAGGAACATGTGTTTTTTTTGCCAAATTTTGAGGTTTGCAAAGGATTCTGGGTAACAGAACCTGGTCCGAGCCCCGCAAGTCACCCCTCCTTGGATTCCCCTAGGTCTCTAGTTTTCAGAAATGCACAGGTTTGGTAGGTTTCCCTAGGTGCCGGCTGAGCTAGAGGCCAAAATCTACAGGTAGGCACTTCGCAAAAAACACCTCTGTTTTCTTCCAAAATTTTGGATGTGTCCACGTTGCGCTTTGGGGTGTTTCCTGTCGCTGGCGCTAGGCCTACCCACGCAAGTGAGGTATCATTTTTATCGGGAGACTTGGGGGAACGCTGGGTGGAAGGAAATTTGTGGGTCCTCTCAGATTCCAGAACTTTCTGCCACAGAAATGTGAGGAACATGTGTTTTTTTAGCCAAAATTTGAGGTTTGCAAAGGATTCTGGGTAACAGAACCTGGTCCGAGCCCCGCAAGTCCCCCCTCCTTGGATTCCCCTAGGTCTCTAGTTTTCAGAAATGCACAGGTTTGGTAGGTTTCCCTAGGTGCCGGCTGAGCTAGAGGCCAAAATCTACAGGTAAGCACTTCGCAAAAAACACCTCTGTTTTCTTCCAAAATTTTGGATGTCTCCACGTTGCGCTTTGGGGTGTTTCCTGTCACTGGCGCTAGGCCTACCCACGGAAGTGAGGTATCATTTTTATCGGGAGACTTGGGGGAACGCTGGGTGGAAGGAAATTTGTGGCTCCTCTCAGATTCCAGAACTTTCTGCCACAGAAATGTGAGGAACATGTGTTTTTTTAGCCAAACTTTGAGGTTTGCAAAGGATTCTGGGTAACAGAACCTGGTCCGAGCCCCGCAAGTCACCCCTCCTTGGATTCCCCTAGGTCTCTAGTTTTCAGAAATGCACAGGTTTGGTAGGTTTCCCTAGGTGCCGGCTGAGCTAGAGGCCAAAATCTACAGGTAGGCACTTCGCAAAAAACACCTCTGTTTTCTTCCAAAATTTTGGATGTGTCCACGTTGCGCTTTGGGGTGTTTCCTGTCGCTGGCGCTAGGCCTACCCACGCAAGTGAGGTATCATTTTTATCGGGAGACTTGGGGGAACGCTGGGTGGAAGGAAATTTGTGGGTCCTCTCAGATTCCAGAACTTTCTGCCACAGAAATGTGGGGAACATGTGTTTTTTTAGCCAAAATTTGAGGTTTGCAAAGGATTCTGGGTAACAGAACCTGGTCCGAGCCCCGCAAGTCACCCCTCCTTGGATTCCCCTAGGTCTCTAGTTTTCAGAAATGCACAGGTTTGGTAGGTTTCCCTAGGTGCCGGCTGAGCTAGAGGCCAAAATCTACAGGTAAGCACTTCGCAAAAAACACCTCTGTTTTCTTCCAAAATTTTGGATGTCTCCACGTTGCGCTTTGGGGTGTTTCCTGTCACTGGCGCTAGGCCTACCCACGGAAGTGAGGTATCATTTTTATCGGGAGACTTGGGGGAACGCTGGGTGGATGGAAATTTGTGGCTCCTCTCAGATTCCAGAACTTTCTGCCACAGAAATGTGAGGAACATGTGTTTTTTTAGCCAAACTTTGAGGTTTGCAAAGGATTCTGGGTAACAGAACCTGGTCTGAGCCCCGCAAGTCACCCCTCCTTGGATTCCCCTAGGTCTCTAGTTTTCAGAAATGCACAGGTTTGGTAGGTTTCCCTAGGTGCCGGCTGAGCTAGAGGCCAAAATCTACAGGTAAGCACTTCGCAAAAAACACCTCTGTTTTCTTCCAAAATTTTGGATGTGTCCACGTTGCGCTATGGGGTGTTTCCTGTCGCTGGCGCTAGGCCTACCCACGGAAGTGAGGTATCATTTTTATCGGGAGACTTGGGGGAACGCTGGGTGGAAGGAAATTTGTGGCTCCTCTCAGATTCCAGAACTTTCTGCCACAGAAATGTGAGGAACATGTGTTTTTTTAGCCAAACTTTGAGGTTTGCAAAGGATTCTGGGTAACAGAACCTGGTCCGAGCCCCGCAAGTCACCCCTCCTTGGATTCCCCTAGGTCTCTAGTTTTCAGAAATGCACAGGTTTGGTAGGTTTCCCTAGGTGCCGGCTGAGCTAGAGGCCAAAATCTACAGATAGGCACTTCGCAAAAAACACCTCTGTTTTCTTCCAAAATTTTGGATGTGTCCACGTTGCGCTTTGGGGTGTTTCCTGTCGCTGGCGCTAGGCCTACCCACGCAAGTGAGGCATCATTTTTATCGGGAGACTTGGGGGAACGCTGGGTGGAAGGAAATTTGTGGGTCCTCTCAGATTCCAGAACTTTCTGCCACAGAAATGTGAGGAACATGTGTTTTTTTAGCCAAATTTTGAGGTTTGCAAAGGATTCTGGGTAACAGAACCTGGACCGAGCCCCGCAAGTCACCCCTCCTTGGATTCCCCTAGGTCTCTAGTTTTCAGAAATGCACAGGTTTGGTAGGTTTCCCTAGGTGCCGGCTGAGCTAGAGGCCAAAATCTACAGGTAGGCACTTCGCAAAAAACACCTCTGTTTTCTTCCAAAATTTTGGATGTGTCCACGTTGCGCTTTGGGGTGTTTCCTGTCGCTGGCGCTAGGCCTACCCACGCAAGTGAGGTATCATTTTTATCGGGAGACTTGGGGGAACGCTGGGTGGAAGGAAATTTGTGGGTCCTCTCAGATTCCAGAACTTTCTGCCACAGAAATGTGAGGAACATGTGTTTTTTTAGCCAAAATTTGAGGTTTGCAAAGGATTCTGGGTAACAGAACCTGGTCCGAGCCCCGCAAGTCACCCCTCCTTGGATTCCCCTAGGTCTCTAGTTTTCAGAAATGCACAGGTTTGGTAGGTTTCCCTAGGTGCCGGCTGAGCTAGAGGCCAAAATCTACAGGTAAGCACTTCGCAAAAAACACCTCTGTTTTCTTCCAAAATTTTGGATGTCTCCACGTTGCGCTTTGGGGTGTTTCCTGTCACTGGCGCTAGGCCTACCCACGGAAGTGAGGTATCATTTTTATCGGGAGACTTGGGGGAACGCTGGGTGGAAGGAAATTTGTGGCTCCTCTCAGATTCCAGAACTTTCTGCCACAGAAATGTGAGGAACATGTGTTTTTTTAGCCAAATTTTGAGGTTTGCAAAGGATTCTGGGTAACAGAACCTGCTCCGAGCCCCGCAAGTCACCCCTCCTTGGATTCCCCTAGGTCTCTAGTTTTCAGAAATGCACAGGTTTGGTAGGTTTCCCTAGGTGCCGGCTGAGCTAGAGGCCAAAATCTACAGGTAGGCACTTCGCAAAAAACACCTCTGTTTTCTTCCAAAATTTTGGATGTGTCCACGTTGCGCTTTGGGGTGTTTCCTGTCGCTGGCGCTAGGCCTACCCATGCAAGTGAGGTATCATTTTTACCGGGAGACTTGGGGGAACGCTGGGTGGAAGGAAATTTGTGGCTCCTCTCAGATTCCAGAACTTTCTGCCACAGAAATGTGAGGAACATGTGTTTTTTGAGCCAAATTTTGAGGTTTGCAAAGGATTCTGGGTAGCAGAACCTGGTCTGAGCCCCGCAAGTCACCCCTCCTTGGATTCCCCTAGGTCTCTAGTTTTCAGAAATGCACAGGTTTGGTAGGTTTCCCTAGGTGCCGGCTGAGCTAGAGGCCAAAATCTACAGGTAAGCACTTTGCAAAAAACACCTCTGTTTTCTTCCAAAATTTTGGATGTGTCCACGTTGCGCTTTGGGGTGTTTCCTGTCGCTGGCGCTAGGCCTACCCACGGAAGTGAGGTATCATTTTTATCGGGAGACTTGGGGGAACGCTGGGTGGAAGGAAATTTGTGGCTCCTCTCAGATTCCAGAACTTTCTGCCACAGAAATGTGAGGAACATGTGTTTTTTTAGCCAAATTTTGAGGTTTGCAAAGGATTCTGGGTAACAGAACCTGGACCGAGCCCCGCAAGTCACCCCTCCTTGGATTCCCCTAGGTCTCTAGTTTTCAGAAATGCACAGGTTTGGTAGGTTTCCCTAGGTGCCGGCTGAGCTAGAGGCCTAAATCTACAGGTAGGCACTTCGCAAAAAACACCTCTGTTTTCTTCCAAAATTTTGGACGTGTCCACGTTGCGCTTTGGGGTGTTTCCTGTCGCCGGCGCTAGGCCTACCCACGCAAGTGAGGTATCATTTTTATCGGGAGACTTGGGGGAACGCTGGGTGGAAGGAAATTTGTGGTTCCTCACAGATTCCAGAACTTTCTGCCACAGAAATGTGAGGAACATGTGTTTTTTTAGCCAAACTTTGAGGTTTGCAAAGGATTCTGGGTAACAGAACCTGGTCCGAGCCCCGCAAGTCACCCCTCCTTGGATTCCCCTAGGTCTCTGGTTTTCAGAAATGCACAGGTTTGGTAGGTTTCCCTAGGTGCCGGCTGAGCTAGAGGCCAAAATCTACAGGTAGGCACTTCGCAAAAAACACCTCTGTTTTCTTCCATAATTTTGGATGTGTCCACGTTGCGCTTTGGGGTGTTTCCTGTCGCTGGCGCTAGGCCTACCCACGCAAGTGAGGTATCATTTTTATCAGGAGACTTGGGGGAACGCTGGGTGGAAGGAAATTTGCGGCTCCTCTCAGATTCCAGAACTTTCTGCCACAGAAATGTGAGGAACATGTGTTTTTTTAGCCAAATTTTGAGGTTTGCAAAGGATTCTGGGTAACAGAACCTGGTCCGAGCCCCGCAAGTCACCCCATCTTGGATTCCCCTAGGTCTCTAGTTTTCAGAAATGCACAGGTTTGGTAGGTTTCCCTAGGTGCCGGCTGAGCTAGAGGCCAAAATCTACAGGTAGGCACTTCGCAAAAAACACCTCTGTTTTCTTCCAAAATTTTGGATGTGTCCACGTTGCGCTTTGGGGTGTTTCCTGTCGCTGGCGCTAGGCCTACCCACGCAAGTGAGGTATCATTTTTATCGGGAGACTTGGGGGAACGCTGGGTGGAAGGAAATGTGTGGCTCCTCTCAGATTCCAGAACTTTCTGCCACAGAAATGTGAGGAACATGTGTTTTTTGAGCCAAATTTTGAGGTTTGCAAAGGATTCTGGGTAACAGACCTGGTCCGAGCCCCGCAAGTCACCCCTCCTTGGATTCCCCTAGGTCTCTAGTTTTCAGAAATGCACAGGTTTGGTAGGTTTCCCTAGGTGCCGGCTGAGCTAGAGGCCAAAATCTACAGGTAGGCACTTCGCAAAAAACACCTCTGTTTTCTTCCAAACTTTTGGACGTGTCCACGTTGCGCTTTGGGGTGTTTCCTGTCGCTGGCGCTAGGCCTACCCACGCAAGTGAGGTATCATTTTTATCAGGAGACTTGGGGGAACGCTGGGTGGAAGGAAATTTGCGGCTCCTCTCAGATTCCAGAACTTTCTGCCACAGAAATGTGAGGAACATGTGTTTTTTTAGCCAAATTTTGAGGTTTGCAAAGGATTCTGGGTAACAGAACCTGGTCCGAGCCCCGCAAGTCACCCCATCTTGGATTCCCCTAGGTCTCTAGTTTTCAGAAATGCACAGGTTTGGTAGGTTTCCCTAGGTGCCGGCTGAGCTAGAGGCCAAAATCTACAGGTAGGCACTTCGCAAAAAACACCTCTGTTTTCTTCCATAATTTTGGATGTGTCCACGTTGCGCTTTGGGGTGTTTCCTGTCGCTGGCGCTAGGCCTACCCACGCAAGTGAGGTATCATTTTTATCAGGAGACTTGGGGGAACGCTGGGTGGAAGGAAATTTGCGGCTCCTCTCAGATTCCAGAACTTTCTGCCACAGAAATGTGAGGAACATGTGTTTTTTTAGCCAAATTTTGAGGTTTGCAAAGGATTCTGGGTAACAGAACCTGGTCTGAGCCCCGCAAGTCACCCCATCTTGGATTCCCCTAGGTCTCTAGTTTTCAGAAATGCACAGGTTTGGTAGGTTTCCCTAGGTGCCGGCTGAGCTAGAGGCCAAAATCTACAGGTAAGCACTTCGCAAAAAACACCTCTGTTTTCTTCCAAAATTTTGGATGTGTCCACGTTGCGCTTTGGGGTGTTTCCTGTCGCTGGCGCTAGGCCTACCCACGGAAGTGAGGTATCATTTTTATCGGGAGACTTGGGGGAACGCTGGGTGGAAGGAAATTTGTGGCTCCTCTCAGATTCCAGAACTTTCTGCCACAGAAATGTGAGGAACATGTGTTTTTTTAGCCAAATTTTGAGGTTTGCAAAGGATTCTGGGTAACAGAACCTGGACCGAGCCCCGCAAGTCACCCCTCCTTGGATTCCCCTAGGTCTCTAGTTTTCAGAAATGCACAGGTTTGGTAGGTTTCCCTAGGTGCCGGCTGAGCTAGAGGCCAAAATCTACAGGTAGGCACTTCGCAAAAAACACCTCTGTTTTCTTCCAAAATTTTGGACGTGTCCACGTTGCGCTTTGGGGTGTTTCCTGTCGCCGGCGCTAGGCCTAACCACGCAAGTGAGGTATCATTTTTATCGGGAGACTTGGGGGAACGCTGGGTGGAAGGAAATTTGTGGTTCCTCTCAGATTCCAGAACTTTCTGCCACAGAAATGTGAGGAACATGTGTTTTTTTAGCCAAACTTTGAGGTTTGCAAAGGATTCTGGGTAACAGAACCTGGTCCGAGCCCCGCAAGTCACCCCTCCTTGGATTCCCCTAGGTCTCTAGTTTTCAGAAATGCACAGGTTTGGTAGGTTTCCCTAGGTGCCGGCTGAGCTAGAGGCCAAAATCTACAGGTAGGCACTTCGCAAAAAACACCTCTGTTTTCTTCCAAAATTTTGGATGTGTCCACGTTGCGCTTTGGGGTGTTTCCTGTCGCTGGCGCTAGGCCTACCCACGGAAGTGAGGTATCATTTTTATCGGGAGACTTGGGGGAACGCTGGGTGGAAGGAAATTTGTGGCTCCTCTCAGATTCCAGAACTTTCTGCCACAGAAATGTGAGGAACATGTGTTTTTTTAGCCAAATTTTGAGGTTTGCAAAGGATTCTGGGTAACAGAACCTGGTCTGAGCCCCGCAAGTCACCCCTCCTTGGATTCCCCTAGGTCTCTAGTTTTCAGAAATGCACAGGTTTGGTAGGTTTCCCTAGGTGCCGGCTGAGCTAGAGGCCAAAATCTACAGGTAAGCACTTCGCAAAAAACACCTCTGTTTTCTTCCAAAATTTTGGATGTGTCCACGTTGCGCTTTGGGGTGTTTCCTGTCGCTGGCGCTAGGCCTACCCACGGAAGTGAGGTATCATTTTTATCGGGAGACTTGGGGGAACGCTGGGTGGAAGGAAATTTGTGGCTCCTCTCAGATTCCAGAACTTTCTGCCACAGAAATGTGAGGAACATGTGTTTTTTTAGCCAAACTTTGAGGTTTGCAAAGGATTCTGGGTAACAGAACCTGGTCCGAGCCCCGCAAGTCACCCCTCGTTGGATTCCCCTAGGTCTCTAGTTTTCAGAAATGCACAGGTTTGGTAGGTTTCCCTAGGTGCCGGCTGAGCTAGAGGCCAAAATCTACAGATAGGCACTTCGCAAAAAACACCTCTGTTTTCTTCCAAAATTTTGGATGTGTCCACGTTGCGCTTTGGGGTGTTTCCTGTCGCTGGCGCTAGGCCTACCCACGCAAGTGAGGTATCATTTTTATCGGGAGACTTGGGGGAACGCTGGGTGGAAGGAAATTTGTGGGTCCTCTCAGATTCCAGAACTTTCTGCCACAGAAATGTGAGGAACATGTGTTTTTTTTGCCAAATTTTGAGGTTTGCAAAGGATTCTGGGTAACAGAACCTGGTCCGAGCCCCGCAAGTCACCCCTCCTTGGATTCCCCTAGGTCTCTAGTTTTCAGAAATGCACAGGTTTGGTAGGTTTCCCTAGGTGCCGGCTGAGCTAGAGGCCAAAATCTACAGGTAGGCACTTCGCAAAAAACACCTCTGTTTTCTTCCAAAATTTTGGATGTGTCCACGTTGCGCTTTGGGGTGTTTCCTGTCGCTGGCGCTAGGCCTACCCACGCAAGTGAGGTATCATTTTTATCGGGAGACTTGGGGGAACGCTGGGTGGAAGGAAATTTGTGGGTCCTCTCAGATTCCAGAACTTTCTGCCACAGAAATGTGAGGAACATGTGTTTTTTTAGCCAAAATTTGAGGTTTGCAAAGGATTCTGGGTAACAGAACCTGGTCCGAGCCCCGCAAGTCCCCCCTCCTTGGATTCCCCTAGGTCTCTAGTTTTCAGAAATGCACAGGTTTGGTAGGTTTCCCTAGGTGCCGGCTGAGCTAGAGGCCAAAATCTACAGGTAAGCACTTCGCAAAAAACACCTCTGTTTTCTTCCAAAATTTTGGATGTCTCCACGTTGCGCTTTGGGGTGTTTCCTGTCACTGGCGCTAGGCCTACCCACGGAAGTGAGGTATCATTTTTATCGGGAGACTTGGGGGAACGCTGGGTGGAAGGAAATTTGTGGCTCCTCTCAGATTCCAGAACTTTCTGCCACAGAAATGTGAGGAACATGTGTTTTTTTAGCCAAACTTTGAGGTTTGCAAAGGATTCTGGGTAACAGAACCTGGTCCGAGCCCCGCAAGTCACCCCTCCTTGGATTCCCCTAGGTCTCTAGTTTTCAGAAATGCACAGGTTTGGTAGGTTTCCCTAGGTGCCGGCTGAGCTAGAGGCCAAAATCTACAGGTAGGCACTTCGCAAAAAACACCTCTGTTTTCTTCCAAAATTTTGGATGTGTCCACGTTGCGCTTTGGGGTGTTTCCTGTCGCTGGCGCTAGGCCTACCCACGCAAGTGAGGTATCATTTTTATCGGGAGACTTGGGGGAACGCTGGGTGGAAGGAAATTTGTGGGTCCTCTCAGATTCCAGAACTTTCTGCCACAGAAATGTGGGGAACATGTGTTTTTTTAGCCAAAATTTGAGGTTTGCAAAGGATTCTGGGTAACAGAACCTGGTCCGAGCCCCGCAAGTCACCCCTCCTTGGATTCCCCTAGGTCTCTAGTTTTCAGAAATGCACAGGTTTGGTAGGTTTCCCTAGGTGCCGGCTGAGCTAGAGGCCAAAATCTACAGGTAAGCACTTCGCAAAAAACACCTCTGTTTTCTTCCAAAATTTTGGATGTCTCCACGTTGCGCTTTGGGGTGTTTCCTGTCACTGGCGCTAGGCCTACCCACGGAAGTGAGGTATCATTTTTATCGGGAGACTTGGGGGAACGCTGGGTGGATGGAAATTTGTGGCTCCTCTCAGATTCCAGAACTTTCTGCCACAGAAATGTGAGGAACATGTGTTTTTTTAGCCAAACTTTGAGGTTTGCAAAGGATTCTGGGTAACAGAACCTGGTCTGAGCCCCGCAAGTCACCCCTCCTTGGATTCCCCTAGGTCTCTAGTTTTCAGAAATGCACAGGTTTGGTAGGTTTCCCTAGGTGCCGGCTGAGCTAGAGGCCAAAATCTACAGGTAAGCACTTCGCAAAAAACACCTCTGTTTTCTTCCAAAATTTTGGATGTGTCCACGTTGCGCTATGGGGTGTTTCCTGTCGCTGGCGCTAGGCCTACCCACGGAAGTGAGGTATCATTTTTATCGGGAGACTTGGGGGAACGCTGGGTGGAAGGAAATTTGTGGCTCCTCTCAGATTCCAGAACTTTCTGCCACAGAAATGTGAGGAACATGTGTTTTTTTAGCCAAACTTTGAGGTTTGCAAAGGATTCTGGGTAACAGAACCTGGTCCGAGCCCCGCAAGTCACCCCTCCTTGGATTCCCCTAGGTCTCTAGTTTTCAGAAATGCACAGGTTTGGTAGGTTTCCCTAGGTGCCGGCTGAGCTAGAGGCCAAAATCTACAGATAGGCACTTCGCAAAAAACACCTCTGTTTTCTTCCAAAATTTTGGATGTGTCCACGTTGCGCTTTGGGGTGTTTCCTGTCGCTGGCGCTAGGCCTACCCACGCAAGTGAGGCATCATTTTTATCGGGAGACTTGGGGGAACGCTGGGTGGAAGGAAATTTGTGGGTCCTCTCAGATTCCAGAACTTTCTGCCACAGAAATGTGAGGAACATGTGTTTTTTTAGCCAAATTTTGAGGTTTGCAAAGGATTCTGGGTAACAGAACCTGGACCGAGCCCCGCAAGTCACCCCTCCTTGGATTCCCCTAGGTCTCTAGTTTTCAGAAATGCACAGGTTTGGTAGGTTTCCCTAGGTGCCGGCTGAGCTAGAGGCCAAAATCTACAGGTAGGCACTTCGCAAAAAACACCTCTGTTTTCTTCCAAAATTTTGGATGTGTCCACGTTGCGCTTTGGGGTGTTTCCTGTCGCTGGCGCTAGGCCTACCCACGCAAGTGAGGTATCATTTTTATCGGGAGACTTGGGGGAACGCTGGGTGGAAGGAAATTTGTGGGTCCTCTCAGATTCCAGAACTTTCTGCCACAGAAATGTGAGGAACATGTGTTTTTTTAGCCAAAATTTGAGGTTTGCAAAGGATTCTGGGTAACAGAACCTGGTCCGAGCCCCGCAAGTCACCCCTCCTTGGATTCCCCTAGGTCTCTAGTTTTCAGAAATGCACAGGTTTGGTAGGTTTCCCTAGGTGCCGGCTGAGCTAGAGGCCAAAATCTACAGGTAAGCACTTCGCAAAAAACACCTCTGTTTTCTTCCAAAATTTTGGATGTCTCCACGTTGCGCTTTGGGGTGTTTCCTGTCACTGGCGCTAGGCCTACCCACGGAAGTGAGGTATCATTTTTATCGGGAGACTTGGGGGAACGCTGGGTGGAAGGAAATTTGTGGCTCCTCTCAGATTCCAGAACTTTCTGCCACAGAAATGTGAGGAACATGTGTTTTTTTAGCCAAACTTTGAGGTTTGCAAAGGATTCTGGGTAACAGAACCTGGTCTGAGCCCCGCAAGTCACCCCTCCTTGGATTCCCCTAGGTCTCTAGTTTTCAGAAATGCACAGGTTTGGTAGGTTTCCCTAGGTGCCGGCTGAGCTAGAGGCCAAAATCTACAGGTAAGCACTTCGCAAAAAACACCTCTGTTTTCTTCCAAAATTTTGGATGTGTCCACGTTGCGCTTTGGGGTGTTTCCTGTCGCTGGCGCTAGGCCTACCCACGGAAGTGAGGTATCATTTTTATCGGGAGACTTGGGGGAACGCTGGGTGGAAGGAAATTTGTGGCTCCTCTCAGATTCCAGAACTTTCTGCCACAGAAATGTGAGGAACATGTGTTTTTTTAGCCAAACTTTGAGGTTTGCAAAGGATTCTGGGTAACAGAACCTGGTCCGAGCCCCGCAAGTCACCCCTCCTTGGATTCCCCTAGGTCTCTAGTTTTCAGAAATGCACAGGTTTGGTAGGTTTCCCTAGGTGCCGGCTGAGCTAGAGGCCAAAATCTACAGATAGGCACTTCTCAAAAAACACCTCTGTTTTCTTCCAAAATTTTGGATGTGTCCACGTTGCGCTTTGGGGTGTTTCCTGTCGCTGGCGCTAGGCCTACCCACGCAAGTGAGGCATCATTTTTATCGGGAGACTTGGGGGAACGCTGGGTGGAAGGAAATTTGTGGGTCCTCTCAGATTCCAGAACTTTCTGCCACAGAAATGTGAGGAACATGTGTTTTTTTAGCCAAATTTTGAGGTTTGCAAAGGATTCTGGGTAACAGAACCTGGACCGAGCCCCGCAAGTCACCCCTCCTTGGATTCCCCTAGGTCTCTAGTTTTCAGAAATGCACAGGTTTGGTAGGTTTCCCTAGGTGCCGGCTGAGCTAGAGGCCAAAATCTACAGGTAGGCACTTCGCAAAAAACACCTCTGTTTTCTTCCAAAATTTTGGATGTGTCCACGTTGCGCTTAGGGTGTTTCCTGTCGCTGGCGCTAGGCCTACCCACGGAAGTGAGGTATCATTTCTATCGGGAGACTTGGGGGAACGCTGGGTGGAAGGAAATTTGTGGTTCCTCTCAGATTCCAGAACTTTCTGCCACAGAAATGTGAGGAACATGTGTTTTTTTAGCCAATCTTTGAGGTTTGCAAAGGATTCTGGGTAACAGAACCTGGTCCGAGCCCCGCAAGTCACCCCTCCTTGGATTCCCCTAGGTCTCTATTTTTCAGAAATGCACAGGTTTGGTAGGTTTCCCTAGGTGCCGGCTGAGCTAGAGGCCAAAATCTACAGGTAGGCACTTCGCAAAAAACACCTCTGTTTTCTTCCAAAATTTTGGATGTGTCCACGTTGCGCTTTGGGGTGTTTCCTGTCGCTGGCGCTAGGCCTACCCACGCAAGTGAGGTATCATTTTTATCAGGAGAGTTGGGGGAACGCTGGGTGGAAGGAAATTTGTGGTTCCTCTCAGATTCCAGAACTTTCTGCCACAGAAATGTGAGGAACATGTGTTTTTTTAGCCAAACTTTGAGGTTTGCAAAGGATTCTGGGTAACAGAACCTGGTCCGAGCCCCGCAAGTCACCCCTCCTTGGATTCCCCTAGGTCTCTGGTTTTCAGAAATGCACAGGTTTGGTAGGTTTCCCTAGGTGCCGGCTGAGCTAGAGGCCAATATCTACAGGTAGGCACTTCGCAAAAAACACCTCTGTTTTCTTCCATAATTCTGGATGTGTCCACGTTGCGCTTTGGGGTGTTTCCTGTCGCTGGCGCTAGGCCTACCCACGCAAGTGAGGTATCATTTTTATCGGGAGACTTGGGGGAACGCTGGGTGGAAGGAAATTTGTGGCTCCTCTCAGATTCCAGAACTTTCTGCCACAGAAATGTGAAGAACATGTGTTTTTTTAGCCAAATTTTGAGGTTTGCAAAGGATTCTGGGTAACAGAACCTGGTCCGAGCCCCGCAAGTCACCCCATCTTGGATTCCCCTAGGTCTCTAGTTTTCAGAAATGCACAGGTTTGGTAGGTTTCCCTAGGTGCCGGCTGAGCTAGAGGCCAAAATCTACAGGTAGGCACTTCGCAAAAAACACCTCTGTTTTCTTCCAAAATTTTGGATGTGTCCACGTTGCGCTTTGGGGTGTTTCCTGTCGCTGGCGCTAGGCCTACCCACGCAAGTGAGGTATCATTTTTATCGGGAGACTTGGGGGAACGCTGGGTGGAAGGAAATTTGTGGCTCCTCTCAGATTCCAGAACTTTCTGCCACAGAAATGTGAGGAACATGAGTTTTTTTAGCCAAATTTTGAGGTTTGCAAAGGATTCTGGGTAACAGAACCTGGTCCGAGCCCCGCAAGTCACCCCTCCTTGGATTCCCCTAGGTCTCTAGTTTTCAGAAATGCACAGGTTTGGTAGGTTTCCATAGGTGCCGGCTGAGCTAGAGGCCAAAATCTACAGGTAGGCACTTCGCAAAAAACACCTCTGTTTTCTTCCAAAATTTTGGACGTGTCCACGTTGCGCTTTGGGGTGTTTCCTGTCGCCGGCGCTAGGCCTACCCACGCAAGTGAGGTATCATTTTTATCGGGAGACTTGGGGGAACGCTGGGTGGAAGGAAATTTGTGGCTCCTCTCAGATTCCAGAACTTTCTGCCACAGAAATGTGAGGAACATGTGTTTTTTTAGCCAAACTTTGAGGTTTGCAAAGGATTCTGGGTAACAGAACCTGGTCCGAGCCCCGCAAGTCACCCCTCCTTGGATTCCCCTAGGTCTCTATTTTTCAGAAATGCACAGGTTTGGTAGGTTTCCCTAGGTGCCGGCTGAGCTAGAGGCCAAAATCTACAGGTAGGCACTTCGCAAAAAACACCTCTGTTTTCTTCCAAAATTTTGGATGTGTCCACGTTGCGCTTTGGGGTGTTTCCTGTCGCTGGCGCTAGGCCTACCCATGCAAGTGAGGTATAATTTTTACCGGGAGACTTGGGGGAACGCTGGGTGGAAGGAAATTTGTGGCTCCTCTCAGATTCCAGAACTTTCTGCCACAGAAATGTGAGGAACATGTGTTTTTTGAGCCAAATTTTGAGGTTTGCAAAGGATTCTGGGTAACAGAACCTGGTCCGAGCCCCGCAAGTCACCCCTCCTTGGATTCCCCTAGGTCTCTAGTTTTCAGAAATGCACAGGTTTGGTAGGTTTCCCTAGGTGCCGGCTGAGCTAGAGGCCAAAATCTACAGGTAGGCAGTTCGCAAAAAACACCTCTGTTTTCTTCCAAAATTTTGGACGTGTCCACGTTGCGCTTTGGGGTGTTTCCTGTCGCCGGCGCTAGGCCTACCCACGGAAGTGAGGTTTCATTTTTATCGGGAGACTTGGGGGAACGCTGGGTGGAAGGAAATTTGTGGTTCCTCTCAGATTCCAGAACTTTCTGCCACAGAAATGTGAGGAACATGTGTTTTTTTAGCCAAATTTTGAGGTTTGCAAAGAATTCTGGGTAACAGAACCTGGTCCAAGCCCCGCAAGTCACCCCTCCTTGGATTCCCCTAGGTCTCTAGTTTTCAGAAATGCACAGGTTTGGTAGGTTTCCCTAGGTGCCGGCTGAGCTAGAGGCCAAAATCTACAGGTAGGTACTTCGCAAAAAACACCTCTGTTTTCTTCCAAAATTTTGGATGTGTCCACGTTGCGCTTTGGGGTGTTTCCTGTCGCTGGCGCTAGGCCTACCCACGCAAGTGAGGTATCATTTTTATCGGGAGACTTGGGGGAACGCTGGGTGGAAGGAAATTTGTGGCTCCTCTCAGATTCCAGAACTTTCTGCCACAGAAATGTGAGGAACATGTGTTTTTTGAGCCAAATTTTGAGGTTTGCAAAGGATTCTGGGTAACAGAACCTGGTCCGAGCCCCGCAAGTCACCCCTCCTTGGATTCCCCTAGGTCTCTAGTTTTCAGAAATGCACAGGTTTGGTAGGTTTCCCTAGGTGCCGGCTGAGCTAGAGGCCAAAATCTACAGGTAGGTACTTCGCAAAAAACACCTCTGTTTTCTTCCAAAATTTTGGATGTGTCCACGTTGCGCTTTGGGGTGTTTCCTGTCGCTGGCGCTAGGCCTACCCACGCAAGTGAGGTATCATTTTTATCGGAAGACTTGGGGGAACGCTGGGTGGAAGGAAATTTGTGGCTCCTCTCAGATTCCAGAACTTTCTGCCACAGAAATGTGAGGAACATGTGTTTTTTTAGCCAAATTGTGAGGTTTGCAAAGGATTCTGGGTAACAGAACCTGGTCCGAGCCCCGCAAGTCACCCCTCCTTGGATTCCCCTAGGTCTCTAGTTTTCAGAAATGCACAGGTTTGGTAGGTTTCCCTAGGTGCCGGCTGAGCTAGAGGCCAAAATCTACAGGTAGGCACTTCGCAAAAAACACCTCTGTTTTCTTCCAAAATTTTGGATGTGTCCACGTTGCGCTTAGGGTGTTTCCTGTCGCTGGCGCTAGGCCTACCCACGGAAGTGAGGTATCATTTCTATCGGGAGACTTGGGGGAACGCTG
The DNA here is from genome assembly GCF_031143425.1 of Pleurodeles waltl. Classification (NCBI taxonomy): domain Eukaryota; kingdom Metazoa; phylum Chordata; class Amphibia; order Caudata; family Salamandridae; genus Pleurodeles; species Pleurodeles waltl. The sequence goes on along the minus strand of NC_090447.1, from coordinate 117,405,497 downwards.
GGTGGAAGGAAATTTGTGGTTCCTCTCAGATTCCAGAACTTTCTGCCACAGAAATGTGAGGAACATGTGTTTTTTTAGCCAATCTTTGAGGTTTGCAAAGGATTCTGGGTAACAGAACCTGGTCCGAGCCCCGCAAGTCACCCCTCCTTGGATTCCCCTAGGTCTCTATTTTTCAGAAATGCACAGGTTTGGTAGGTTTCCCTAGGTGCCGGCTGAGCTAGAGGCCAAAATCTACAGATAGGCACTTCGCAAAAAACACCTCTGTTTTCTTCCAAAATTTTGGATGTGTCCACGTTGCGCTTTGGGGTGTTTCCTGTCGCTGGCGCTAGGCCTACCCACGCAAGTGAGGTATCATTTTTATCAGGAGAGTTGGGGGAACGCTGGGTGGAAGGAAATTTGTGGTTCCTCTCAGATTCCAGAACTTTCTGCCACAGAAATGTGAGGAACATGTGTTTTTTTAGCCAAACTTTGAGGTTTGCAAAGGATTCTGGGTAACAGAACCTGGTCCGAGCCCCGCAAGTCACCCCTCCTTGGATTCCCCTAGGTCTCTGGTTTTCAGAAATGCACAGGTTTGGTAGGTTTCCCTAGGTGCCGGCTGAGCTAGAGGCCAATATCTACAGGTAGGCACTTCGCAAAAAACACCTCTGTTTTCTTCCATAATTCTGGATGTGTCCACGTTGCGCTTTGGGGTGTTTCCTGTCGCTGGCGCTAGGCCTACCCACGCAAGTGAGGTATCATTTTTATCGGGAGACTTGGGGGAACGCTGGGTGGAAGGAAATTTGTGGCTCCTCTCAGATTCCAGAACTTTCTGCCACAGAAATGTGAAGAACATGTGTTTTTTTAGCCAAATTTTGAGGTTTGCAAAGGATTCTGGGTAACAGAACCTGGTCCGAGCCCCGCAAGTCACCCCATCTTGGATTCCCCTAGGTCTCTAGTTTTCAGAAATGCACAGGTTTGGTAGGTTTCCCTAGGTGCCGGCTGAGCTAGAGGCCAAAATCTACAGGTAGGCACTTCGCAAAAAACACCTCTGTTTTCTTCCAAAATTTTGGATGTGTCCACGTTGCGCTTTGGGGTGTTTCCTGTCGCTGGCGCTAGGCCTACCCACGCAAGTGAGGTATCATTTTTATCGGGAGACTTGGGGGAACGCTGGGTGGAAGGAAATTTGTGGCTCCTCTCAGATTCCAGAACTTTCTGCCACAGAAATGTGAGGAACATGAGTTTTTTTAGCCAAATTTTGAGGTTTGCAAAGGATTCTGGGTAACAGAACCTGGTCCGAGCCCCGCAAGTCACCCCTCCTTGGATTCCCCTAGGTCTCTAGTTTTCAGAAATGCACAGGTTTGGTAGGTTTCCATAGGTGCCGGCTGAGCTAGAGGCCAAAATCTACAGGTAGGCACTTCGCAAAAAACACCTCTGTTTTCTTCCAAAATTTTGGACGTGTCCACGTTGCGCTTTGGGGTGTTTCCTGTCGCCGGCGCTAGGCCTACCCACGCAAGTGAGGTATCATTTTTATCGGGAGACTTGGGGGAACGCTGGGTGGAAGGAAATTTGTGGCTCCTCTCAGATTCCAGAACTTTCTGCCACAGAAATGTGAGGAACATGTGTTTTTTTAGCCAAACTTTGAGGTTTGCAAAGGATTCTGGGTAACAGAACCTGGTCCGAGCCCCGCAAGTCACCCCTCCTTGGATTCCCCTAGGTCTCTATTTTTCAGAAATGCACAGGTTTGGTAGGTTTCCCTAGGTGCCGGCTGAGCTAGAGGCCAAAATCTACAGGTAGGCACTTCGCAAAAAACACCTCTGTTTTCTTCCAAAATTTTGGATGTGTCCACGTTGCGCTTTGGGGTGTTTCCTGTCGCTGGCGCTAGGCCTACCCATGCAAGTGAGGTATAATTTTTACCGGGAGACTTGGGGGAACGCTGGGTGGAAGGAAATTTGTGGCTCCTCTCAGATTCCAGAACTTTCTGCCACAGAAATGTGAGGAACATGTGTTTTTTGAGCCAAATTTTGAGGTTTGCAAAGGATTCTGGGTAACAGAACCTGGTCCGAGCCCCGCAAGTCACCCCTCCTTGGATTCCCCTAGGTCTCTAGTTTTCAGAAATGCACAGGTTTGGTAGGTTTCCCTAGGTGCCGGCTGAGCTAGAGGCCAAAATCTACAGGTAGGCAGTTCGCAAAAAACACCTCTGTTTTCTTCCAAAATTTTGGACGTGTCCACGTTGCGCTTTGGGGTGTTTCCTGTCGCCGGCGCTAGGCCTACCCACGGAAGTGAGGTTTCATTTTTATCGGGAGACTTGGGGGAACGCTGGGTGGAAGGAAATTTGTGGTTCCTCTCAGATTCCAGAACTTTCTGCCACAGAAATGTGAGGAACATGTGTTTTTTTAGCCAAATTTTGAGGTTTGCAAAGAATTCTGGGTAACAGAACCTGGTCCAAGCCCCGCAAGTCACCCCTCCTTGGATTCCCCTAGGTCTCTAGTTTTCAGAAATGCACAGGTTTGGTAGGTTTCCCTAGGTGCCGGCTGAGCTAGAGGCCAAAATCTACAGGTAGGTACTTCGCAAAAAACACCTCTGTTTTCTTCCAAAATTTTGGATGTGTCCACGTTGCGCTTTGGGGTGTTTCCTGTCGCTGGCGCTAGGCCTACCCACGCAAGTGAGGTATCATTTTTATCGGGAGACTTGGGGGAACGCTGGGTGGAAGGAAATTTGTGGCTCCTCTCAGATTCCAGAACTTTCTGCCACAGAAATGTGAGGAACATGTGTTTTTTGAGCCAAATTTTGAGGTTTGCAAAGGATTCTGGGTAACAGAACCTGGTCCGAGCCCCGCAAGTCACCCCTCCTTGGATTCCCCTAGGTCTCTAGTTTTCAGAAATGCACAGGTTTGGTAGGTTTCCCTAGGTGCCGGCTGAGCTAGAGGCCAAAATCTACAGGTAGGTACTTCGCAAAAAACACCTCTGTTTTCTTCCAAAATTTTGGATGTGTCCACGTTGCGCTTTGGGGTGTTTCCTGTCGCTGGCGCTAGGCCTACCCACGCAAGTGAGGTATCATTTTTATCGGAAGACTTGGGGGAACGCTGGGTGGAAGGAAATTTGTGGCTCCTCTCAGATTCCAGAACTTTCTGCCACAGAAATGTGAGGAACATGTGTTTTTTTAGCCAAATTGTGAGGTTTGCAAAGGATTCTGGGTAACAGAACCTGGTCCGAGCCCCGCAAGTCACCCCTCCTTGGATTCCCCTAGGTCTCTAGTTTTCAGAAATGCACAGGTTTGGTAGGTTTCCCTAGGTGCCGGCTGAGCTAGAGGCCAAAATCTACAGGTAGGCACTTCGCAAAAAACACCTCTGTTTTCTTCCAAAATTTTGGATGTGTCCACGTTGCGCTTTTGGGTGTTTCCTGTCGCTGGCGCTAGGCCTACCCATGCAAGTGAGGTATCATTTTTATCGGGAGACTTGGGGGAACGCTGGGTGTAAGGAAATTTGTGGGTCCTCTCAGATTCCAGAACTTTCTGCCACAGAAATGTGAGGAACATGTGTTTTTTTAGCCAAACTTTGAGGTTTGCAAAGGATTCTGGGTAACAGAACCTGGTCCGAGCCCCGCAAGTCACCCCTCCTTGGATTCCCCTAGGTCTCTGGTTTTCAGAAATGCACAGGTTTGGTAGGTTTCCCTAGGTGCCGGCTGAGCTAGAGGCCAATATCTACAGGTAGGCACTTCGCAAAAAACACCTCTGTTTTCTTCCATAATTCTGGATGTGTCCACGTTGCGCTTTGGGGTGTTTCCTGTCGCTGGCGCTAGGCCTACCCACGCAAGTGAGGTATCATTTTTATCGGGAGACTTGGGGGAACGCTGGGTGGAAGGAAATTTGTGGCTCCTCTCAGATTCCAGAACTTTCTGCCACAGAAATGTGAAGAACATGTGTTTTTTTAGCCAAATTTTGAGGTTTGCAAAGGATTCTGGGTAACAGAACCTGGTCCGAGCCCCGCAAGTCACCCCATCTTGGATTCCCCTAGGTCTCTAGTTTTCAGAAATGCACAGGTTTGGTAGGTTTCCCTAGGTGCCGGCTGAGCTAGAGGCCAAAATCTACAGGTAGGCACTTCGCAAAAAACACCTCTGTTTTCTTCCAAAATTTTGGATGTGTCCACGTTGCGCTTTGGGGTGTTTCCTGTCGCTGGCGCTAGGCCTACCCACGCAAGTGAGGTATCATTTTTATCGGGAGACTTGGGGGAACGCTGGGTGGAAGGAAATTTGTGGCTCCTCTCAGATTCCAGAACTTTCTGCCACAGAAATGTGAGGAACATGAGTTTTTTTAGCCAAATTTTGAGGTTTGCAAAGGATTCTGGGTAACAGAACCTGGTCCGAGCCCCGCAAGTCACCCCTCCTTGGATTCCCCTAGGTCTCTAGTTTTCAGAAATGCACAGGTTTGGTAGGTTTCCATAGGTGCCGGCTGAGCTAGAGGCCAAAATCTACAGGTAGGCACTTCGCAAAAAACACCTCTGTTTTCTTCCAAAATTTTGGACGTGTCCACGTTGCGCTTTGGGGTGTTTCCTGTCGCCGGCGCTAGGCCTACCCACGCAAGTGAGGTATCATTTTTATCGGGAGACTTGGGGGAACGCTGGGTGGAAGGAAATTTGTGGCTCCTCTCAGATTCCAGAACTTTCTGCCACAGAAATGTGAGGAACATGTGTTTTTTTAGCCAAACTTTGAGGTTTGCAAAGGATTCTGGGTAACAGAACCTGGTCCGAGCCCCGCAAGTCACCCCTCCTTGGATTCCCCTAGGTCTCTATTTTTCAGAAATGCACAGGTTTGGTAGGTTTCCCTAGGTGCCGGCTGAGCTAGAGGCCAAAATCTACAGGTAGGCACTTCGCAAAAAACACCTCTGTTTTCTTCCAAAATTTTGGATGTGTCCACGTTGCGCTTTGGGGTGTTTCCTGTCGCTGGCGCTAGGCCTACCCATGCAAGTGAGGTATAATTTTTACCGGGAGACTTGGGGGAACGCTGGGTGGAAGGAAATTTGTGGCTCCTCTCAGATTCCAGAACTTTCTGCCACAGAAATGTGAGGAACATGTGTTTTTTGAGCCAAATTTTGAGGTTTGCAAAGGATTCTGGGTAACAGAACCTGGTCCGAGCCCCGCAAGTCACCCCTCCTTGGATTCCCCTAGGTCTCTAGTTTTCAGAAATGCACAGGTTTGGTAGGTTTCCCTAGGTGCCGGCTGAGCTAGAGGCCAAAATCTACAGGTAGGCAGTTCGCAAAAAACACCTCTGTTTTCTTCCAAAATTTTGGACGTGTCCACGTTGCGCTTTGGGGTGTTTCCTGTCGCCGGCGCTAGGCCTACCCACGGAAGTGAGGTTTCATTTTTATCGGGAGACTTGGGGGAACGCTGGGTGGAAGGAAATTTGTGGTTCCTCTCAGATTCCAGAACTTTCTGCCACAGAAATGTGAGGAACATGTGTTTTTTTAGCCAAATTTTGAGGTTTGCAAAGAATTCTGGGTAACAGAACCTGGTCCAAGCCCCGCAAGTCACCCCTCCTTGGATTCCCCTAGGTCTCTAGTTTTCAGAAATGCACAGGTTTGGTAGGTTTCCCTAGGTGCCGGCTGAGCTAGAGGCCAAAATCTACAGGTAGGTACTTCGCAAAAAACACCTCTGTTTTCTTCCAAAATTTTGGATGTGTCCACGTTGCGCTTTGGGGTGTTTCCTGTCGCTGGCGCTAGGCCTACCCACGCAAGTGAGGTATCATTTTTATCGGGAGACTTGGGGGAACGCTGGGTGGAAGGAAATTTGTGGCTCCTCTCAGATTCCAGAACTTTCTGCCACAGAAATGTGAGGAACATGTGTTTTTTGAGCCAAATTTTGAGGTTTGCAAAGGATTCTGGGTAACAGAACCTGGTCCGAGCCCCGCAAGTCACCCCTCCTTGGATTCCCCTAGGTCTCTAGTTTTCAGAAATGCACAGGTTTGGTAGGTTTCCCTAGGTGCCGGCTGAGCTAGAGGCCAAAATCTACAGGTAGGTACTTCGCAAAAAACACCTCTGTTTTCTTCCAAAATTTTGGATGTGTCCACGTTGCGCTTTGGGGTGTTTCCTGTCGCTGGCGCTAGGCCTACCCACGCAAGTGAGGTATCATTTTTATCGGAAGACTTGGGGGAACGCTGGGTGGAAGGAAATTTGTGGCTCCTCTCAGATTCCAGAACTTTCTGCCACAGAAATGTGAGGAACATGTGTTTTTTTAGCCAAATTGTGAGGTTTGCAAAGGATTCTGGGTAACAGAACCTGGTCCGAGCCCCGCAAGTCACCCCTCCTTGGATTCCCCTAGGTCTCTAGTTTTCAGAAATGCACAGGTTTGGTAGGTTTCCCTAGGTGCCGGCTGAGCTAGAGGCCAAAATCTACAGGTAGGCACTTCGCAAAAAACACCTCTGTTTTCTTCCAAAATTTTGGATGTGTCCACGTTGCGCTTTTGGGTGTTTCCTGTCGCTGGCGCTAGGCCTACCCATGCAAGTGAGGTATCATTTTTATCGGGAGACTTGGGGGAACGCTGGGTGTAAGGAAATTTGTGGGTCCTCTCAGATTCCAGAACTTTCTGCCACAGAAATGTGAGGAACATGTGTTTTTTGAGCCAAATTTTAAGGTTTGCAAAGGATTCTGGGTAACAGAACCTGGTCCGAGCCCCGCAAGTCACCCCTCCTTGGATTCCCCTAGGTCTCTAGTTTTCAGAAATGCACAGGTTTGGTAGGTTTCCCTAGGTGCCGGCTGAGCTAGAGGCTAAAATATACAGGTAGGCACTTCGCAAAAAACACCTCTGTTTTCTTCCAAAATTTTGGATGTGTCCACGTTGCGCTTTGGGGTGTTTCCTGTCGCTGGCGCTAGGCCTACCCACGCAAGTGAGGTATCATTTTTATCGGGAGACTTGGGGGAACGCTGGGTGGAAGGAAATTTGTGGGTCCTCTCAGATTCCAGAACTTTCTGCCACAGAAATGTGAGGAACATGTGTTTTTTTAGCCAAATTTTGAGGTTTGCAAAGGATTCTGGGTAACAGAACCTGGTCTGAGCCCCGCAAGTCACCCCTCCTTGGATTCCCCTAGGTCTCTAGTTTTCAGAAATGCACAGGTTTGGTAGGTTTCCCTAGGTGCCGGCTGAGCTAGAGGCCAAAATCTACAGGTAGGTACTTCGCAAAAAACACCTCTGTTTTCTTCCAAAATTTTGGATGTGTCCACGTTGCGCTTTGGGGTGTTTCCTGTCGCTGGCGCTAGGCCTACCCACGCAAGTGAGGTATCATTTTTATCGGGAGACTTGGGGGAACGCTGGGTGGAAGGAAATTTGTGGGTCCTCTCAGATTCCAGAACTTTCTGCCACAGAAATGTGAGGAACATGTGTTTTTTGAGCCAAATTTTGAGGTTTGCAAAGGATTCTGGGTAACAGAACCTGGTCCGAGCCCCGCAAGTCACCCCTCCTTGGATTCCCCTAGGTCTCTAGTTTTCAGAAATGCACAGGTTTGGTAGGTTTCCCTAGGTGCCGGCTGAGCTAGAGGCCAAAATCTACAGGTAGGTACTTCGCAAAAAACACCTCTGTTTTCTTCCAAAATTTTGGATGTGTCCACGTTGCGCTTTGGGGTGTTTCCTGTCGCTGGCGCTAGGCCTACCCACGCAAGTGAGGTATCATTTTTATCGGAAGACTTGGGGGAACGCTGGGTGGAAGGAAATTTGTGGCTCCTCTCAGATTCCAGAACTTTCTGCCACAGAAATGTGAGGAACATGTGTTTTTTTAGCCAAATTGTGAGGTTTGCAAAGGATTCTGGGTAACAGAACCTGGTCCGAGCCCCGCAAGTCACCCCTCCTTGGATTCCCCTAGGTCTCTAGTTTTCAGAAATGCACAGGTTTGGTAGGTTTCCCTAGGTGCCGGCTGAGCTAGAGGCCAAAATCTACAGGTAGGCACTTCGCAAAAAACACCTCTGTTTTCTTCCAAAATTTTGGATGTGTCCACGTTGCGCTTTTGGGTGTTTCCTGTCGCTGGCGCTAGGCCTACCCATGCAAGTGAGGTATCATTTTTATCGGGAGACTTGGGGGAACGCTGGGTGGAAGGAAATTTGTGGGTCCTCTCAGATTCCAGAACTTTCTGCCACAGAAATGTGAGGAACATGTGTTTTTTGAGCCAAATTTTAAGGTTTGCAAAGGATTCTGGGTAACAGAACCTGGTCCGAGCCCCGCAAGTCACCCCTCCTTGGATTCCCCTAGGTCTCTAGTTTTCAGAAATGCACAGGTTTGGTAGGTTTCCCTAGGTGCCGGCTGAGCTAGAGGCCAAAATCTACAGGTAGGCACTTCGCAAAAAACACCTCTGTTTTCTTCCAAAATTTTGGATGTGTCCACGTTGCGCTTTGGGGTGTTTCCTGTCGCTGGCGCTAGGCCTACCCACGCAAGTGAGGTATCATTTTTATCGGGAGACTTGGGGGAACGCTGGGTGGAAGGAAATTTGTGGGTCCTCTCAGATTCCAGAACTTTCTGCCACAGAAATGTGAGGAACATGTGTTTTTTTAGCCAAATTTTGAGGTTTGCAAAGGATTCTGGGTAACAGAACCTGGTCTGAGCCCCGCAAGTCACCCCTCCTTGGATTCCCCTAGGTCTCTAGTTTTCAGAAATGCACAGGTTTGGTAGGTTTCCCTAGGTGCCGGCTGAGCTAGAGGCCAAAATCTACAGGTAAGCACTTCGCAAAAAACACCTCTGTTTTCTTCCAAAATTTTGGATGTGTCCACGTTGCGCTTTGGGGTGTTTCCTGTCGCTGGCGCTAGGCCTACCCACGGAAGTGAGGTATCATTTTTATCGGGAGACTTGGGGGAACGCTGGGTGGAAGGAAATTTGTGGCTCCTCTCAGATTCCAGAACTTTCTGCCACAGAAATGTGAGGAACATGTGTTTTTTTAGCCAAACTTTGAGGTTTGCAAAGGATTCTGGGTAACAGAACCTGGTCCGAGCCCCGCAAGTCACCCCTCCTTGGATTCCCCTAGGTCTCTAGTTTTCAGAAATGCACAGGTTTGGTAGGTTTCCCTAGGTGCCGGCTGAGCTAGAGGCCAAAATCTACAGATAGGCACTTCGCAAAAAACACCTCTGTTTTCTTCCAAAATTTTGGATGTGTCCACGTTGCGCTTTGGGGTGTTTCCTGTCGCTGGCGCTAGGCCTACCCACGCAAGTGAGGTATCATTTTTATCGGGAGACTTGGGGGAACGCTGGGTGGAAGGAAATTTGTGGGTCCTCTCAGATTCCAGAACTTTCTTCCACAGAAATGTGAGGAACATGTGTTTTTTTAGCCAAATTTTGAGGTTTGCAAAGTATTCTGGGTAACAGAACCTGGTCCGAGCCCCGCAAGTCACCCCTCCTTGGATTCCCCTAGGTCTCTAGTTTTCAGAAATGCACAGGTTTGGTAGGTTTCCCTAGGTGCCGGCTGAGCTAGAGGCCAAAATCTACAGGTAGGCACTTCGCAAAAAACACCTCTGTTTTCTTCCAAAATTTTGGATGTGTCCACGTTGCGCTTAGGGGTGTTTCCTGTCGCTGGCGCTAGGCCTACCCACGAAAGTGAGGTATCATTTCTATCGGGAGACTTGGGGGAACGCTGGGTGGAAGGAAATTTGT